>NC_134405.1:206962550-207337550 GCF_038048845.1 Mixophyes fleayi
CAACCTATCGAACTCAAAGCCACTTACCGCTTTATTAGTTTTGTCAATAACTATCACCAGTTTATCAAAGGTTCTCCACTTTCATCTCTTCTTTTGGTTCCTGACTCCCCTCGAACCAGCATAACCATGGATTTTATTACGGAACTGCCACAGAGTCATGTCTACAATACCATCAGGTTTGTTGTAGACTGTTTTTCAAAAATGGCTCACTTCATTTCATGTAAAGGTTTATCATCTGCCCCTGAATTCTCTCTTAGTTATATAGAAAACATCTTTTGCCTCCATGACTGTCCGCATGATATCATTTCCAATTGTGGGTCGCAGTTTGTTTCTAAAGTCTGGAGAGCCTTTTGCAAGAACCTTGGTATAAATCTAAAATTTTCATCCGGGTATTGTACCCAGACCAATGGGCAAACCGAACGGGTTAATCAAGGTCTTGAATCCTTTTGTCAATGTTACTCTTCTGAACACCATTCTTCCTGGATTGACCTTCTCCCTTGGGTGAAGTTTTTGCACATAACAATCACCAGCATTAATCTATTGGAAAATCACCATTTTTCACTGTCTTTGGAAAACATCCTGTTTTACCTTATCTTGCTGAAGCCCCTGATTCTGCTGTTCCAGCTACTAATATTATGGTTTGTGATTTCTCCCAAATTTGGACACAAACTCAAACTAGATTCTCTGAGACTTCTCAGTGTTACAAAATTTTCAGTGATTGTTACCGCAGGAACTTTCCTGTACTTTGAGTAGGATATAGTGTGTTGTTATCTACCAGCAATCTCAGGCTTTGTGTTCCATTTCCCAGGTTATTAATGCTGTCTCTTTTCATATTTCGTTACTTAAACCTCCAGTTCTTAATGAATTCTTTAAAGGGCCTTCAGCTCTTCCTCCTGTTAAAACTTTGCTTGGCGATGAGTACAAGCTGAAACAGATTTCAAATCTCGCATTTTTCGGGGTAAGACTCCGTTCTCAGTCTATTGGAGGGTTACGGCCCTGAGGAAAGATCCTGGGTGGATGAAGATTATCTTCACGCTCCTCGTTTCCTAGCCAAATTCATGGACAGGTTTAATTCCGGTTACTCTCAGATGGAGAGAAGGAGGGCTACTGTAAGGCGCTGTTCCCCAGCTTCTCCATTGTGCTGGGACAGCCACCTGTTATTTCCATCCTAAAGCATCCTGATGTTAGGCAACAGAAATGCGGCTTCTCCTGGCCAGCCTAGCGCCTTTGGGTGCATGTGCAAAAAACGGGCGTCCCATTGCTAGGCAATGGGACAGTTCTTTGTTCGCCTGTCGATAGTCAGTGTCATCGATGACCGCCCAGGCTCCCTAAGCCTATCAAGCATTATTGGCCTCTATTTAAATCTGGCACTGGCACCGGCACCATTCAGTTGCCAGAGTATGAGGTCACTTCCTGTCTCCTCCGTTCCTGTACAGTGCCTTAATGCTTCTGCTTCCTTACCCTGAATCTGTGTTTCCTTTGGCTCCTGACCCAGCTTTTCTCCTGACTCCTCTTCCGGATTGCAATTTGGCTTCATTGACTTCATTGGTTCGACTCTTGACTATCCCTGATCATTCTCTGAATCTCCGCTTTGTGCTTCCTACTTCAGCTGGCTCTGATTTAGACTGTCTGACTATCTTTCGCACAGCATTGCATCGTTGGTCACTGCCTTGGAGAACCGAGACCTGCGCATCCCTTTCAGCATAGCCCATACCTCCTTGAGGGGGTCACTGGTGAAAACCAGGGGTGCATAAGACTCTACACATCCCTGTGACCTGTGAACCTAGAGGACCGGGTATCTAGTAAGCTTTGTTTAAAATCCTGGTGTCCTCACAGACGCTTTGAGGCAACTGGGAAATGCTCTTTTCTACCAGCCTCTTAAGAACAACCCAACTCTTGGTTTCCAAGTGGAAATGAAGGATTTTCCTTGATAGAGGATTAGCAGGGGGAGTGATATTCTAGGGAGGAATTTAATTTTGTATTCACTGAACACCCAATTGTCCCGTTTTTTTATCACCTTCCTAAACTTCACAAATTTGTTAACACACCTCCTGGGAGACCTATTATTTGGGGTGTAGGGTCACTTACTTCTAATTTATCTTTCTTTGGATCACCATTTACAGAGACATGTCTCCCATCTGAGATAACATATTAAAGACACCCTCCACATATTAAGAATGCTTGAAACAGTGGAATGGAGGTAAGGGTTTGGCTTCCTTATGTTGGATGTCCAGGCCCTATATGCAAATATCCCTTATGAGGATGGTGTAAGAGCCTCAAGAGCCCTTTTGGAAATGGATGAAGAGATCTCAGACTGGAGACGAGAATTTGTTTTGGAAGCTATTTCTTTTATATTGTCACATAATTATTTCTTATTTGAGGTTTTGGGTATGGCGATGGGGACTAGGTTCATGCTGAGTTTTGCTAATTTATATATAGGGGAATTCAAAGAACAGTATATTTGGAATGGACCCTATGGTGCGAACCTAGTCCTCTATGGACGCTTTTTCGATGATCTTTTTATTATTTGGAATGGGGGAAACGATTTGGCACACCAATTTGTTTCTTTTTTGAATGAGAATACTTTTAATCTTAAATTCACTTATAATTTTGAGTATTATAGGGTTAACTTCCTGGATATTATGCTCTCTGTGAATGAAGGTTAAAAACCGCCAACTATAACAAACCGGTAGATGCATCTAATTTTTTACATTTCAGTAGTGAACATTATGTTCCATGGATAAAGAATATTCCTAAAAGCCAAGTGGGTAGTGTCACACTTCTGGTATCACAAACGGGACCCAATAGCCAGGTAGTTCTGTAGTAAACATTTATTCTGATAGATATATATATATATATATATATATATATATATATATATATATATATATATATATAAAAAAATCTCAAGTATCCAGCAAGTGGAATTCCCAGTTTCAAGACAGATAAAGGTCTGGTAGAAATATCAAGCAATTGTATTCCAAATCACAAGAGGGAGCAAGGTTCTGTGGAAGTATCAGGTTCAGATACAAACACAATGCTCAAGCAAAGGCTTCAAAACAGGAAGTGCCTTTTCTAGGCCCAAACAGGAAATGAGATCCAAGATGGAATCTTCATGAGACAGTCCCGGCCATCTTGGATAAGGGCAATTTTAAGGGCAAGTACATAACAGGTAGAATGAGAAGGAATTGTTCCTATGATGATGAATTTTTCAAACAAATAAAGGAGATGTTAGATAAGTTAAATGACAGGGGTTATCCTGAGAAATTAATTCAAGAAGCTGAAAACTATGCTTTAAATTTAGACAGAAGCGTTCTTTTAAATCTGGATAAAGGGAAACTGAAAAAACACAACCTGGAAGATGCTCCTGTTTTTGTATCAAAATATAATACGAAATCTAGAAAGATTAGAAATATAATTAATTCTAATTTCGAAATAATGAAGCAAGACAATATATTGAACACCTGTCTGGAAGACAAAGCAATTGTAGTTTTCAAGAAGAATCTTGATTTAAAAAGTGTAAAAGGTCTCTTTATTTGTCAGTATCATGGGGATACCCTAAGTCTGGAAGTGTCAAGCAGACCAAACTCTATAATAGTCTTAGTCTTAAGACTAAGACTAAGACTATTATAGTCTTAGTCTTAAGGAATTAAAACATTTGTGAATCACCTGGATCTTATCCTAACAACCATCCCTAAAAAAGCACAGAAAACGATATTAGTGCTGGATGGCAGTGAGTATAGTTTGTAATTCGTCCTAATATCAGTGGTTAACATGTAGGCTATCAGGGGCACACGGAGGATTTTTCAGGGGGGTTTCCTCCACCCCCGAAAAAAAAATCTGTTTCGGCTGCACTGTAGTATACAGCAGCCGTGGCGCTGTCAAAGAAGTGTTCGTGGCGGTGCTGTATACTGCGGACGCTTCTTAGACAGCGCTGCGGCTACTGTATACTGCATTGCCAATATCTAGGGCACTTTTTAGCGGAGGAGGGGGGGGGGGGTTTCTGGAGACCCAGAATCCCCCCCTGCGTGCGCTACTGGCTATGTCCTATTGAATTGAGTTCCAGCTTCAAATTAACATCCCAGTTAATATGATCCCTCAGACTACTCCGTTATCAGTAACCTAATAATCATGTCGCCTATTGTGGAGCTGCTAATTCTAATCATATTAACTGCACAATAGCAAAATCAGCTCTCAAAGGCTGATACTGAAAGCTAACCCTATAACCCAAAATTAGACTTAATATCGATTTGTTTAAAACATAAACAGACAGCGAGAACAGGGTCCGCCGATGCGTGTTTCGCTATATGTTTTAACGCGTCGGCTTCGGGTGGTTATTATGCTGATGGATTCCTCAATACCCCTATAGGGATCCTAATAACCCAAATAACAGACTATTTCAAAAGATACATTGATTGCAAAATCAACTTTATTTGCAAACTGAGATGGTAGGTTTGTGTGTAATAAATGTTACGTGAGTGGATTATCACTTATATCATTATCAACAGGACAGAGAGACAGCTGGGTAGTTTTCTACCTCTTTAGCAGATCAGTGTTTATCTTTCAACATTCCATATTCCTCCCTTTTAATATTTCGCTATCATTGTTTTTAGACATTTACTAATAAAGCTTTAATATTTTATTATTGGATTATTTTCCATTTGTTAACAGTGCCCTTGAAACACAATTTCTGTTTTCTCTTTGGTTGTTACTACATGTTACTAATGTGTGGGTGCACCTCCCCTCATGAATTATTAGCATATTAATGTATATGAATATACACTTGTGGTGCGGTATTTTTCGTTATTAAAGAACTACATCTACCAGCATGCAGTGGGGGGAGGGGAGCTTGTTAAGGAGCAGTTAAAAATGGCAGTTGGAATTCTGATGGGGATTCAGGGAGGCAGACATCCTGGGGGAGTCCTATGCAGCAAGACAATTGGAGAGCTGAACAGAGGTCTGTGTTAAAGTGAGACCCCAGAGACGGAGAGAGAAACACAAGGGGAAGTAGAAAAGGCTTCCCAATGATAGAGCTTACTGGGTATCTGAACAGAGAGGAGCCATCATGGATGCAGATACTGGAGACTAGTGCGGATAAGTAACACATGTACCTTATTATTGATTTGCTTCCACTGAGTATTGTGTTAATAGTCAGTTAGGGAACAGGTGGGGAGAAGTGAAGAATTTTTAATAATATCAATTTGCAGGACTGTGATATAAAAACAAGGGTAAAGTGTAGTGACATATAGTTAGGGGACAGAGAATGAGTTTAAAACTGAGAAAAACTTCACCAAACTATTTGGCTATCTGTGGGAAAACCTATAATAGTGTGTTGAGGAGCAAGCTTTTATTAAAGTGACTATATGATATGCCTAAGAAAAAGAGAGAGAGCAGTAGGGTATAAACTGTATTCTGCATTTGTGTTAAATTGGATGAAAAGTGAACAAGGGAGTATGCTTTATCAAATCACCTGGGAAAGAGAAGAAGTGATCTGCATATGAGCTGCCTATTAACAAAGACTTGATTGTGTTATTTGTCTACTATTCAAATGCATTTGCGTGGTATGTGTTAGCAAAGTTAAAGTAACTGTGATAGACTGTAGTGTATGTTACTAGTGATAGTTTTTAGAGATATATTTTTTATATAAAAAAAATCTACAAAAACTTTAGTCCACGCCTCACTAATAAATGCGCCTGTGTGGCTTCTAAAGACTAGCCTGGTATAGTAATATTTACTTTGTGTGTGTGTGCCTGCAAAGAGCCTACAGTACTTAGACCAAGGTAGAGGCACTGCGTAACATTGAATACACGGTAAAGAGTCCATTTGCAGACAGGATACACAAATATTAGCACACACCCTAGCAGAGGAAAGGGGGTGTTACAATACTTTTTATTTATTATTTTTTTACTGACTCTTCATTTTAACAGGTTTGACTTGTCCAAGAGATCTGAAGCTTAAATTATCTAAAATTTCAAACACGTCAAAAGCCCTAAACATATTAACGGTACAATCATAAATACATCCAGATTTAAACTGTGGACTTGCGTTTTCCGTTCACAATTTGTGTTAGTGTTTTCCATTTGTAGTTGCCATTCATGTCCAAGGTTTCAGATAGAGGTTTACTGTTTGCATTTAACATTCTAACTAAACTGAGTGCTTTTAACTTTATTAAAAACACAATTTAAATAATATTTTTAATTAATAAAAAGTATTTAAACTTTTTTAGCTCACAGTTTTGCAAGCAGGGGTAAAATCCCTTGGGCTATAACACTTTTCTCTAGTGTTCTCTCTACCCCTCCTGGGGACTCCCACAACTGTCTCTCGGAGCTACAGCACTCTCTCCAGAGGTCTCTACTCTTATATCCCTTAGTGTATGGAAGCTGGTACTTGCAGCAATAACCCCCTTCTCTCCATAGGTCTCGGATTCAGAGACACAGTAGGAGGACAGGCACTCATGCAGGGAGGAGACAGACACATTCAGGGAGGAGACAGACACAGACACACGCAAAGGGAGGAGAAAGACATAAACACGCATAAGGTAAGAGAGAGAGGGGGGAACGGATCATACCATCCATGGCTGTAAGTCTAATTGACACACGCTCTTCAAGGGAAGCAGTGCATGTGTGCAGCTTAAATGCAGGGGGCATAAGAAGTGCTGGTATGCCATAGCAGCACATGCCACCCCACTTTGAGCACAGTTTCAGCTGCATTTTGGCTCCACACATACACTTTAGGTCTAAGCCATGGCATAATTTGGTAGCTTTTACCAAAGAAGCAGTGAGTAGTCCACAAATGGGATGTTCATATTAACAAAGGTTTAGATTTGACCTACTGTACCTTTGACCAAGTCAAATATGCCCAAAGCTGGTGTTTTCACATGCATGGGTGTTTGTACTAGTTCGGACCATGGTTTAGGCCTACTTGCACTATTTTTAGGTAGTTCGAAGGAAGGATCTAAATTAGTACAAGCAGTGCTTTTTTTTGTAAGAAAAAAGGTGCCGGAACTTACCTCTTTCTGTCCCCTCATTTATGTTTAGCCCTCTCTTTCTGCCCCCCTCGTTTTTCTGTAGCCCTCTTTCTGCACCCCTCTTTTTTCTGTAGCCCTCTCTTTCTGGCCCCCCTCGTTTTTCTGTAGCCCTCTTTCTGAACCCCTTGTTTTTCTGTAGCCCACTCTTTCTGCCCCTCCCCGGCTTTTGTAGTCTGTACTTACCTTCTATGCTTCTTTTCTCGCTTTTCTGCTTGATTGCGGCTCCTCTCACCGGCAGCGTTGTAACATCACGACGCTGCCAGAGCCAGAAGCAGGACACACACTAAGATGCGGTGCTGCACTGTACCAGCACTGCAGAGAAAAAAAATGTTAAAAAGTTAATTAAACTTTGAAAACCCATGTAAAAAAGGTGCCGGAACTTCGTTCTGAGTGTTCTATGACAAAAAAAGCCCCGAGTACAAGTAATCAAGCAGTGCATAGGCCCAACTTAAGGTGTAAAGTAGCATAATTGTAACGGACACTGGAGTACTTATACAAGTGGAGAGCTCAAAACTTTTTGGGGTTACCTGTGTCTGATCAAAAATGCCCAAGCCATGGTGTACAGCAGCATGATCTCCCCTGGCCCTTGGTACTCATACTTATGCTAACTTGTCTAGGGCCTATCCATGATCGACACAAGAATGCCCAAGCTGAGGTCTAAATCTCCATCGGTAGTTTGGCAGCTTGGTTAATCATGCAGTTGGAGTGGTCCTAGTCTGACTGTAATTTTAGGTATGTGTAGCTGGAAGTATGTGTTATGAATGGTCTCTTGCGTGCGTGTTTGGGGCAGGTGTACACGGCCAGGTATGTGTCTACAAAATGCTATTTCCTGAGCTCTAGCACTATATTTAGTATTCTGATTAGCTGATACTTCTGCCTATAGTTTGATTGTAGCTTTTATATCTAGAGCCAGGCTACATGAATGAAAGGCTTACAAGATAACCCACAGTTGGTGACGTCTTTAGGATTATACATTGCTGCACATTTGATGACTTTAATACGTCCAATTGTTTGGGATGACACATATGCCTTCCTCGCGTTGGATGCTAAATCATTATACACTAATATCCCCCATCAGAGACATTGAAGTTATTACCAATATTCTTTATTGTGATTGGAGAATCTCAGAGAGACATCAGAGATTTATCACTGATTATATATATTTTATTTTATAACCCAATTATTTTTTGTTTGACCATTGTCACTATTTACAGGTGATGGGGATGGCCATGGGGACATGGGGTCATCCTGAGCTACACCAACCTTTATGGGGGCAACCTAGAGTCCATGTATTTATGGGATGGTGAGTTTGGGACATACCTTGTCCTCTATGGGAGTTTATATAGATTATTTGTTTATTATTTGGAGAGGAGAAGAATCATGAGCACTAGACTTTGTTAATTATATTGACACTAATAAGTATCATCTCAAATTTTCACACACTTATCACAAGATCTTTCTTCAGTTCCTTCGGATGTAGGTTCTACTATTGTCGCTTCCAGTTATTGCAAATAGGTGGACTATAAAAATGATTTACATTTCAAAAGTGCCCATTATTCCAAGTGGAAACAAAACATATCACAAGGTTAGTTCACCTCTCTATGCCATAATTGTTGAAATAACTGCTTATTTTTAAAACAGCTGAAGAAATGGCATCTAATTTCTTACATTGGTGATATCCACCAAAATTAATCAAACAAGAATTTGATTAAGTAAATAAGATGAATAGAGATGTTCTTCTAGATTCTAAAAAAAAAAGAGAGAGAAAACGCTCACAAGAAGAAAGAGGTGAACATCCAGCTAGGGTAAATTGAAAATAATTTAAATTTAATATAATCTGTTTTTATTAAAAAAAGAACAGCGTATACATATGTATGTAACAATAAACACAATTGAACATTACTTTTAGCTTCTTGTTAAATAACAACATATTTACAACACCCGCGAGGCGGTTCGGAAAAATAACTGATGAGGATAAACATCAAGTTGCCCATTGCAGAACTGTGAAAAATATGTGTGAACACACCAAGAGATGCGTATTTGCTAAACAACTATATTGGATAGGGGATAGCGACTGAAGGGGAAAGACGGGGAAGGGAAGTGGGGGAGGGAGTTTGAGCTTCACTTGTTCCACTGATTGTACAATGTGGGGCCTGTGAACTCTATCCATTCAGACCGCAGCAGGTTGTATGCTCTATTTTTGTCAACTAAGGAATAAATTATCTCGTCCACTGACATATAGAAATCCAGACATGCAAACCATTCTTTTATAGAAGGAGCTATTTCGGATCTCCAGTAGACCTGTATCACAGCCTTTGCTGCACTACTGAGGTACTTCACTCAGGACATTTTATGTTGTAAAATTGGCATTTTGATATCGTTGAGTAGCCAGTATTTTGGACAATTAGGTAGCTCAATTCCCCCAATTGCATTGGAGATAAGTAAGACCATATCCCAGAAATATCTGAGAGAAGAGCATTCCCACCATATATGCAATGGAGTGTCTGACGCCATTTGACATCTCCAATATAGGTCTGAGACCCTGGGGAACATTTTAGCTAATAGGCTGGGATACTGGTACCACCGAGTTAATATTTTATATTGCGTTTCAATCGCTGTCACACTGACTTGCTTGGGTACGTTGGAATATGTCACTCCATTCTGGTTCAAGTATGACTGTATCCAACTCACATTCCCAGTCCTTAGTGAATTTGGGTATTGTATTGAATGAATGCTCAATTCAGAGTCTATTTATGGATGATAACGTTTGTCTAGGATACTGAGGAGTGGTGCATAAGGACTCAAATTGTGTGATTGTCCTTTCCACCATCTCGCGAACACCCAGGGAGCACATAAAGTGTCTTAATTTCAAGTGTCTCCATACTTCCGCATTGGATAGATCCCATTTTGTCTGTAGATCAACAAAGGGTATGACTTTTGACGGATCCACCAGCTGGCCAACATGAGTTATCCCCGCCCAAATCCAATGTTGGAAAGTCTGTTTTGCAAGGCCAGGGGGAAAGTCTGGGTTGTCAAAGAGTGAAGTCAGGGGTGAGTGTTGTGTGGAAATATGTGGGGAGGTGCGCAGTCTTGACTATCTAGTCAAGATAGGGGAAATTATTGGATGTTTGATGGTGGGGAGTGATGATTACTAAGATCAATCTGTGTGTTTAGTGTGTAACCTTCAATACAGACCCATTGTTTGTCTGGATCCCCTCTTGTCCAATCAAGAATTCTATTTAACATAACGGTATCATAATATGTGGAGAAATGTGGTAGCTGTAAACCACCATCTTGCTTGTGCTTGTATAATATGTCATGTTTGAAACAAGGTTTTCTGCCCCTCCAAACAAAGTGTCGTATAGCTTTATGTAGTTCATTGAACCATTATGTGGGGATATGGATTGGAAGTGTATGTAATAGGTAAAGAACTCTCGGAATTAAATTAATTTTCACTATATTAACTCTTCCTATCAGGGAAAAGTTCTTCTTGAGCCAGTTTCTTAGATTGTTGCGAATAGTTGCGGTGATGGGCAGGAAATTATCATTGTAAATCTTTGAGTTATCTTTGTTTATGTTCACCCCCAAGTATTTAACGTGCGTGGGGTGCCCGACAAAGGGATAAGCTGGCTTCAGACCTTTAACTACGTCAAAAGAAGTTGAAATATTAAGGGCCACAGATTTTGAGCAATTAACCTTAAAATTAGAGAGACCTCCAAAAATGTGGAATTCTGACATTAGGTTCGGGTTTGAATTACAGGGTTCATAAGGACAGCAAGGAGATCATCTGCGAAGTGCGCTAATTTGAATTCTTTGTCTCACATCTGCAATCCAGAAATGTCTGGGTTCGCTCTGATGGACCACGCTAATGCTTTCATACACAGGACCAAAATCATTAGGAACAGGGGGCAACCCTGTCTCGTTCCATGTGTCATTCCAACAGGTTCTGACAAGTCCCCATTAACTTTGATTCTAGCTGTCGGGTGCATGTATAGCATTCGGATCCTTGCAAGCCCCAATGGTCCTAGACCCAGGTGGCTAAGTATACTCAGCATGAAGTCCCAGTCTACTCTATCGAACACTTTTTCTGCATCCGTGGATAGCAAGACAGTTGGGGTATTAGTAAATGTGGAAAACTGAATCAAAACATTTATTTTTGGGGTATTGTCACGTGCCTCGCCACCCGGAATAAACCCCACCTGATCTGAGTGGATTAGCTTAGGCAAGAGTGTTTTCAACCTTATGGCAATAAGCTTGGTGTGTAATTTGATGTCTACATTAAGCAAAGATATGGGTCTATAGCTTGGGCATAGTGCTGGATCTTTCATTTCTTTAGACAATACTGTAATATGGGCCATCAGAGAATGGTGAGAGTAGTGAGATTGTGCGGAAATCATGTTGAAGTCCTAAAGCATGAGAGGGATCAGCTTAGTTTTGAAGGCTTTGTAGTATGATACTGTGAGACCGTCCAGACCTGGACTCTTCCCTGAGGGTGTTGTTTTAATTGCCTCTTCTAATTTCCCGATAGAAAAGGGTGCCTCCAACATTTGTATATTCTCTAGTATGAGGAAATTGATCTGTTTAAGATAATTAGCTATGCGCTCCTGTTTAATTAAGCGATCTGTCGGATGTGATTCGCCGTTAGGATTATAAAGTTTAGAATAATAAGTGTGGAATGTCTTAGCTATATCAGACGAGGTGACACATAATTTCCCAGTTTTTTACTTAATGTGTGGGATATACAGTTGTGCTCTTTGGGCTCGCTGAGCTCGAGCCAGGATTTTGCCCGGTTTCGTTCCCCACTGATAGAACTTGTTTCGGCATTTACGATAATCTAACTGTATTTTGTCTGACATTAATTTGGAAGAGCCTGTCTTGTTTCCGTTAACTCAGTCAGGGTGGTTGACTTTTGAGAAACTTTATGTCTAATTTCAAGGGATTTAATTTTCTCAAGCAGCAAATCCCGGTAGGCTATCTTTTGTTTTTTTCATAAATGTGCCTAATTGTATCAATTTTTCTCAAATTACACATTAGTGTGCCTCCCATAATTCGATTTTTGACATTTCAGGGGTGTCATTAAGTAGGATATATTCGTCAAGTGTTGTGTCAATTTGAGATTTGCTATAATTATTTGGATCAAGAGTTCATTCAACCTCCACGTGAATGGTTTGTGGCCTGACTGAAATAGTAAAAGAGACATATAAACCGGGGCATGGTCAGACCAGGTGACTTGACCTATTGTGACTTCTCTGACCAGAGCTAAGTGATTGTGTGATAAAAAAAATAGTCCAGTCAACAGTAGATGTTATGTGGGTGTAGTCTTGTTTTGTGGGATGTTTGAGCCTCCATGTGTCAACCTGCTGGTGCTCGTGTATGGTGCATCTCACCTTGTGATATAGTTTGCCTGAGTATCTAGTTGCCCCGTATGCAGCGTCAACAGCAGGATGAAGTACTCAATTGAGATCTCCGTCTAGATCTCTATTGGGTGCCCTCAGAGGGTCCACTTGTCCAATAGAGTTTCTAGGAACATACAAACATAGAGAAAAATGGTCGCACACAGCTGCAGGACTTATACTCTATTGTTAATGATTTAATATTTCTCGAAAGCTTCACTGCGAAACGTACGTTAGGGAGAGGGGAAGTGAAGTCATTAGTGATGTCACCAGTACCCGACAGCGGCATCAGACTCGGCGTGTCCCGTTGGCGATGACAGCTCTAGTATCAGATATGTGCTGAAGGTATCTGATTACTACTTTCTTTGGGGAAATTTTTTATAGAAGTGACTATAAGAGTTTAGATAGATGGTGGGGACTATCCTCTGTATATGCACCTCTTAACATTCACAGAGGGATCATGATTTAACCCCTTATATACCTGCCAGATTCTAGGAATCAGCAGTTAGAATTTGCATATGGTCAAGATTTAACCCCCTATATATCTGCCAGATATTAGAAATTAGCAGTTACACTCTGCATATGGTCATATCCAGGAGGTATCAGGGCAGATGGAATATGTGTAAGGAGGATATAGGGTGCATATGATGTACTGAGTGGATGTATTACCAGGGGACTGAACATTAGTAAAACTCAAAATAACCATGCTTATTATTGACATATATTCCCCATGGCTTAAGAATTAATAAACACACTTTCTTATGTTTGTGGTTATATATGTGTATTATTGGGTGTGGATAGACTCTTGTAAAGGAAACTCCTGACCTCTCAATTTTTCAAAATTTGGCAATGATCATCTTTTTATACAGAATTTTGTTATGGGGAATTATATATGAACCCAGCAATTGATTGCCTAAGTATCTCCCTGAGATAGTTCTCTTAACCTTTAGCTACATATAGAGACATAGGAGCCAATTTTTTGTAAATTGGTCTGCTCTACTATTTCTGTATCACTATTATATGATACTTTCTGTGCCGTTTGTCTGGGTATATTGTTTTAATACACAACACACACTTTCAATCATTTTTATTCTTATTTTTCGCTGCTTTTTAATATAAACTCATTAAAAGTTATGTTTTATCATCGGTTACATCATTTGGTATGGTTCCTCTTATTACATACATATATACATAAGGGACTGTAGTGCCTCTTTTGTTCTTTTTCCTGGCTTTACAGAGTTTCTAGGAAAGCAGATTAGTTGTGATTTGGAACATACAGATTCACTAGAGTAAAGGATTGCTTAAAGATTTTACAGATCAGAGCTAGACCTCTACCTGCTTGTAGCTTATGTGTCACTCACCGGAGTGTGAGTGCCTCCACTCTGGTACGTGGTTCTCCATCTTTCCCGCTCACACCTGTGTGGAACCGCGGCCGTCCGCCATCCTGTCGCACTGCGCATGCGCAGGTCCCTTTAACAACTACACCGGACCACTAATGTGATTGATGGATCAATCACCCCTCCCTACTTAAGGCACCTGCAGCCTTAGGCAGTGGCCTGATCTTGAAGTCTCACTCCCAGTGAACTTCTATAGGTGTGTGCAGTTTCCAAACTGCTTCCAGCTCTACTCCTGTGTGCAGTTTCCAAGCTGCTTCCAGCTCTTCTCCTGTGTGCAGTTTCCAAACTGCTTCTAGCTCTACTCCTGTGTGCAGTTTCCAAACTGATTCCAGCTCTACTCCTGTGTACAGTTTCCAAGCTGCTTCCAGCTCTACTCCTGTGTGCAGTTTCCAAACTGCTTCCAGCTCTTCTCCTGTGTGCAGTTTCCAAACTGCTTCCAGCTCTTCTCCTGTGTGCAGTTTCCAAACTGCTTCCAGCTCTTCTCCTGTGTGCAGTTTCCAAACTGCTTCCAGCTCTACTCGTGTGTACAGTTTCCAAACTGCTTCCAGCTCTACTCGTTCTTCAGCTTCCACGCTGCTCCCTGCTCAACTCAGCGGCGGTTCCCATACCGCTACAACGCTTCACTTCTCTGCTGATTCCGGATCTACACAACTGGGTATGCTCTTCTGACTATTGATTATTGCCTATTGCTCGCATACCAGTTGTATCCATTGTTGTTTGCTGCACAGGGTACAAGTACCCATATAGACTGTGTTACTGCATTGCTTCATGTAGGACAAGCTTTCACTCAAGCTACGATATCTCCTCACGCTACTACTTAGCGTTATTTTGCATATCTGCTGTGACCAGCTTCTCCTCACTGCAAGGCATCTATTCCATACAGACTATTCATTGTGCCTTCCATCTCTGCCTCACAAGACATTGCTCTACTCGCGCTGTTTCCATACAGCCACAGTTTGCCTTTCAACTTCACTCTCCTGCACCTGGACAAGTCCTCATTCCTTCTCACAGCAGTGGTACAACTTGCTGCACGCAGACCACTGACTTCCCTGCCACCTACCCGCACCTGGACAAGTCCTCCTCTCACAGCGGTGGTACAACTTGCTATACGCAGACCACTGACTCTCCTATTACCTACCTACACCTAGACCAGACTCCTCACCATAGCGGTGGTACAACTTGCTGAACGCAGACCACCGACTACCCTGCTACCTACCATCACCTATCCACGTCCACTCCTCGTGTCTACATTATCTTCAGCCTCCAGTTTACTGCTCCAAGTCGCTGACTTTCCTCTAACCATAGCTGCAAGTCGCTGACTTCCTCAGACTATCTCTACTCTCCTGCTGTTGTGTCGCTCCAATCATTCACCTGCCTGCTTTGAGGTGCGTGCCATAACCCCGCCTCTCTAGCAGAGTTCCATCTGGTGAAACTCGGGTAAGCAACTCCTAGTGCCCGTGACATTATGTATGATTATGTTCTTGAGAAGCAGTTGCCTAGAAATGAGAATGGCTACACCTAATGTCTTACTGTCAGAGTTATTGCATGTGAATAAATGAGGATAATGTTGACTACGTAGGTGAGGTTCAGAACCTTGCTTAAAATGTGTCTTTTGTAAGAAGGCCACATCTATTTTTGTTGCTATGAGATCTCTTAGCAACCTAGATCTCTTCTCCGGAATATTTACCCCTTAACATTAAGGGTCATACATTTGAGTTTATCATCTTCAGAAGGGAGCAGTAAAAAAAATAACGCACACCTAGTGGTATTGTAGGGCATAGAACCAAATAGCGCAAGTAAGTAGGAATGAGGAAGAATGGTAACGGAAGGATTGAGTTGTGAGGAGGGTTGGGATACAGAAAAATGCAATTGGTAATAGTATTTGATTACAATATTTATATACAGTGTACAAAAATAATAGACCGCTCCAAAGAAACACGAAGGGCTATAGCCTTATCATGCTCCGGAAAGAACTTGTGCGGTCCGGGGGTAATGGGGGGGTTGGTGACTGTGACAATTAGATATTTAAGTTTTCTGTGTACTGCTACTTAAACATATTCATGGGTTAGTGTATAATGTGGCAGAACTAATGTTGAATAAAGTGATTCAACTTTTAGAAAAACAAGAACATTCATAACTTTGCAACAGATAAATAAAGGTTAAATATAAAAAGAACGGTCTCTCTTCATCTTGGCTCTCCTGTCCTTACAGAGGCAACATGAAACACATAGAGTCTCTAAGTGCTTATCTGGACAGGCTTGTTAAAGGTGTGAGGTCTTGTTGGAAGAAACAACGGGTAAGTCTTTTCAACGGATATCTGGGAAGTCTCCTGGCAGGGAAACATTCAAAAGCCTATAAAAACAAATATAGAGAGAAAAAGAAAAAGAAGAAAGGAAAAAAAGACAACAAATAACTTGTCAGGAAGGCATCCTGACTGTGCCTAATGAGTGACTTCAGAAGGCTACAAGTATAGAAGCTTCCTGGGTTGTCTCCTTGTTATAAACGATCTGATATGTCTTCTTGCGAGAGATCAAGTGCCTTCCTGAGTTAGCTTGTTTTGACGTTTTGGGGAGCTTTTTTAACTCTACCAGACTGTTGAAATCTTGCCACTCCCTGTGGAGCATACATTGGCGTCAGGCGTGTGAGTGACTTTTGCCATTCTGGAAGTGTTATACTTTGAATGCCTAGGGTTGAACAAAAGGTAGAGATTCCTGATGGATCCATTAGGGCAGCTGATTTTCCTTCATTAACCACCTGTAGATGGAATGGAAAGCCCCAGTGATATTTAATGTTTTTCTTTCACAACTCTTCTGTAAGGGGCTTTTACATTCGGCTTTGTTGTAGCGTGTGCCATGATAGATCCTGAAAGACCTGGATCTCTTGACCGCTGAATTTGAGACCCTCCAGTCACCACAATTTCCGTAAAATCTCATCTTTTTGTGTAAAGTAGTAGAGCCCCTCGTGGACGTAGGGCTCTATGTGCTCTGTCAAAAGCGATTAAAGTTTCCGGTGGTTGCTTAAGGATTTCGTTAAAAAAATTCTTGAGTGCATCTATCAGCCCTTGTGTGGGTATATCCTGTGGTAGGCCCCTAATTCTCAGGTTATTTCTTAGGCCTCGATTTCCCATATCATCCATCTTACAATGTGACCATTGTAGAGCCTTTGTCTGGGCAGTCACTGTGGATAGCAATGTGGTGAAGCGTTCTTCATCGGCTTCTTTGCTTTCTTCCAAAGCTACCAGTCGATGGCCTAAATGTGCCAGGTCTGCCTGAAGAGCGGCAACCTCACGATGGACCGCTTCCTGTACCTCAAAGTATTTTTTTGAGGGTATCTCTTGTTTGGTTGGTAAGGTCCGAAGCAGCCTCATGATCTGTGATAGTTCTGACTTGTCTTTGGCTGGTGAAGCCTCTTCGACCTGGAACCCCATCATTTGGGATTCAGGCATGGATATATGAGAGGAGTTGGTCGATGAAGCCATGTCTCTTGCTTCTGAAACTAATGATGATTTCAGGAAAGCATGTAAATCTGAGCGTTGAGGAGTCGCTGCTGATTTTGTAGAGTCTCTCTTAGTGGAACCTTTCTTGTCACTGCCCATCTGGGCATCTGATGCATATACTTAGTAAGTGGCAAAGAGTTGATTAGTCTTCATCTGCAGCACTTTGAAGAGTACACGAATTGTCACTGGTCATTTCCCCTCAACTGTGGTCTAGGCAGCCATGTCAAATGTAGAGTGATGGGTATTACATTTGTGCAAGCTGTACGTGGTCTGTTAGAGGTTTCACAGTACCTTCATGTTAGGTAGACCGTAGTGGCAGCAAGAAATGAATTATGTTTGCTCTTGACTTCCTCTGTTAAGTCTAGTAAAATCAAGATTGAGTGTGCTGGGATACAACTATGTGAAATAAGCTATACACAGGTATGATGCTACCAGGTTCAGCAGCGCTGGCATGTCTATTATGGAAAGCATGTGGGGCACAAGGTCGAACAATAATCTGTCCACTTAGAGGATTAAACATTTCCCACCACTGTTCACTAGATGTTTGCCAGGGCTTACTGCGAGGCCCCTGCTGGACAAAAGAGTACAACCAGGTGTCTCATCAGGGTTTAGGCGGCTGAAACTCAGCAAGTAATCTGTGCATACAGGGGGCTTTGGCTGCAATGTTTCATGGAGCCCCGTGGACTCGGGCCTTTATTTCTAAATATAATAAATCATCAGCTAGTATTAAGAAAATCATTTGTTTCAATTATCCTATTTTGAAACAAGATTCCACTTTAAGAAGGTAACTTCCTAAAGATCCAGTAATTGCTTTCAAGAGGGCTGTTAGGGTTCCCAGTAACAGAACCATGGAGAGTTGTGCTAGTGAAACAAAGTGGTTTATTTAAACACGGAACATACAGGTAAACTAAGATGTAGAAAATGATAAGGCAGATAACACAAGTACAGAATTACCAGAATGTACAGATTAAACTGTGACGCTTGTGAACTGGAGACTAGGCAGATGAAATGATCTGCAGGCATTAAGGGATTGGATGTCTGCTGGAGAATTAGGCAAAAGTGCCAGGGAATAGACAGGAACAATGTCAAAACAAAGCCAGGGTCGTGGGTCACAGTCAAAGGTGCAAAATTATGAAACAGGCAGAAGTCAGCTAATCAGGAGCACAATTGCACCGAAGTTCTGACAGGGACCAGAAGCAGCAAGCAATGTTGAAGAGCAATGTTTGGGGAGGGTATATTAGACAGTTGAACAGGTACAGGTGATGATCAGAAAAAGTGGTTAACTCCTGCAGGCGAGGTAGAAATGTCAAATGGCAAACAATAGCACCTCTGGTAGCATAGAAGTACTGCAGGCCAGATACAAATTAGGATTAGTGTCTTAACTAGAGATGCTCACTGACCCCGTGTTTTGGTTTTGTTTTTGGTTTTGGATCTGGATTACCTTCGTGTTTTGGTTTTGGTTTTGCAAAACCGCCCTTGCGTGTTTTGGTTTTGGTTTTGGTTTTGTTTGGTTTTGTTTTGCTATTTTGATTAAAAATCAATGTTTTTGGGCCTAAAAGAACCAAATTTAGTGCTCCACCTGTTTGTAGGATAAGTAATGTAATTGTAAAGCTAATAAATTATCCAAAAAACAGTTTCATTCCTGGTAGGCCTTCATTAATTCTACACACAAACCAGATTGTCTTCCTCTCCATCTATGAATATTGGCAATGCAGCAATCGTCTTTGGATGTATATTACACCCTACACTTGTACTTAAATATGTAAAGAAATGGACAAAGGCAGTTTGGTTTCTGTCTCTATAGGCCCCCCTACATTTGTAGAAAATACTAAAAAATTCAGCCGTTATAGACTGTGCAATATTAAGAGAAATGGACAAAGACAGTTTGGGGTCACTCTGTGTATGACACCCTACCCTTAAGGAGAAATTGCCCAAACAGCAACCTTTTAAGACGGTACGTGATATGGAAATGCCCCAAATCCCTTTCCTCTTTGGGGGTAGATTGCACCCTACACTTACATTTAAAGTTTTAGTTTTATTAAAGATGTTATCATCATCATCTTCAGCTTCATCCTCACCCTCATCAGTGTGTACGTGATCATCACAGACTATCAATTCATCGCCGCTTGAATCCGCCATTAGAGAAGAGTCAGTGCTTGGATGTCTTGGATGGTGAAGGCCTTCCTCGTGGAAGATGTAGTTCATTTTTATAAACATAATTTTCTCCACATTTTTGGGAAGTAACCTTATACAGCGATGACTGACTAAGTTCCCTGCTGTGCTGATCACTCATTCAGAGTACACACTGGAGGGTGGGCAGCTTAAGTATTGCAAAGCAAGTTTGTACATGGGTTTCCAAATGGCCTGCTTTTCTTCCCAGTAAGGAAAGGGACTGTCTGACATTTCTATATCAATTACCTTTTAAAAGTAATCCTCCACCATCCTTTGCATGTTAATACTCATATTGGATGGAGTTATGGGCAAGGTCACACATTTTTTTGAAAAATCCTTCAAACCAGCCCAGATGTTAAACTGTTCTGGTCTGCCCTCTGCATCCTCCCTGCTTTTTTTGGGAAAATTCAATTTTTTACGAGCAGCAGCTGCTTGAGAAACTGAAGAACATGAGAACATGTCGTCAAGCCAAGGCCCAGTTCAGCAGACAACTTGCTGAGCAATAGCTTCTTGCAAAAGTTCACATCTCGTTCTATTTGAAGCAAAGACTCAATGTAGGTCTTAAACCTTGGATCAAAATGTACTGATCCGAGCTCAAGATCTTAATAACTCGAGGATCATTGTGAAGCGAATTAAGTACTTGATCGACAAGGCCAACATACTTTGCGGAATTGCTTGCTTTCATCTCCTCCCTCAGTTTCTCAAGCTGCTTTTCCAATAGTCTAATTAAAGGAATGACTTGGCTCAAACTAGCAGAATCTGCACTCACTACACTCGTCACAACTTCAAATGGTTTCAGCACCTTGCACAGCACTGAAAGGATTCCCCACTGTGCAAGACTGAAATACATGCCCCCTCCTTTCCCAATGTCATGGCTTGTGCAATACGTTTGGATGGCTTTGCGCTGTTCCTCCATCCTCTGCAGCATGTACAGGGTGGAATTCCACCTAGTTACCACCTCCTGCTTAAGTTGGTGACAGGGCAAGTTAAACTGCTCTTGGAGCTGCTGCAATCTCCTACATGCTGTGGCCGAATGCCTGAAATGGCCTGAAATCTTACGGGCCACCGAAAGCATCTCTTGCACCTCACGGTTATTTTGTAGGAAGCTCTGCACCACCAAGTTGATGGTGTGAGCAAAATAGGGAATGTGCTGGAAATCACCCAGCTGTAATGCTCGCACTATATTGTTGGCATTATCAGAAATGACTTATCCTGGGGAGAGTCCAAGTGGTATAAGCCATGTATCAATCACATCTCTTAGTTTGCGTAACAAATTGTCAGCTGTGTGCCTGTTAGTGAAGCCGGTGATGCAAAGAGTTGCCTGCCTGTGACAAATGTTACGTAGTGGTGTACATGCTGCTTCTGTTCCTGCTGGTGAAGATGAATGACCAACCCAGTGGGCTGTCACAGTCATATAGTCTTTGGTTTGACCACTTCCACTTGTCCACATATCTGTGGTTAAGTGGACAGTGGGCAGATCGGCATTTTTCAGCGCAATCTCTACATTTATACACACTTTTTGGTATAGTTGTGGAATAGCTTTACGGGAAAAATGGTGTCGCGATGGAATTCTGTAACGCGGACACAAAACCTCACTTAACTGTGAAAAACCAGCTGCATTTATTGTGGATATTGGACGCAGATCTAACACTAACATGGCAGTCATGGCGTCTGTGATTCGCTTGGCGACTGGGTGACTGCTGTCATATCTGCTTCCCCTAGCAAATGATTGTTTCACAGTTAATTGTTGAAATGTAGTACTGCTCTTTTTCCTGGCCTTCCTCTGGGTTGATGATTCACCCCCAGCAGCAGCAACAGCAGCAGCAGTGGGACTAACGCTTTCTTCAGAGGAATCAATAATAGTGCAGGAGTCATCCAGCCTTAATAATTGGGATGCAGGACTAACGCCGAACTCTACTGAGGATATTGATGAGGATGGTGTGGTGGGTGTATTTTGTAGCCGTCGGGATGACGGTGAGCGGAGGGTCTTAGCTGATGATGGAGTGCTTTTATTTTTTTGGGAAGAACTTTCAGTTTTTCCCAACACTTTGCCATGAACTCTCGTCAAATGGCGTAACATAGACGAGGTTCCAAGATGGTTAAGGTCCCTCCCTCGACTGACTGTGGCTTGACATACACTACAAATGGCTATACAGTTGTTGGTTGGATTGGGGTAGAAATAATTCCACACATAAGAAGTGGCATCCTCAATTTGTGTATCCCCATCTACACTCGGGCTGTTCAGTCACACATCAGAAGAACTGCTTTATGGGTACACTAACAGAATGCTCACGATTAGACATCCCACTGTTGGATGGACTCTCCACAGGGATTGGTGTCATTTGTGATTCAGAGCAAACATTATCCTCTAATGCCTTACTATTATCTTTCAGCTCGGCTTTGACGAGTAACAGTAGTTGTGCACCAATTGTAGGCTCGGTAACATTTTTGGATCTGCCACTAATAGAGAAAGGTGAAGGCCTCATTCTCTCTTTGCCACTGTGTGTGTAGAATGGCATGTTGTCAAAAAAATTTTTATCGTTACTTAACTTTTCCTCAGTTACACTTCTTTTTTGTTTCAACACAGTAAAAAATTTTTGGGGGGTGTGTTTTTTTGACTGATTTCAAAACACTGTGTAGTTTGACATCGCCTTGCCCAGATGACGTACTGGGAACACTACCATCAGGACTGGGGACAGAACCTGGTTGCTCATTCTGCTCATATGTGGACTGCTTTGAATCCCTTCTGATCCCAACGCACTTGTAGTGCTACAAATTGTTTTAGATACTGCTGACAAATATGACTTTTGACAGCGAGAAATATTAATGCAAAAGAATGGGGGACACCCCAAAAGCCCTTGGGAGTGCTAAAAATTATTTTTTTAAATCTGCTAACAGTACTTTTCACAGCCAGAAATATTAATGCTAAAGAATGGGGGACACCCAAAAAGCACTTGGGAGTGCTAAAAATTATTTTTTTAAATCTGCTGACAGATAGTACTTTTGACAGCCAGAAATATTAATGCAAAAGTATGTGGGACACCCCAAAGCACTTGTAGTGCCAAATATTGAAGAAAAAAAAGACTCCTCTATCCTCCTCTCTTCTCTATCGATTGTTATCAGAATTGGAATCAGAATTGTATTGTCTGTCCCTGCTCTAATCAGCCTATGACTACCCCCTGCTTTCTCCCTCTGTCAAATGGCGATGGATTGCTGTGGAGGCAGATATTTATAATTTCCAAGTATCGCGAGAACTGAGCCCCGAGATCCGACGACGTCACAATGACGTTCGGCCTCGATTTGGATTCCGCTCGGCTCGTTACTCGGTTAGGCAAAGTTCGGGTGGGTTCGGTTCTCGGGGAAACGAGCCCGCCCATCTCTAGTCTTAACAAGGGCTAATACATTTGAAAATTAAACAGTTACACCTGAAAATTAGTCATCTGGTATAAACCAGGTTAATATAAAGAATACTAATAGTGACAGTATGTGGTGGCTTCCACCCATTCTGAATGGGTGTTGTAAATGTGATGGAACTCGATGCTTATATTGAGAATAAAGTCCAAATTATCACTCTTCTATCTGGTGATGAAAGTTTGAATATTAGACGGTTCATCAATAGTAATGCATATTTTGTTTTATATATATATATATATATATATATATATATATATATATATGTGTATTTATATATATATATATATATATATGTGTATATATATATATATATATATATATATATATATATATATGCAGCTAAAATCTGTATTATGTGGGGAGAACTATCAGACCCATCGAGATAGCATTTAATGAATACAGGAGAAATATACTAAATGGCTTGAGGGCTTATTCATGGTATGCCTAGACATAGACACATGAATAATTCTGATTGTCTAAAAATTGCTGGGCTTGAATTGGTTAAAGCTGCCCCTAGGGGTTTTGATAGATATAAACTGTTATGTAAGCAAGAAGTGTTTTGGATCCATCAGCTGTATACACTTTCCCCTGGGGGCCTTAACGAATCCTTAGACCTACATAAGATTATGTGATCCTATTTTGTGATATATATTTTTAGAGAGAGAGAGCTGTATATGTGAAAAGTCTATTTTATATATGTGTAAGGGATCATTGGATAATATTATTTTATATTTATATTATTTTACATTGAATAATTTCGAATATTTATTTTATTAGAGCATGGTTATTTGAAAAGAAAAGTTTTTTTTTTATGAATGATCTGTGAACAATTATTTATTTATTATTGATATACAGTTGTGGGTTACAATTAACATAATAAATTGGTTTGCACACTATTTACAGGATGTTATTAGTATTCATCCTATGTCTCTGAGGAAATTACATATTGGCAATGAAACACGTAAGACAAGTGCTGTGACTGGAGTGCATTTATGTCCATTTGAGCTTATGAGGTTTGCATATTTAGAAGGAAATTAATAGAAACAAAATTTAGGAAAATATGAACCCTGCTACATGAATAATAATTAAATAAGAGGATTTATTATAATAAACCTTACTGACTCCTGGGGGTAAATGTATCAAGCCGCGGGTTTGAAAAGGGAAGATGTTGCCTATAGCAATCAATGAGACTCTTGCTGTCATTTTGTAGAATGTACTAAATAAATGATAATTAGAATCTGATTGGTTGCTATAGGCAACATCTCCACTTTTCAAACCCGCTGGAAACTCGCAGCTTGATACATTTACCCCCTAGTGTGTTTCTTTTTAATAGACCACACAAACACATACATTTTTAATACAATTTCGCTGGTTATCTATTTTAACATGTTGAAATATAAATATAGTATTTTAAACATGAAGTGTCACTTATTGTGAATAGTGTACTGTATATATTCTTTCCAGACAAGTGCACCCTTTCTAAACCTGATTTACTCTCTTCCCCTTTATGTAATTCCTGTGTATTATGGTTGGTAGCACCTCCCGACAATTGAAGTACTATATACAAGATATTCTATTGGCCTGAAAAGGGAGTTGATCTGGTATAACTTATACTAACTAAGTGTCACTCACCGGACTGTGAGTGCTACTTCTAAGGTAGCTAGGAACCGTGTCCGTCCATTATTATGAGGTACTGCGCATGTGCAGTCCCTTTTTACCTTCAGTTCTGTTCCTTTAACTTGATTGGCTGATCAGGCAACACTCCCTATATTAAGCACCTGTGGTCAATACCACGTTGCCTGATCTTGGAGTCTCATTCCTCATGAGTCTCTGAAGGTGTTCCAGTGCCTGCTCGTGTGTTCAGCTTATGCTGATTCCTGTTTGCCATTTGTGGTTTCCAGACCACTTCTATTCCTTGTGTTCCCAGTGTCTTCAGCAGCTGATTCCTATCCGCTGCCTCCGTATATCTACAGTTACAGATTACTGCAAACTCTCCTGTGTTTCATCGTGACTCCAGTAGCTGATTCCTGTTCGCTACTTCGGCGTGTCTACAGAGTCCTGCTCGTCTCAACGCTCCAGTCTGCATTCTACCTGCCGTCAGCTGACCCGCTGCCTACTGCTTCTACAGTGTGTCCATTTGTGTCAACTTGCCTGTTGCATCGAGTCTACGCTCCTCGGCTTCCAGCTTTGCTACATCGCTTCAACTCTCCCGTGGTCTCCTGCTGTTCTATTCAATATACTACTGCTTCCTGAGTATTTGTCATCCTTGCTGGCCTACCTACAGTGCGCTGCACCTACCTGCCGCTTCCATTCTGCAAGGACTTCTCATCTCGTCTGTTCCCGGCCGCTCAGGTATCCCTGCAGCTATCTCTAACAGCCTGCTCATCTAAACCACGGTATGCATACTTCTCATTGACTGTGCTGGTGTATTGCATATCCATCTGGACTGAGTTGTTCTCCTCCGGAGTTTCCATCCTCTGAGACTATTGCTATTATTGACTGTGTTTCCTTTTGCTGGACTATTTGAGTGACTTTGTTTATCTGTGCAGTGCTGTTCATTCATTATTATCATTATGTGCAGTTCAATGTGGGATCAAGTTCAGTGTACCCGTGTAGACTCTGCATAGCATTTATCTCCTCGTGTCCTTCCTCACATATATATTCAGTGGTACAACTTGCTAGAGGCCAACCACTGATTCCTGTTTCCCTGTGCCACCAGTTGCATATATCCTCTCACATAAGCGGTGGTACAACTTGCTACTCGCAGACCACTGACTTCCCCGTTACCTTCACCTGGATTCCATTCCTTCACTACAGACAGCGGTACAACTTGCTATACGCAGACCGCTGACTTCCACCTCCTTATTACTCCTGGACATTCTTCTCACTATAGCAGTGGTACAACTTGCCGTGCGCAGACCACTGACTACCCTCACGTGTCCTTGTCCATCCAGATCCTCGTGTTCAGTTACCTATTGTTTACCAGTGCTGCTAGTCATAGACTTTCTGAGCATTCTCTAACCATCTGCTGTTTCCAGTTCCATTATCACCCTGCCATCAGAGTATCATATACCAACTCTACTGCTCTGATAAGACCATCAGCGGGTGATACTGGGTAAAGACTCCTAGTGCCCGTGACACTAAGGTTGATCTGGTGTGATTTTTTTTAAAACTCTAATGCCACAGGGCCTTATGCCCCCTACCTGAGCTGTTGCCTAATGCCTGGGATTTGCCAAGGGTCTTGTGCCTTGCGCCAAAGATTCAAATGGCCGGAAGGTGAGCCCTGATTGGGGCACCGTCCCGGCCACCAAGAAAGTGGCAGCATATCGCTCTCGATGCACTGCCACTGATGCCAGTGAATCAGAGGCATGCTGGGTGGGACTTAAGTAACTCTGGACGACTAGGTGAGTTTCCCGCCAGCAGCTCCTCACAGAGCAACACTTTTTTCACATTATTACAACAGTGACATCCAGATTGCCATAAATGTGAGTACAGTCTGTAGAACTGAGTCCTAATCATCTTTAAACGTGTGATTTGCTCTGCTTGATACTATACTAATAGATCATACTATACCTCAAAATGACGGTATCTTGCACTTATTGCATATGCTCTAGGGGAGATTAAGATTGGATCCATTAATAATAACAATATTGTGATTCACTGCCCATTTGGAAAATAGGAGAGACTAGCGCTGTTTCCAGTATTACATTGTAATTTATTATCCTATTTTTTTTTTATAATAAAACTATTAAGTGTTTAGTATTTAGCAGTGGGTTGAAGTTCATCACATCCTAAGAGCTTTTTATAATATGGTGCTATAATTGCAATTTTATAATATCTGATTTGCTACATTTATAGTGTATACCTCATGCTTGTATCAATAATATTGTTTGATGAATATTTTAAGATTTGAGCTCATTTGGGATGTTTGAATATTTTATTGTTTAATAAATTGCTTTATAATTGTCCACAGTTATTTTCATATTTTATTGATATAATAGCTCTTGTGCGCCATTGTAATTTATTATATTTATTACCATATAACAGTTGGAAAGCTGTTAACTGCTTAAGTGTCATCATAATGATTAGAGATGTCCTCTGACCCCTATGTTTTGGTTTTGAATGTGGTTTTTGTTCTAAAACGTTTTTGTTCTTTTGCTTTTGGTACAGGTCTTGTCCCAAAAACATGAAAGGTTTTGGTTTTGAATATGGATTCAATTAAAAATTGTGAAAAATAGGTAAAATGATGTCACTGTAAGCATGCAAGCAGAGCATGCCTCTTTGCCTACATGTTAATACCCAGTCTTGTTTTATTACTGTTTTTATTTTTCCATTTGTAATGCGCTGCTGAAACTGGTAGTGCTAGATAAATAAATGTTAATAATGATAATGATAGACTCACCAAAATACCTGGCTTTAGAATTATGATTAGAAATCTGACAGCAGCAAATTGCCAAGTAAGAATTATGCTATAGCTATAGGGGTTTGAGCAATCTTGGATTAATATCTTTAATTTAATTTATTTTATTTATTTTCTTATCAGTTAAATAAAGCATACTATAAAATATTATTTTCTCTAATGAAGCTGTAATTATATTTTTTTTAAGGTTTGTTATAGCTGTAATTTAAGTAAAAGACAACAAGGCAAGATACATGAGATACGTAAATACAACACAGTATATTCTACAATAATTAGAAATTGAAGAAAATGGAGAAAATTGTAGAAGAGATTATAACAAATATCACTTTATTTTTAACAGTGGATAGTAGTTGAAGTTTACATAGTAATTACAACAGCCATAAAAGAAACATAAATACACTTAGTATGCACACGCTGAAAAATTCCATAAACCAATGAGCAATAATAAAGATGGAAGAGTTAAATGGAATAAATCATTAACTGCTTAACCCCAGAGAAACATCGGTCTGCAGCATAGTTGCCTGTAGTGGAAAAAAGCAAAATTATGTGATTTTAGAAAAAAAGAATAGGGATTTTAGAAAAAAAATAGGGATCCAAAACCAAACCCAAAACCAAAACATGCAAGGGCGGTTTTGCCAAAATCAAAACCAAAACATGAAGTTAATCCAGATCTAAAACCAAAAACAAAACCAGAACACGGGGGTCAGTGAACATCTCTAAATATGATAGGGAAAAGGTTCACAGATAGAGCTCTGTGTTTAAGTACAGAGGACTGCATTGTGTATTTAAAATGTAATGTGTCTGGATTGTGACCTCACTTGTTTAAATAACTTATGCTGTATAGCCATAGTAAAATACCTATCATTATTTATATTGAGTGGCTTATCTGCTATCCCGTTGTCTGCATTTTTAACTGTGAAAAGGTAAACACAGAAAAAGACCAATCAGGCAGGTCCTGAAACTCCTAAGGAGGTCATTTTTGCGTTTAAAAACCAGCTCCAGAAACAGCAAAGGGACATTCACTACTGAGTGATTGCTGAAGTCAGGCTTGTGTTGAGATCTAGATCTCTGCCACTGACAGGAAAGGGACAATCTGTCCCTGGAGCACTGACTTGGCCATGATCTATCTCTCCATTTGTTGGTGAGCTGTGTGTCCACCAAAAGCGGAGTGACAGGGACTCAGGACCACTGGCTTACTGGTAGCCTCAAAGGAGAGAGGTGGAGAAGCTTGGGTGGATAGACAGCACTCCCTGAAAGTGACAAGGATACTGGTGAGGTGTTTTATATCCTCTACGTTGTCTATGCCAGACTGTAGTGTTATTTGTTGCAAGATATTATTTAAATATGTTTATTGCTGCCTGGTGCTACCATTTTGTTAAATAATGTATTTATTTTATTTTGGATATTTGCCTGGGGGATTTTGAACCTTGGATAGCTATCGGGTAGGCCAGCTATGCGATGCAGAAGGTTACATTAAACCCGGTATCATCACAACTGGCGTTAAACAGTGGGATTGCCCAGTCCCAGTTAGGCAAGCTGGGTAGAGCTGCAGGGGATCCAGGGCTCTGCGAACATCCGAAGCACCAACCCTGCACAATATAGTATGTGGCATAGTTGCTTGGGTACCAGTAACCAGTAGTTGGGAACTGTAAAAGGATCCAAGGGCGACAAGGGCACTGGCTTGGGGTCGGTGCGTTCACCCTTGGGCAGTACAGAATAGTGGACTTTGTCCCACAAAGGGGATCACCGAGAGGTGACCTCTGCATAAGGCTAGGATTATGGTCCGCCTAGATACGAGATTAGTGTGGCACAAAAGAAGGCCATTGTACCAGCTGGAGTATGGTCTGCATGCCCTCTCAGAGGTACTAAATGAAGTGAGAGCATGACAGAACCCTGCCACAGATACTGCTATTGGAGAACGAGTAGTGGGTCCCTACAGAGTACGCTGCAGTGGGTCATAGCCCAACTAGTCCCAACCCCAAAGCAATTACAGTGGGTTTCAGCCCCACCATAAAGATGGCTCTGAAGAAGGGAAGAAAGGGCCATAGCAGTAACAGCACAAGGACCAGCATAGATGGAGGCACCCCATTATAGCTCCAGGGCTCAGAGCTGCCACTGTCCCCCAGAAATAAATGGGTCTGTTCACCCTGGGAGTGCCTCTACATGGTCTGGAATGAGGTCAGCAGCTGGAAAGGAGGTGACAAGCTGGAAAAGTTGGGAATTCTGTTTGAAGTGTTTGTGCAATATGGTGAAATTGCCAGAGTTGAAGAAGGTGCTGGAGTGGACAGCCCATAAGATGTTACAATTGGGCCAAGAGATTCAAGCGTTTAGTTCAGAAGTACCAAGTCAGTAGGGAAAGGAGGTTGATAAAAGTTTGAAGATGGCAGGGGCTAATACCATGGAGTCCTGGGAAAACTTTTCCTACACCTTTCCCTATGCAGAATTGGCAGATGAGAACTGGTGAGAGAGTACCAAAAACCATCTGCTCAGTATGTTACACTGGGGGAGGCTGACCTCAATCAGGTGGATGATAGGAAGCACCGACTGTAACCCCTTCTTTTCTCAATGGGGGATGGTCACAGCGAAATTATCAGTGACCAGCCTGAGCTGTATTACAACTGGCCATTTGTGTGCTTGGAGGATGAGGACTTGGTAAGTGAATTCCAACCAGAAGCTGCCATGAATGTTACTCTTGGGGAGGCAAGCATCAAACAGGTGAGTGCCAGGATACACTGACGGCAAACCCTTCTCCCATCCAAGGGAGAAGATCATAGAGTGGACAGTATAGAATCAGCAGGGAACACTTGCCCTCATTGGGTGGATATCAGAAGTTGTCGCTTGCAACCGCATCTTTCATTTGGGGAAGAAGCCACATTGTCAGAGAGCGTGGAATAGTTCCACGTGGAGGACAGTGCATCCACAAGCGAAGTATTGGAGCCTGTCTTTGCCCTGACATCTACGGCTGCCCAGCATGTTCAGCTGGAGGAGGTTCAAGTGAAGTTAGACTGGCGGGGAAAAGAACAGAGAAGGCTCAGCATGTTGTCGCCATCGGGCCAAATGATGAGTTACATTGGCGGGAAGAGAGTTGGAGTGATCCTATAACCTCCCTGATGCCTGCTGTAAACCTTGGGACCGCAACCGAGATTCCAACAGAGTTGCACCCAGGATTTGGCACTGGTTAACCCAGTCCAGTTAACCCCCCCTCTGTGGAGGAAATGCTTCCTCCAGATGTGCAAAAAGCGAAAGAGGCGAGCAAGGGAAGTGAGAAGCCCCTATGTACCCCAACTCTATTACCAGATTATTTTGGATGTTTTGGGAAGGAGAACTTGGGCCCAGATTTTTTGGATGGCATTCGTCTGTGACCGCTCAATGTATTAACTTTTAACAGACTTGGCTTTTGAAGGGGGAGAGCTGACTACAAGACCTTTAGGTCTAGAGACAGTCAGGATTCGAGTCCCGAGCAATGACTATATGTTTATTTGAATTATTTTATTTAAAAAAAGTTTTTTTCTGTTTTATATATTTATTTTTTATGATCTTTAGGAGAATGAATTCCTCCTATATGTAATTTTGGAATAAAATAAAGGAGAGGTTAGTAGTAATCTAGTCCTACTTCTCATCATGCAAATTAAGTTGTTTTGTTATTTTTGTGTTTTATTTGGTTTTATCTTTTGTTTTAGACATATATATGAGGTTTATGTATTGTCTTAGACCTAACTTATTTTTGTTTTTGTTATTATGAATCTATGTATTAAAATGCTGGAACGATCTTTAACCTCAGATGTTTTTAACTAACATGGATATCTACACCAATCACAATTGACTAGATGGTACAAATAAACCTAATTGAATTACAACTTACTATCTTTGAAAAAGTCAGTCTTTGAGCAGACGAAATATGTCAGTTGTTTGAACAAGGATTAGTGCATGTCTGAAATACCAGATCTCTTTAAAGCTACAAACTGGATAAGTTATACTATCGGATAACATTTTTTTTTTCAAACAAGCTTATTAGTCCTCCTTCACCCATACAAACAGAAGCACAACAGATTGTGTCAATTAACATCTTCCTCGGCTGCTGGAACTCTATAGGGGAAGGATTCTCCCTAACAGTCTGGACTCCCTTATCCTGCACCAGAAAGGTCATGAACATTAGGGGAGCATTGATTATACACGCCACCTTATTCATTATATAGAAGAACTGAATCTGAAGGTGCTATTAGCACTAATTACAGGTGCTGCTGCTTTCCGGGTGAGACTGCTCTATTCAGGGCCGCCTTCAGCAATCACGTGTCCCCCGGGCCCCCCCATGAGCGCCTCCCCCCATAAGCACCCCCCCCCCCATAAGCACCAGCAACGCATACTTACCTGGGGCCCCGGTGGTCTCCGCTACTCTGTCTTCAGCCTGGCTGTCACCGTGACAGCCAGGCACCAGGATGCGATCGCAGGGGTGAAGGAATCATTCCCCCTGCAATCATGTGATCTGCCTGTGACAGCCAGAAGACAGAGTAGCGGAGACCACCATTGCCCCAGGTAAGTCTGTGCTGCGCTGTTGTACCGGGCCACCTGGTGAGCCTGGGCCCGGTACAACAGTACCCCCCGTACCCCCCTGATGGTGGCCCTGGCTCTATTTACACTGTTTATGGTCATCTGACTGATTTTCACCGCTATTGTTATCCTTGCTTTATCCACACAAATTCAGGATTTTTGATTATTTGTTTACAAAGTGTACAGGCCACACACTTTGTTTCCTACATCTGTGTGTTAGTTTCTAGATTGAAGACTATATTATAAATGTTTATCATATAAATTTATTGTTATTTCTGCATTTGCAGACATGCATAATTTATACATAAAGATATCCTCTTTTAGAGGCAGTTTTTTTTTACTATTCCACTGTTGGTAGTTTATTTGAGTTCTATGTATTATTATTATGATTTATATAGGTTATAATAAAATACTATTTGCATTTTAGATGAAGCCCGATATCTTTTATTTTATTTTACTTTATTTATTTACTACGAATGGTTTCCTTGGCACAACTTGTTTTGCATTTATCTGACATACTTTGCAGAATCACAGTTTCATCTCCTACTTCAGCTTCTTCAACTGCTTTTCTAGTAGTTTGGTTAGGGATATGACTTGGCTCAGGCTGGCAGTGTGTGAACTTACTTAATTTGCTGCAATTTCAAATGGTTTCAGCAGCTTGCATAAAACACTAAGGATCCTCCACTGTGCTTGAGTAAGGTAACATATTTCCCCTCTCCATATCTCATGGTTCGATGTGTAGCTCTTGATGACTTGTTGCTGTACTTCTAGTCGCTGAAGTATATAAAGTGTGGAATTTCATCTTTTTACCATCTCTTGCTTCAGTTGGTTGCATGGCAGATATTTATTTTGCAGCTGCTGCAGTGTTCTATGGGGTTGATATATGTTGAAAAAGCTCCGAAATTTTACAGGCCATGGATATCATCTCCTGCACCGACCACTCATATGTTTTTTTTAAAGATTTTTATTTCTGCAAGGGTCAGTAGAACGTATCAATCAATGATGCAATGTGTTACAAACAGTATATGAATATACAGGTAATAAAACAGACAGCGTCCATTAGAACAAATAAAAGGTACAGATATTGACCCAAATATATAATAAGGAGAGAAAGGAGAAACTACAAAGAAAGTGTGGCAGGCCGCCTGAAGGTGGAAGGATAGAAGTAGTGGGGTAGAATATTGAAAAGAGGAAAGGAGAGATGGGTAAGGTAGAGAGAGAAGGGAAGGATCCAGGTGGAATGATGTTAGAGAGTCAAGTTGCGAAAGGAATTTGAAATTAAAAGTATGTTGTCCACGGTGCACATACTTTAGTAAATGATTTATAGGTATTGCGGATGATACATGTCAAATATTCTTTTTTATACATGATCTCTGTAGGACAAGGAGCCAGAATCTTAGGCACTTTTTGCCCCATATGAATTGTGATGTGTAATGTTGCAAACATTTGAAAACATATGGATGGATGTGTATGGGTAGGACTTGAAAAAGATATAATAATCTAGGTACGATGTTTATTTTAATTGAATTAATGCGACCTATCCAAGAAATGAGATGTTGACTCCAAGTTTCTAAATCAGTTTTGATCTGGGAGAGTAGTTTTGGGTAATTAACCTGGAAAAGCTGACTGTATTGTTTAGTGATGTGGATGCCTATATAATCTTTTTTTGATGCCATTTGAAGAGGAATTGTTGAGTGAGAGATGATCTAATTTCAACTGTTAAGTAGAAATCAAGAATTTCTGTTTTTTTTAAGATTTATTTTGTATCCGGAGATTGAGCTGCGGTTTTAATATCTGCAAGGAGGGGGTAGAGAGACTGCGGGATCCGAAAGAGTCAGGAGGTGATCGTCAGCATACAATGATATTTTATGTTCAGATTTTCCTACTTTAATTCTGTGAATGGCTTCATTAGATCTTATTTTTGTTGCTAATAGTTCAAGTAAAAGGGCACAGTTTAAAGGTGAGAGAGGGCAACTTTGCCGTGTCCCATTGGAAATCAAAAAGGGGGAGGATGCGACTCCGTTGGCCACTACCGATGCCCTGGGTGATTGGTATAGAGAGCTCACAGACCATCTAAACATTTACCAGTGAAGCCCATTGACTCCAAAACTCTAGACATAAAGGTCCATGAATATGATTGAATGCCTTTTCAGCATCGAGCGCCATGATCAGTGATGGTAGTTTACCGGAATGAATAGAATGTATGAGGTCATTAGCGCTGGGATAAACCCTCCCTGATCCACCTGGATCAGGGAGGGTTTGGATCAGGGGAGGAGAGTGTTCAAACAATTATCTAAAATTTTTGCAAATATCTTAAGGTCCATATTTAGCAATGATATAGGTCTGTAATTAGAACAGGAGATGGGATCTTTATCTGGTTTTGGTATGACAACAATAGTGGCCAAGGTCGTCATCTCATTAAAAGGGGAGCCAGTTAAGATTTTATTGAGATTGTTATATGGAGGACAAGGTCCTTAGCGAATTTTTTGTACAGTCAGGGTCAAAAGTTTTGAGAATGACAACAGTATTGATTTTCACAAAGTTTGCTGCTTCAGTGTTTTTAGACCTTTTTGTCCTTTTTGTTGCTATGTTATACTGAAGTAAAATGACAAGCATTTCATATGTATAAAAGGCTTTTATTGACAATTACATTTATGCAAAGAGTCAATATTTGCAGTGTTGACCCTTCTTTTTGCTGTCAATCAACATCTGGGCCATACTGACTGATGACTGCCAATTGTTGCTTAATTAATGCTTGGAATTTGTCAGACTTTGTGGGTTTTTGTTTGCCCACCCACCTCTTGAGGATTGACCACAAGTTCTCCATGGGATTAAGGTCTGGGGAGTTTCCTGGCCATGGAGCCAAAATTTTGTTTTCATCCCTGAGCAACTTAGTTATCACTTTTGCCTTATGGCAAGGTGCTCCATCATGCTAGAAAACGCATTGTTCGTCACCAAACTGTTCTTGGATGGTTGGGAGAAGTTGCTCTTGGAGGATGTTTTGGTACCATTCTTTATTCTGTGTTCTTAGGCAAAATTGGGAGTGAGCTCACTCCCTTGGCTAAGAAGCAATTCCACACATGAATGGACTCAGGATGCTTTACTGTTGGCATGACACAGGACTGATGGTAGCACTCATCTTTCCTTCTCCAGACAAGCATTTTTCCAGGTGTCCGAAACAATCTGAAAGGGGATTCTTCAGAGAATACTACTTTACCTCAGTCCTCAGCAGTCTAATTCCTGTACCTTTTGCAGAATATCAGTATGCCCTTGATGTTTTTCCTGTAGATAAGTGGCTTCTTTGCTGGCCTTCTTGACACCAGGCCATCCTCTAAAAGTCTTCGCCTCACTGCACGTGCAGATGCACTCACACCTGCCTGCTGCCATTTCTGAGCAAGGTCTGCATTGGTGATGCCCCGATCCGGCAGCTGAATCAACTTTAGGAGACATCCTGGTGCTTGCTGGACGTTCAGGAGAGAAATGGTGAAAGGAATCACCTTAAGAGATTGTTGATTGAGGCACTCCAGTCCCTTGGAAAATATTTATTTAAGAACAAACTTTATTGAAAATTTATTAAAAATTGATGTGCCAGATAACATCATAGTCGGCGAATATTAAAATAGAGAGGTGATGGAAAATAAAGATAAGTGATAGAAATAAATAAAAATACCCTTCCGGGAAGCCGGTGGTCACAAAATTGTGACCCTTATGATTTATTGGGAAAGATACCCATAATTATGGACATGGGAGATTTTGATATGGTTGACACTAGCAATACATGGCTAGAAGATCTCAACAAATTAAAAACTCTTCTGCAAAAACAATCAAGAACTTGGTGGAACATGACCACCACACAAAATTATTTGAAACAGTCCATTACCCCTAGAGGTCTGAGACCGAAATTACATCCTACAAATGACTTAGCGACATCAGAATTACAACAAGAGTGGGAGAAAGTTCTTTTGAGATGTTCTATGGAACTCATGCAAATTACACTTAAACATGATTTGATTATTCTAGATTCCTACTCTAAGGATATAGGGATTTTGAGTTTGAAACTCACAGAATATGAAACCTCAGATTCCTTTTTGAAAATGTATGAGAAACACAAAAAAGATTTGGAAATCTTTGAAAAAAACATTATAGAGAGAAAAAAATCCAAATACTTACGTGATAAAAAAGACTATGCAACTGGTAACATTTTTAGATGGAAAAGGATTACATACCAGAAGAACATGCAAAACAGAACTAGAAGTTATGAATCCTCTGAAATGGAGTCCTCTGGGAATGAGAGTGACAGTAGATCTCATTATAGGGGAAAGGGTTCTTCTAAATCATATAAATCTACCCCATTTCCTCCTTTTTTAGGGGAAACCCCAAGACCCCAAGGGGAGGGAGGCACGAACACAAACGAGTCAGGAGAAGTAATAGGAGGTTTACGCGACAAACATCCAGGAACTTGGAAAGAGACACTTCCCATGCACAGGAGACAACGGAAGGGCAAATAGATGAGGATCACAATTTGCAGATTATCAATTTGTCCAAACGAATTCTAACTATGCCACATATGAAATTATTACGGAAAGGTCTTTCTTTCTCCCCCACTGCTGAATTTGATCGCTTCTCCTGGGAAAGGGATTTGAATCTTTTTACCAGAAAGTTGAAACTTACCAAGTTTTTTGAAACCAATACAATAACCTCCCCAACATCTGATAGCACTACAGATGGACAAAACTCACTAAAACCTTGTGAAGGTGCCTCAATCCCCCCTTTTTTGACACAGGATACCAATGTAGATAGTCAAAGTGTACCTGATATAATACTGGATGAAACAGATGTACCAGTTCTGAATATGTTAGAAGAACTTATATTAGAACAGAGACCAAGCAATACTGAAAAAAGCAATGGGAGGACTATTTGTCGTAAGAAATCTACGTTCTTTCCCAAGGATGTCTCATGTCCACAGATTAAAGTTTTCGAAAACATGGTATCCAAGGAACTGGACCAATTGAAACTCAAACCCTGCCACAATAGAATTGATAATCTAACAAAAGAGGAGAGAGATGCCCGCAAGGATATACAAACATGGGAAGAAGTGATTATCAAACCTTCAGATAAGGGGGGTAATGTAGTAATCTGGCCCATATCAATGTACAAAATTGAAATGCACAAACAACTTAAGGATGCCAGTTGCTACAAACCCCTGTTTCAGAATCCGATGGAGGAATTTAAATCCTCATATGACAAGTTAATTCAGAAGGCATTCAATGAAGGAATTATTACTAGATCAGAATATATCTTCCTACAAGTGGACCATCCTAAAATACCCACCATTTATTTACTACCAAAGATCCACAAAAATGCTAGAACTCCGCCAGGTAGGCCGATACTATCAGGGATAGGCGGACTTACAGAACAAGCTAGCATATTTCTGGACACTCATTTGAGAGAGCATGTAACATCTTTACCTTCATACGTTAGGGATACCACCGATATACTCAAACTACTAGATGGAATTACTTTAGAGGAGAACACATGGTTAATAACGTGTGACGTGGAATCGTTATATACCAGCATTAAACACGAAATTGGTATTAAAGCAGTAGAATTTTTCCTGCAATCAAATAACAATACCAAATTTGGAATGTTCATTGTGGACCTCCTGAAATTCATATTAACGTAGAACTTTTTTGTCTTTGAAAACCGCTTCTACTTGCAAGTACGGGGCACAGCGATGGGGGCAGCTTGTGCCCCCACTTTTGCTAATTTATATTTGGGGTTATGGGAGAGAGACACTGTCTTCAATGAGGACCTAGCCCAATATACGAATAACATCATAATATGGATGCGGTATATAGATGACATACTCATTCTGTGGCAGGGAGATGAAGAATCTTTTGGTCAATTTATCAATATTCTTAACAGCAATGATAATAATTTGAGACTTACATATGAAATGAATAAAGATCAAATTAATTTTCTGGATATCACCATTAGAAAAACAACTAATGGCCAGATGGAAACTGACCTATATAGGAAGAAGACAGCGACCAATAGTGTATTACACAGGGATAGTTTACATTTTCCACCCGTGGTGAATAATATTCCTAAAGGAGAATTTCTCAGATTAAAAAGAAATTGCTCCAATCGTGAGGATTATGACAAACGTGTAGAAGAACTAAGTGTCAGATTGTTACTAAGGGGATACAGTAGGAGATCCATTAAAAAGGCCATTTCTTCTGTAAGAACTATAGACAGAACGAATCTTATATATCCTAGGAGTAAGACCAAGCCTGACAATAAAATTCGTTTTGTTGGAGATTTTTGCCAACAGTGGAAGCAAATTCAGATGATCATTCAACGACATTGGCCGATTTTGATGTCGGATGAACTACTGGCTAAATCATTGGGTGAGAAGGCCAATTTTAGTTGGCGGCGAGCACCCAACTTAAGAGATAAACTTGTACAAAGTCATTTTGTTTCTAAAAAAAGAATAACAAATATAAAAGGATCATACAAGTGTGGGTCATGCAAAGCATGCTCAATAATGGCCAAAACCACACAAATATATGACAGGTATGGACATCAACATAATATCAACAGTTTTATTAACTGTAACACGAAAGAAGTCATATACGTACTAAAATGTCCCTGTGACATGGCATACGTAGGAATGACCAGCCGACCTCTAAAACAACGGATTTTAGAGCATGTAGGAAATATCAGACATGCTCATTTGGACCAACAACGTTTCAAACCACTCACCACGGTAGCACGCCATTTTTTACAAGTACATGAAGGAAAAACTGAACATCTATGTGCATTTGGCATAGAAAAAGTATCCATAGGGATAAGAGGAGGAGACATTATGAAGGAACTGCTGAAAAGAGAAAGCAGATGGATATTTTTACTCCACTCCATTATGCCGCATGGACTTAATGAAAATATTAATTATTCTTGCTTTCTGTAGAAACACTTTCTGGAGATCTCAAAGAGAAAAGAACATCTTCCTTTAAAGGAATGAGAACCACTCTTTATATTTTTGTACAAACATGAGTCCAGAGATGTGCAATGGGGATATACATATGTGTAGCTATACTGTTGCATGATCACAATATACTGGGAATATTCCTCTTCACTATATATTAAAAAAGAGGGGCGAATAGGATTATGTATATCTTTATTTTTACCCTTATTGTTTTTGTGGATTTGTTTTTTATTGTCTTTTATATTTTTTATCATTTCACTCTATTTATACCTATATGATAATCATGTCCATGTTTGGATATATCTAGCTAACTTTATAACATGTTCTTAGATGTATTATTTAATAATTATTTAGTCACAACAAGCAATTACATAATCAATAAAAGATTAAAACTATATTAAAAATTATAAAAATACAAATAAGAGATAAAAAATAAAAAATATAAAAAATAAATAAAAAATTAATGAACAATATAAAAATAAATAATAGAATATTAGACACTTACTTTCTAATTTAGTTTATTTATTTTGAAAGAGTCAATATAATAACATTAACAGATATCACACGCATTAGAATTCATAATATTTCACTTTAATAATATTTGTAATATATATAAGAAAATACACATAATATTATAATAATATATGCACAAGTAATATAAAAATAAAAATAAATAATAAACATCCAATAAAGAACAAATAATAAATAAATAAAAAATAACAAATAAAAGATAATAAAACAAAAAATAAAAAACAAAATAAAAATTGAAAATAGTGAAAGATTAGAAAGGCAAATAATAAACAATAAAGGGATATATAATTATATATAAAACAAACAACTCAAAAATAAGAAGGCTATAATGAAATAATAATGAAAAAACATTCATAAAAATAATAAATAATAGATAATAAATAATAATTTGAAGAATAAAACGTATAATAAATAAGTAATACACATGAAAATTAACCAAAAGATAATAATTAGTAAATATTAAATTATAAGTCACAAAATAGTTAATGTATTAAAGAGAAGTGAATAAATAATAAATAATAAATGAAGAATGGATACCAAAATAGAAAATTAATACACTATAATTTAATCACTGATTACTTACCTTATATTCTGGGGTTTCATCTTGCACACATTTATCTCTCTTTTCAGAGTCTTAGGGTTTTATTTTCCATATTTATCCATATGTCAACTTATCTTGCACTTTATTTGTCACCATAACCCTAGTCCCTTTACTATTTGTATTATTTTAATATATATTTTCCCTCACGTGGCACTCACACTTTCTCCTTATCCATATCTCATAATTCTCTTATTTATATAAGTAGCTTAATGAAGTGGCTTTCTAAAGTATTTGTACATAATCCTATCAATAATCGCCTTATCCCTCAGTCACCTACTATCTTTCTTTGAAGAAACGGATATATATGTCCCCAGTATAATGGGATCCTTGTGATCTAACACACAATTGGCTTGAAAAGCCATCAATCAACATCTATCTAATATCATTGGACGCCTATAGTATAAAGGGATAGCTCTATCCTAGATGGGTAATTTCCCATGACTAAGCCAATTACGGCGAAACGTACGTCGGGTCACGTGTGACGCGTGACATCACACACCCGGAAGTGTGAAGCCGGTCAGCGGAGTTAGCCGCGATCGTGTCACACTCTTATTAATGTTACAATTTTGAACCTAGCAGTGCGCTTTGTTTAGGGCTTTAACACCAGGGCATTTTTGTCTGACAAACAAGAGGAGATTTGAGGTTCCTTCATATCGCTAATCAGATCTTTACCAGCAATATTATTATAGGTAGAACTGACTTAATCTCCTATGTAGCAGATATGTGTTAGAAAGGAATCCTCTGTGGTCATGTCCTAGTCAATCCCTCTCTCTTACACACTGTATGAGAGGGTACTAGATTAGAGTACCAATCCTGAGTCTTTGGAACTATATATATTTACTTAAGTTCCTTTGTATGTCTATGTCAGACTACTATATCTGAGTGTTTTTGATAAATTATAAACCCTACAAGTGCATTCTTACACTACAATTACTTAATTTAGAGTGGACACACCTGCTGGCTATATGTGACATATTATGTATCGATGAACATAGGGAATAAAATTGAATCCCAATAAATTGGTTTATTTTGAATCTCACTGATACAATGTCCATAATTATGGGTATCTTTCCCAATAAATCATAAGGGTCACAATTTTGTGACCACCGGCTTCCCGGAAGGGTATTTTTAATTATTTCTATCACTTATCTTTATTTTCCATCACCTCTCTATTTTAATATTCGCCGACTATGATGTTATCTGGCACATCAATTTTTAATAAATTTTCAATAAAGTTTGTTCTTAAATAAATATTTTCCAAGGGACTGGAGTGCCTCAATCAACAATCTCTTAAGGTGATTCCTTTCACCATTTCTCTCCTGATAGTTACTCTGGTTGTGAGAGCACCCCCTCATTCTGAATTTTATAAATAACTCTTAGATATAAATGATGAGGAAGTCCTAACCTTAGAGCGAGATGGATTTGCTTTTCTCGCTTGCTGGACGTTCTTGGGCACCCTGTAGCCTTCTTCACAACTATTGAACCTCTCTTCTTGAAGTTTTTTTGAAATAAGTTTTTATTGGGTTTTGACAACATACATAGGTTATATATATGCATTTTCAACAGTGTTTGTTTTGGATGGCAAATGAAAACAAAATTACAACATCATGGCGCTAGGCAACAGAAGATTAAATGTTTCAAAAAGAGGAAACAGTCCCATCCACATAAGGTGGCTATTAATAACCTATTACATAAAACACAGAGACAGACAGGGAGGGGATACAAACACAAGGAAAATTTGGGTAGGGGGGTAACATAATACAAGCCCTCGTAGCAAGAGGTCCAATTAGGCATCAGCTAATCGATGAAGTTACATATAAAGCATACATAGTGCAGGTGTGAGACTTAACCCAATCCAAAGGGTCGTATGTGGCTAATACCACCTGCACATAAAGATATGTGGTTCAGGTGGGAGTACCTAAGGCCGCAAACTCTGGAGAGTCAATAAAGTTCAACCAAGAGCCCCAAATGGTAAAATATCTTACAAAAGAGTCCATATCTGACAAATGTAACTCCTCCATTGACCTGTAATACTCTAATCTATTATTCCAATCCCGAATTGTTGGTGGCATGGCTGTTCTCCATCTCACAGGTATAACTGCCTTGGCAGCCGATATCACAAATTTTAACAAGGATTTTTTAAAGCAAGATATAGGCATATCTATTTTATTGAGAAGCCAGAACACCGGGGTGTCTGGGATAGTTTGGCCAAGCAACTTTGTGTGATGCCTATAACCTGTGACCAAAAAGGTTGTAATATAGGGCAGTCCCACCAGATATGTAGTAGAGATCCTGGTCCTACAGTGCATCTCCAGCAGGCGCTTGACAATCTGCAAAACATTTTTGCAAGATGTGTTGGGCATCTATACCACCTGGTAAGGACCTTATAGTGGGTCTCTAATATTGAGATGTTGGGTGAGCAAGCATGGATTGAAAGATTTTAGACCAATCAGTCTCTTGTAATTCCATCCCCAGGTCCCTCTCCCACTCTAAGAAGAATTTTGGGGGGGATCTGAAGAGAAACTCAACTAAGAGCTTATATATAATCGATAGAGAATGTGGGAGATGATGTGTTCTGCTGCAAAGGGACTCAAAAGCCGTTAAACTCCTGTTAATGTCTTGTTTTGGAAGACTAAAAGAGAGGAAGTGTTTAAGCTGAAGGTACCGCCAGATCTCTATATCTGGTAATTCCCATTTAGTTTGTATCTCTACGAATGAGAGAACCCCAGTAGCTCCCACCAAATGGCCGAGACGATGGACCCCTGCCCGTTTCCACAGGTTAAAGACTAATGGAGTAGTTCCTGGAGGGAACATTGGGTTATTGAACAATGGCGTTAACGGGGATATTAATGAAAATATGTGAGTAAGAGTTCTAAGCTTGGACCATTTTGCAAGAGTGGGCCCTAAATTAGGATGTGAGGTATTGGGTAATTTGGCAAGCCAGATTAATGTCAATTCTAACTTAGCTAGAAGAATCAAGATAAAATGATTCAATCTACCCATTGCTTCCTTCCCACCTGGACTGACATTTCCATTATCCTGGTTAAGATTGCAGCATCATAATACAATGGAATGTGAGAAAGCTGAAGACCCCCCAAGTGTCTTCGTCTAAATAATATCTTGTGCTTGAATCTAGGGCGCCTCTCACTCCACACAAAGTCCCGCACCAGACGCTGGATGCCTTGAAACCAAAAATCAGGTATTAAAATTGGCAATATCTGTATAAGGTAAAGGAGCCGGGGCAGAACATTCATTTTTATAATGTTAATCCTACCCATCCATGTGAAATTCTTGCTCTGCCACTCTCCCAAGTCAGCTCGGAGGCTCCCAAGAAGTGGTTTAAAGTTAAGGTCGTATAAGCGCGAGAGATCGCTGGAAAGTATAACGCCTAAGTATTTCAATTGGGAGGGATGCCAAATAAAAGGGAAGGCACATTTTAAACCTTCCAGCATAGAGGCCGGGGTATTAATGTTCTAAGCTACTAACTTGCCATAGTTGATTTTAAAATTCGACAATAAACCAAACCTTCGAAATTCTTTGACCAAGTTGGGTAGAGAGACGACCGGGTTGGTAATAACGGCCAGAAGGTCATCCGCAAATAAAGCGAGTTTATGTTCTCTCTCTCCTACCTGGACACCAGATATATTCGGATTGGCCCTGATAGCTCTTGCCAACGTCTTCATGTATAACACGAATATGAGTGGAGAAAGCGGACATCCCTGCCTAGTGCCGTTATTTATCACCACCGATTACGAAAGATTGCCATTAATTTTGATTCTAGGCATGGGTTGTCGATAGAGTGCTAGGATTCTATGAAGTCCCAATGGGCCTAATCCCAGATGTTCAAGGAGCCCTCTCATAAACGGCCAGCTCACATGGTCAAAGGCCTTTTCTGCATCCGTAGACAAGAGCATTGAAGCCGTTGTTAAGCGTGAAGCTCTATAAATCAAATCTATCACCTTGGTGGTGCTGTCCCGTGCCTCACGACCCGGAACAAAGCCCACCTGATCTGAGTGTATCAGATCTGGGAGTAAATATTTTATTCTATTTGCGATAAATTTCGCATACAGCTTAAAGTCCACAGTCAACAAGGAGATGGGTCTATAGCTTGCACATTGAGAGGGGTCCTTCCCCATTTTGGGGATCACCGTTATATGAGCTTCCAGGCTCTGTGTGGAGAAAGCAGAATCTCTGGAGATCGCATTAAAGGCCGGCACCATCAGGGGTATCAACTTATCCTTAAAAGTCTTATAATATGAAATGGAAAAGCCATCAGCTCCCGGACTTTTGCCCGAAGGTGTCGATTTAATTGCCTCCCTCAAGTCACCTTCAGTGAAGGGTTGTTCTAGCTTGTCTCTATCTGAGCTTGAGAGAGTGGGGAAGCTAATCTCCTTTAAGTATGCTGCAATCTGAGCTGAGGGTGTAGCACCAACAGAGTCAGGTTCTTGAGTTTCGAGATTATATAATTTGGTGTAGTATGCGTGGAAGGCACCCGCTATATCAGCAGTTAATTTACACTGACGTCCATTACTGTCTTTGATCATGGCAATGTAAGCCTTGGCTCGTTGTTTACGCAGAGCCCCGGCCAACATAGTTCCCGGCCTGTTTCCCCACCGAAAGAAGCGATGACGGCACCTCTGGAAATCAAGCTTAACTTTGTCATAAAGTAATTTGTTAAGTGCTGCCCTCGTCTCTGTCAGCTTAGTCAACAGGTCCTTAGACATGTTGGATTTATGTGTCGTCTCTAAGTCCCTAATCTGTTGAAGTAAATGGTCGCGGTACCAATGTTTTCTTTCTTCAGACGGGATCCTAACTAGATAAGTTTCCCTCTAATGAAACATTTATGCACCTCCCAGATAGTAATTTCTGAGACATCTGGAGTAACATTGTTAGAAATATATTCGTCTAATGCAGCAGACAGTTGGTCGCTACAATATGTGTTTTGAAGGAGAAGCTCATTAAGACGCCAAGTGCGTTTTCTAGTATTAAGTGGGAAAGTTGGAAAGTCAATGATATGGGGGCATGATCTGACCATGTTATTTGACCAATAAATGTTGTTAGGAGGTTAGAAAGAAACCTTTGTGGATGAAACAGATAATCAATTTGTGAATGGGGATGGGGATGGAAGAAAAAGGATTAATCCCTCTTCCCTGGGTGTTGCAGGCGCCATGTGTCAACCAGTTGGTGTTCGTGAAGTGTACGTCTAACTTTACAATGTTGCGATCTACGAACCCCCGTTCGACCATTGGAAGTATCAATTTCTGGTTGAAGGGTCCAATTGAGATCGCCTCCCACAATCAGAATTCCCTCCGCATATTCTGCAACTTTATCTAATACCTGTGAAATAGACAGTGGTTGACCTTGATTAGGTAAGTATACGTTAACAAAAGTATATGTGACATCAAATAAACGGCATTTTATCAGGAGTGCTTTCCTTCAACAAGACAAACTTTCTGAAAGTCTGAAAAGGGGAGTCTCTTAGAAAATAGAATGGCAACTCCTAGAGTCTTGCCCTCACTATTGTTACTAAAATATGAGCTGGTATAGAAGCCATCTGAGAGCCGTGGAGTAGATCCCTGTTTCAAATGAGTTTCTTGAAAGAAAACAACATCTGCTCCCAGATGTCTCATTTCTTTCAACGCCCGTGATCTGTTTTCAGGGAGATTAAGACCCTTGGCATTAATTAAAACTAATTTAAATTTTTCCGTCATGGAGGATCTAAATATCTCAGAAAAGCACTCCTGTTACTCTCAAGATTAAACAATTGGGTTGGCATTCGTAAACAGTAAATGACCTTGTACCTTGTAGATAAATAGAAAATTTGATGGGATGAGGCTGCTGGGAAGGAAGGGGAAGGAAAGCCACACGAGGGAAAAAACAACACTAACAAGCACAGACCAAAGGACAAACAGATACAAAAATAATAATATACCATAAAACCGCTCCAGAGAAACGGGTGCAGAGGAGCTACAACCATCTCTCGGGTTTCTTCCAGCTGTGGGGGATAAAGGGGGAGTTAACGACAGTGACTAACAGAGTCATCTTGTTAGTATATCAAAAAATTGCAGTGGCATAAACATCAAAACCAATAGAAATAGTAATGACAATAACAATAACAACATAGCAAGTCTCGTAGTTATTAGGACCTCCAGCGAGTGTGGACCAGAAAAACCTGGGTCGCCAAAAGGAACACTGTACTAGTGTCTCCGCATGATGTTGTGTCGAGGACAGGACCTTCCGGAGAAAGGGTACAAACTGCAGAGTAGAGTTTCTCAACTGCTTCTCCGCGACGTATAAAAGGCCCATAGATATCATTTGTTGCACAGAGGAAGGTGTACTAGAAGGAACTGAGTGGGTGAGTATAGTGCTGTCCCATGCGCACCACCACATCTAAGGTCACCAAGAATTCTCAGACACCCGATGTAGAAGACAGAAAGTAGGGATAAGATTAAGGATCTGAGGATTCCGGTGGGTCTTGACGCCTCCTCATCATACCTCTAGGACTTCCCACCGTTTGCCAGGTTTCACTGTTAGTTGAATGTAGTCGGGCAAAATGCTGTTGCCAATCCGGAAGTGTCACCTCCTGTAGACCCAAGTGCGAGCAGAAAGGTTTGATATCTTTGGGTATTCTCAGGATCTCTGTCTTTCCATTGTTAGACACTTGCAAGCTGAGAGGAAATCCCCAGCGATATTTAATGTTCTTAGAATGCAATATGTGTGTCAAAGGCTTAAGCATACGGCGTAACTGCAAGGTGTGCCATGAGAGATCCTGCAAGATCTGAAGTCTATTGCTGTCGTAGTCTATAGCATCCAATTTTCTAAATTTCTGGAGAATTGCTTCTTTCTGTAGATAGTAATGCAGGCGGCATATCCCGTCTCTTGGGCATTCGGATGGAGAACCTCGTGGTCTGAGGGCCCTATGGGCTCTGTCAAATTGGATACTGGTGGCGGGGTCCAGTTCTAGAATTTCATTGAAGACCTTAGTGAGGAAGGCAATTAGATCTTGTGTGAGGATATCCTCGGAGATTCCCCGGATTCGCAGGTTGTTACTACGGCCTCTATTGTCGAGATCATCGACTCTGCTTTGTAGCAGCTGCAGCTCTTGAGCTTGTTGAGCTACTGTATCGCTGAGAGTGTCATGGCGTGCCACAGATTCCTCTCCAAAATCTTCTAATGTAGACATTCTAGATGACAGTTGGCTCAGATCCGCTGGCAAAATGGCAACCTCCTTCTTGACTGTCTCCTTAAGTCTGGACTCCAATTGCTCGAAATCCTTCTTAGAGGGGAGCTCCGCCTTTGTAGGTAATGATTTTACTAGTTGCAGAATCACCCCGATATCTTGATTGGTACTCACCGAGCAATCAGTGGAGGTGAATTCAGTTGAAGTAGCCATTTCTGCAGCCCTGGAAACCTCTGGTGAAGACGGTGGGCTATTATCTTGTTCTGAAGGAGTGGCTGTAGAATGAAGGTATTGCCATAGATCTTGACGCCTAGGGGCCTGATTCATTAAGAATCTTAAATGAAGAGGTATCTTAGTTCAGTCTCCTGGACAAAACCATGTTACAATGCAAGGGGTGCCATCTAGTTTTCTGTTTTGCACATAAGTTAAATACTGACTGTTTTTTCATTTAAGATCCTTAATGAATCTGCCCTTAGGTGTTTCCGTGGGTTTACGGTGAATCCGTTTGGACTGATTTCTCTTATCTTTGCCCATTAGAGGACCACTACAAAAACGCACAGAAGAGAATAGAAGCACAGAGGTTGAATATAGACTTGCTTTGAAACAATGATCTGCTTTGTCACATGTCGCCTCCCCCCACTGGGTGGACTATTCTAACCAAGTCTCAGCACAGTGTTAGAACCCTTTGTAGATAGACAGAACCCTGTCTTTAGATACATAATCCTTGTCTATGTGTTCTGTTTCGCCCCGGCGGATAGAATGTTCCCGGCTTTGTGTAACCAGATAAATCTTGGGGTGCTCACCGGTATGTTGGCCTAGGGTGTTCTGTGATAAGTTTAAAGCAGAGGGGCTTGCACTGAATTGTATGATAATAGTAGTGCTTGCACTCTTTGAAATTCGCCACTTGGTGGCAGCAAAAACTTAAGTATAGTGCTTTAGGAGCCAGCAGAGATGATAAGTCTGGCTTTTCAATTACCAGAGGTGCACAATAAAATACATCTCGGACAGATCTGCAGTTTAGAGAGATTTTACAGTGAACTGCCTAATACAGATGGAAGCTCACCACATCCAGGGGGTAAGTCCACAGGCATCACTTGCGAGTTGGATAATGCCCTCCACCGTGTCTCCATCTGCGCTGTGGGCCTGGACGGTGACCACCGGAAGTCTGGAAGTCTGCCCTCTTCCGGTTTTGCCGTTGGGGAAATTCAGCTGGATCAAGGGGAGTCCACTCGCGCCAGACGCCGGACAAGCACTAGGGAGCACAAGCCCGACGAGACCAGCAGCAAACACCTACCAGCAGACCGCACCCGCGGGACCTTCCAGCCTCCACTCCCCACCGAAGTCTCAGCCAGCAATGGGGTCACCAATGGTCATTTGAGGGGCAGGTAGGCGCTTCACTCTCCTCTCGGGGGGTCAGGAATGGAACCGCAGCCACGCTATGTCTGTGACGAGGCATAGGCTCCGCAACAGTTTGCCTCTGAAGGTACCATCTGACTCTGAAGATCACAGATCCACAATTCTCATCCTCATCCTCTTGAAAATTTGCAAGTTCCAAAGTAGTGTCCTCAATTTTTAGGTCTAAATCATCATTAGTATTACTACTGCTCATCCTCACATTTCCAAATTGTTGAGAAATTTTGAAAGGAGGCTGCTCTATAATGACAGTGTCAGAATCTGAAATGTCTGACACACATGTAGTACTAATGGATACCCTCCTTAGGCTCTCCTCAGGATTCTGTGAGTGCCCAAGTTGTTCTTCAGTCTCACTGTTATTTTCAGTCACTGATATGGCTGGATTGGAGATGACAGTGACAGACCTACACTCTGAGCAAGAAGGTGTTGAAAGGGAAATTAAGGAAGGTACATGACCGTGTTGAGCACTCTGTTTTGCATTGGGCATTCTAGTATGTGTACCATTATCAGCAGTAGCAGGACCCCTACAAGTAAAAGGTAGGCATGGTCTGAGCCTTGTCTTTCCACTGCAGGGGGTGTATGGAATGTTAGCTATTTTCATATATTTTTAACAAATCACTACATTCATCAGAAAAGTATCTCTTAATCCTCCTTCTTACCTCAAGAGCTGATGTTTTTTTTTAATTTGACAAACTGCGTTTGGATTTTGAGGACGCTTTCTTACACTTTGTTCCCGAATGACCTTTTTTACTGGTAGAGGTCGAAAACATATAACCTCTGGGATGGTCCTGACCTTTAGAATTATCTACTGGCCACAGGAGTAATGCTACTTGAACTGCCACCACAACAGTTATAAATGAGGACTTGAATGCGGACAAATGCTATTTAGCGGTGTGTCTGCATTATCACCACAGCATTTACCTTCAAGGGTTAAACTTTTCCTCAGGTTTTTGAAGTAGCCAATAGGATCGTTGGGAAGTTCATCCTCTTGTCTTTAGGATTTCATTGGAGAAGGTCCTGCATTCAAATAATAAACAATTTTTCATTTACTGTCTTTTGCTTATCTTTCTGCTCCATTTAATCCTAAATTCTTATCTTCCCCTGTTTTATCCTCTAACCCTAATTTTTCTTTTATCTCACACTTTCCCTTTTACACTCTCAATTTTTCTATTTTTTCCTTCCCCCCTACTGTACTTTGTCGCATCCCTTTTGCCGCTTTTCAAAATATGCCCCGTTCGAGACGTGTGGCTCGCCCTGTCCCTCTGAGGGACTCTGCTCCCCCTCACATACCCCCCTCATGGATGTCCCTATCGGGATCAGGCGCAGCAGAGCACCATCAGGGGTCAGGGAGGAGGGCGAATGGGGAGTTCCCCGCTCTGACCCCGCTGCGAATCACTCACATCAGCCCTATGGTTCCTAACCCTTCACGCCCTCCATGTCAGCTTCGCCGCCTTCCCCCCAGGTCCTGGGATTAGGAGTCCTTCCATCTTACCAGGCGTATGCGCGCTCTCCCGTTCAGCCGTTTTCCTCCTGCAGCTGTGGGCTCTGGAGCAGCTCCTGACCAGTGTTAAGAGTTTTTTGTCGCTATCCAATAACGATTGTCGAATCTCGGTTTGTGTTTCCAACACACAAATATTTATTCTCAAAAAGTAGCAGAATAATTCAGGCGAAATAATAATAAGTACAGCCGTTACTTATCGCAGGCGCTCTGGATCCAGTGAACAGTCATTCAGTCCTGAAGTCTGTGGTCTAGGTGACTGAACTCTAGATGAGGAGCTGCTGCTTATATGCAAACGGAAATACAGTAAAACAATGCAAAGGTGTGGCTTGCTTCTATTGGTCCAGGTTTCAGGAGGGTCCAGGGGGTTGCAGATCATAGGCTAGTTTAAGCTCAGGAATCCAAAGGAGAGGGTCATCTCTCCAGGGGATGGGTTCTGATCTTCCCATCAAGATTTCTAATCATAATAGTCCATAATTCCTTAACATTAATAACTTGCGTATGCACTCTGTGATCCCTTCGCAGAGTAAACCGGACAGTCGAAAATGTAAAGGGGATTAGTATGATACCACACATGACAGGATTCCTTCAACGTGTACCATATGTTTTACTGATATGCATATAACTTATAATATTACACATAAACTCTACTATATTTCGACATAAATAACTATGTGCTGCAACTACCATTAATGTGTACTATTTTACAAATGTGAGTATTTGTGCGAATGCATGTAAAAGCGTAAATACTGTTTGTGCCACGTGTTGCGGCCGCGTACGCCCTTTCACGCCGTGGCGTGCCATACGCATCTTTTCAAACAAAGACAACCAAGTTTGCTCGATTTTAATTGAAATGACTTTATCCAATTTGCTGACTTCGACAGCTCCACCCTCTGATAGTGTAATAAACTATCACCTAATCACCATTTCAAGTTCAGGGTTATACAACACTTCTTCACATACCATGATCTCGGTATCTTGCACCACCCTTTCAGTCTCGTTCTCAGTGTCTCTCCTAGAAGACTGTTTTCCACACTTCCACACAGTAGGAAAACATTTGACACATAAACCAATTGCTAAGATGACACCCAGTATAAGGAGAAGGAGCTTACCAACACTAGCAACCATTTCCTGTACCCACTCCCCCAGACCAGAGAACCATTTCACAGGGTTCAACCATGAGAACCAACCTGCCACCTTTTCCCCGACCTCATATAACGAAGAATTATGGTTCCTTTGAAATACCCATTTCAGTTGCAGAATTTCATCCATCTTCCGGTCTATAACCTCCTTAGGGTCATCCGTATTATTGGTGATGTACGTGCAACATTTGACACTGAACTGGGTGGCCAGTGTCACACAGTACCCACCAGTAATAGAGGTGAGATAATTTAGTACAAGTCTATGTTGCACCAACTCCTTCTTGTACGCTTGTAGCTCCCTTCCAGTATACCTGAATGTGTCATCATACATCTCGGTGATATTTTCTGTTAATTTAGCTAGGTCTTGGATATATTTAAAGTTTAACGTTCCCCGAGCGGTCCTGGTGTAGAGATGTGCCCGGTGCCCGTGAAGAGGGCGAAGACGTCCGCCAGCGCTGTGCCCCTGGAGGGGCTGAAGAGGTCCCTAATGGTGCCCAGCAGGAAGAAAGAAGAGGAGAAGAACTTACCCGTCCATCGATCCAGGGCTGAGTATCGTGGCTTCTTCTTTCCAGGTCCCGTCCGCTGAGAAAGGATGAGCCAATCAGGGCTCATCTTTCCCTGCTGGCCAATCAGCGGACGGATACGCGAGCCAATCGTGGCTCGCGCCCGGCCATTTAAAAGATTGGCGCTGACGCGAGCCAATCAGCGCTCGCGCCGGCTGATGACGTCACGCCGGCGACTATATAAGTCGCCGGGTGGTGCCATTTTGGCAGAAAGAGTCCGGCGGCGGAGAGAGAAGGACGTCGTAGGACGTCCGGAGTGGAAGAAGACAAGAAGCTGGCGGAGCGGAGATTGTCGGCGGGGAGCCCTTGTAAGGGCTGAGAGTGCCCCCTTCCAGAGAAGGCAGAAGACCCGTGCCGAACAGGAGAAGAGCCGCCGCCGGCTGGAGGGTCTGGAAGACCCGGAGAAAGAAGGCAGAAGACGGCATGACAAGTTGAGATTCCTGCGCAGAGCAGGTAAGTAGCCTCAACGTTTAGTAAGGCACTAGGCCCGTGGCCACGGTCGGCACAAGGCCCGTGTGGACAGTGAATTAGGGGCACAAGGCCCAGGGACCTGGGCACTAGGCCCCTATGAGTTAGTGGGCCAGTAGGCCACAATATTGCTATAAAGGGCACAAGGTCCTGTTAGTTAGTTAGGTGAAAGGAGGCTCAGAGCCCCCAGGTACAAGGGCACAAGGCCCTTAGGTAGTTAGTGGCCTAGAGGCCATAGGAAGGCCACAGGGCCTGAGTAGGGGCTGGTAGCCCGTAGGCTATAAAAGGCACAAGGCCCTAGTAGATAGTCAGGGAGGCCACAGGCCTCAGTAGGCAGGGGCTAGTGCCCCTAGGTAGCAGGGCACAAGGCCCTAGTTAGTGGGCTCAGAGCCCTGAGTTAGAGAGGGGGCTGAGGCCCATTAATCAGAGCACAAGGCTCTGTGTGCAACTGGGCAAGAGGCCCATGGTGTGAAGGGCAGACGGCCCTGGTGGTGGTGTGATAGAGGCGTGAGAGCCTCGTGAGTGTAGGCGCGGTCCTGTGTGAGGTGAGCACACGGAGTTATGAGGTACAGTAGAGCGGAGACTCCTGTGGTGCTGTAGCAACCGGCTGGTTGGCTAGCAGCGGTGTGCTCGGGTGAGTAGCATGTAAAGTACTGTATACTGCATTTATTTGGTCTGTGCGGCGAGTATTGTTTGTATTACGGTTTTTTGGGGTGTGCTACATAACTGTGTCCAGTGACAAGATGTCAGGCCCCCATTAAAGGTAGGCTCTTGTTTCTGTGTTTTTCTGTGCTAACCCGTGCTGTGGGGACAAGTGTAGTTACCAGCATACACATAGTCAGGGAAGAACACACGTAGTTTTCCCGTCCCTTAGGTCGCACTGGTTTCCAGAGGGGGTGACTGAGTGAGTCAAAGGCAGTACTGCACAGCTCAACGCAGTTCCAGGGGGCGTCCCGTGGTTCAGGTTGAGAGTTCTAGTCCTCAGTTCCGTGCAGGTTATCTGGCGGTTCCGGAGTGGGACACGTTTCCGATACCCGGGTGCAGGCAGTCGGGCGGTTCAGTTTTGATCGGCTGTTCCGGGCGGCAGCCTGTACGCGGGTTAGCGTGCTGTTTCAGTGAGCCTCAGTCGGGCCTCGTGCAGCAGGTCATTAGGATCCGTGGCTGACCCCATAGCAAGAAGGCAGCTTCTTGGTACGACCTGGGTGAGGGGGTTAGGAACCGCTCTCCGGTTTAGTCCGTGAAAACCGGCTGGTGTTCCCCGTAGTGGTAAGTGAGCAGTTCCGTTAGTGCACCACACCTAGGTAGACATAATTGTTTGACTTAGTTGCGTTGCCGACCATTAGATTGTTGTTAGGGTCGGGTCGCTGTTGTAGTCAGTTTAGTTTTGTGGGTGCCATCTTAGTCTCACTGAGAGTGCAGAGGGAGGCTGTGTGTTCCTTGTCAGCCGCAGGTGTCGGGGAGGTGCAGGAGAACCGGATCCGAAGTGGGAGTGTCCCAGTGAGTATCACGCTCGATTCCCCCTTTCGGAATAGGCCCTCACCGGCAGGTGTGCGAAGTATTTGAGGCGGGACTAGTCCTGGTCTCAAGTGCCTGTAGTCCCCCGTGCTTTGGCAAGAGCAAAGTGAGGAGGCGGCAAGTGAGCTTGGACTGACTGTGTCCTCGTTCTTTGCCGTATTCTTGGACAGCCCTTACCTGGTAGGCACGGCCGTAATCTTTGTCTCTTTCTTAGAGGGACGTGGTTGAGGTGACAAGGGTTGCGGCTGCGGATCTGCTGGGATCAAATTGCAGCTGGGATATCGAAGGCGGATTGGAGGTGACCATCATTTAGAAGGTAAGTTCTTCAAGGGTTGCGTCTGTCCTGTTCCCCGCAGGCGCTACACTGGTGAGATCTAGAGCAACCATAACTTGGAAACCCGCTGTTTCACTAATCAATTTTGTAGCTATGGGTTCCTCACCAGGAATCAAATTTCTCTTGTCACGGTGTTCATACTGTGTGTGTATGTATGGTGGTGATGTAGTCTTGTGAATACCAACCATTTCTTCATGAGTAATAATTATGATTTCAGGAACCAGTTTAGCTAAGAAACACAAGCCCTTGGAACTCGGAGTTACCCAGGAATAAGCTTTCCTCCCACAAACAAAGTACACATCATCAGGGAGAACATAAGGAACAGTATGTCCATTAATTATATCACACAGAGTTTTGATAAAACTACCCAAGCCTAGTGTCTCCATTTGCTCAAGACACGTGTCAGCATGGATGACATTCTTACAATTATCTATAGAGACTTTTCCAATGGATACTTTCTTATGTTTGGTTATACGCCCTAATTTGTGACTTCCATCAACATTCCTGCTTATTGGTGGCCTTAGTCTCCCTCCAAAATGAGCGTGGCGAGCCATTGTCTGATCTGATAGGTCAGCTTCCCAATTCTCCAGACGCTTTGCATGAGAGATATTTAGGCACAGCAAAGATCTGTCTACAGAGTATTGTCGAAGCGTTAGACTAGGGGACCTAGTGTTATTGTACCTCCCCTCTATGGGCCTCCCACCCCTCAATTCGAGTACTTCGGAGATGTTTAATGGGAATGGCACTAGTCCTATGTTATGCTGCCCCTGCGGCACGTGAGAGCACACCCAGCACTCGGTTTGGTTTAGGACCTTACCCACCAAGGAGTGATAATCCTCCAGAGGATGCCCGCCCACATTCAGGTTACCGGTGGACTGGCATCGCTGGATGCATCTCTCTTCAACTAGGGAGTCACAGAACTTGCAGATACAATACTCATCAGACAATAGCCCCTCACACTGTCTCCAAGTTCCCAAGCTAGCAGACCTTTTCATAACCCCTGGACCAAGCTTGATGATGGACTGCTCTGGGTATTCTAATAACTTTTCCTCGATCTCCATTTCATCACTGCCAGAACCTTCCTCTATCCTCCATCCTCCTTCACAAAAATAGAATGTCCTAGAAAAATTAAAAACAAGGAAAATCCTGGAACAAAAGAAAAACAAAAACCGCCACTCCATAGCTGGAAAGATAGTTCTGATGCAATGTCTCTGGCTCAGGTGTCTTGACTGCGGGCCTTAGGTCTCCCGGAACAGATTTACGAGTGACAGATCTGTGTCGTCGGTCTCAGTTTTATCTCGCACTTTCTCCGGGTTATTGACTTTCCTGCAGTGGGTGGAATGAACCCAAGTGTCTCTCTCTGCAACCTTCAGTGATGTAGTACTGGTCAGCAGCACTTGGTACGGGCCTTCCCAATGGTCAGCTAAACAACCTGATTGTAAGAAATTGTGAATCATAACATAGTCCCCAGGTTCAACATCATGACAGTTTGTTTCTGGCATACCAGGTGACAACATTTTTAGTTTTTGTTGTTGTTGTTTCAGCTGTCTGCTCATTTTTATAAGATCACAGTCACTTCATTATTACACTTTAAGTCGTCTTGCGGACTCACGATCAAATGAGGTTGTCGGCCGAACAGTATCTCAAAGGGGGACAGATTAAGAGGAGGTCTAGGAGTGGTTCGTATGCTATGGAGGACTAGTGGCAAAGCTTCAGGCCACGCTAACCCAGTTTCAGCCATTACCTTACCAAGCTTGTTCTTAATGGTACCATTTGCTCTTTCCACCTTACCACTGGCTTGTGGTCGGTAAGGGGTGTGAAGTCTGCTACTGATTCTCATGAGTTTACACATATTTTGGAAGATATCACCAGTAAAGTGGGTACCCCTATCACTTTTAATGATTCTGGGGATACCGAACCTACACACAAGTTCTTGTACAATTTTCTTTGCAGTGAACACAGCAGTATTAGTGGCTGCTGGATATGCTTCTACCCAACCGGAAAACACATCAATACATACTAACACATACTTTAGATTCCTGCACGGTGGTAATTGGATATAGTCAATTTGTATTACCTGAAAAGGTCCGTCTGTAGGAGGGATGTGGGATGGCTCAGTTGGAATAGTTTTCCCGTCATTTTTCCTTAAACAAGTAAGACATGACATTGCTTTCTTACCAGCCTGAGAGGAAAATCCAGGAGCACACCAGTATGCTCTCACCAGTTTGTAAATACCTTCTTTACCCAGGTGAGTCAGACCGTGTGCTGCTTCAGCCAGGCTTGGATAGTATGTTCGGGGAGCTACAGGCTTACCTTGTCCATCCCTCCAGAGTCCTGAGGAATCTTGACCACATCCATTCGCCTTCCAGACCGCCTTTTCCTGCAGGGAACACAAATCTTGCATTTCAATTAATTTCTGCATGTCTAATGTCTGAAAAAACCATCATAGTCTCGGTCGATACAGTCATGGGTTGCCCTGCTGCCCATTTAGCAGTTTCGTCTGCCCTGTTGTTGCCGAATGACACCGGGTCTTCTTCAAAGGTATGGGCTTTGCACTTTATGACGGCTACCGTTCTGGGTAACTGTCTCGCTGTCAAAAGTCCTTTTATGTGTTGTGAATGTGCCACTGGCGTACCTGCTGCTGTCGTAAAGTTTCTAAGATGCCAAAGGGCCCCAAAATCATGCACTACCCCGAAGGCGTACCTAGAGTCAGTATATATATTGGTTGATTTACCCTCTGCTAATTCACACACTCTCCTTAATGCTACTAGTTCCGCTACTTGGGCTGAGTGAGGTGGGCCAAGGGGTTGAGCTTCTACCACATCCTGATCGTCTACAACAGCGTAACCAGTACATAGCTCTCCCGTCTCTGTCTGTCTATGAACACTCCCGTCTGTATAAAACGTAAAATCTAAATTTTCTAAGGGGGTGTCACATATGTCGGGCCTTGCAGTAAAGGTCTGGTTCAGGTGTTTCATACAATCATGCGTATCAGTACTCTTGCCTAACTCATCATCAACCAGGGTCTCCTCACCTCCCACCCTTTGTGTCTCTAGAGACACATATGGAAGGTATGTAGCTGGATTTAAGGTGCTACATCGTTTGATGGTGATGTTTGAGGGTGCCATCAGAGCTAGTTCCCATTTTGTGAATCTAGCCGAAGAAACATGTCTGGTTTGAGCTGAATTTAACAGAGCTGATACAGCATGGGGTGTATAGACAGTTGAATTATGTCCTAATACTACATCCTCGCTCTTACTTACCAGAAGAGCCGTTGCTGATATGCTTCTGAGACATGTTGGGAGTGATCTAGCCACAGTGTCCAATTGTGCACTGTAGTATGCTACCGGTCTGCTAGCGTCATCATGTTTCTGTGGGAGGACACCTGCTGCACAACCATCAGCTACCGTACAGTATAGCTCAAAAGGCTTTTCATAATCAGGTATTCCCAATGCAGGTGCTCTAGTCAGACTATCTTTAAGATTAAAGAACGCTTGCTCTGACTCTTTTGTGTGTACGACATGTACTGGTTTTGAGGAAGAGACTAGTTCCTGCAATGGTAATGCCAGAATAGAAAAACCGGGGATCCAGGATCTACAGTATCCACACATCCTCAGGAAAGTACGAATCTGGCTCTGGCTCTGCGACACAGTCATGTGTTGTATGGCCTCAATCCTGTCGGTTGTCAGGTGTCTTAGCCCCTTGGTGAGGCAGTGTCCTAAGTATTTGACCTTAGTCTGACATGACTGTAATTTATCCTTTGCCATCTTCTGCCCTGTTTGCGAGAGATGGAGCAAAAACAATTTAGTATCATGTAAACATGACATAAAAGAATCAGAGCACAGCAACAAATCGTCCACATATTGAATTAGAACAGACCCATTGTGGGGTTGAAAGGATTGCAAACAGTCATGTAAGGCTTGGGAGAAAATACTGGGGCTGTCAATGAACCACTGGGGCAGTCTGGTCCATGTGTATTGCACTCCCTGGGAGGAGAATGCAAATAGGTATTGGCAGTCAGGGTGAAGAGGGACTGAGAAGAAAGCAGAACATAGATCAATGACAGTAAAATGTCTAGCAGACGGTGGAATTTGCATGAGGATGACAGCTGGATTCGGCACTATGGGGAATTGGCTCTCAACAACTTTATTAATTCCTCTTAAGTCTTGGACTAATCTATAGCCCCTCTCCCCACTCTACTTCACAGGGAAAATGGGACTATTTGCTGTGCTGGAGGCACGAATTAAAATCCCTTGTTGCAACAGCCTCTCAATAACAGGATATACCCCTAGTTCCACCCCTGGTTATAATGGATACTGTGGGATTTTTGGAGCTATCCTACCACTTTTTAGATTTACCATGACAGGGGCTATGTTTGCCATCAGTCCAGTGTCCTGTCCATCTCTGGTCCATAGTGAACCTGGTATTTCCAGCAACATCCCCTTTACTTGAGATGGACTTTGTTCTATGGACTTTGTTCTATAACAGTAGAGTGTAACATTAACCTTTGAGGGGTGTCTAATATATCCTGTACCTAATGCGCGACCTTCTCTGGTATATCTAAGAACACACCATCTGGGGTACAGTATATGACACATCCCATTTTACATAACAAGTCTCTCCCTAGCAAGTTAGTAGGAGCTGCTGCAGCTAAGAGAAACGAATGCTTAGTATGCAGGGGCCCGATAGTAACTTCTGTGGGTTTTGTTATAGGATAATGTAACACTCTTCCCGTTACCCCCATAGCTGGAATAGTCTTACTGGTCACCTGTAGATTAAAAGGAGAGGTTATCACAGATCTGGCCGCCCCTGTATCTACAAGAAAAGTTTGTTTCCTACCAGCTATGTCAACTATCATTGTTGGTTCTTCTCTCAGACTCTCAGTTAACCTCACTGGCTGTAGACTACAGGTATGACCTGACCCCTAGCGCTGACTATCGCTTTCCCGCACAGCATTTGCTGCTATAATATGTGCGGGTAGATATGAGTCTTGTAGTCTATGGGAGTTCTTCCTTGGTGGATATCTATGTGTCCCACCTCTAGGGTTGTATCTGTCCTTTTTACAATCCCTTCTAACGTGTCCTTCTTCATTACAATTGAAACATCTGATCACTCTATGTTTCTTATTATGTGGGTTGTATGCTGGCGGTCGTGTATGCATCCCCTCTAGAGCCTGTATACTCACCGTCATCAACCTATCACTTTTCTCTTCCTTCTTTCTAAAAAGGTTTTTGTCATGTTCCACAGCAGACTCTGTAAGAGAATCTACTGTGATGCCTCTCCAATTAGGTAATGTGGTTTGTACTCTGGTTTTCCCTAAGACCATCCATTAGTATTCCTACAGCTACTTCCCTGTGATGTGGGTCCTCACCTATGTTTGATATCCCAGTGAACCGTGTTATCGCTGCTATAGCTCTAACGAAGTAATCTGATGCTGTTTCACTATCTTTCTGTTTGATGGTGAAAATTTTACTCCAATTTACTACTACTGGAAAATAGATGGCTAAATGTTTGACAATCTGTTCTATATTCTCTTGATTAATCTCATCTGTCAAGGTGTCATCTTCCTCCAACGAACAATCTTTAATGAATTGTTGTACGTTAGTATTGGGAGGAAGACACACCCTCAACACTACACGCCAATCCCTATCAGTTGGTTTGTGTGCATTTCCTAAGTCTTTAACAAACTTCTGACACTTAGCCAACTCTTTTCTAGGATCTGGGAATTCAGTCATAATGGAACGTAATTCTCATCTTGTCCAAGGAAAATGCATTGTAACATTTCTTAAAGGAATTACACCATCCTTATCCGCCTTCCCATTGGGAACTGATATTGTGCGGACTGGATACGTACCCACTGGTTCACTATCTTCAGGGTTAGCCACTTCAGTACTCTGCATATTATCTCTCCTAGTGGTCACACTACTCTCACCAGTCTCAGCCATTGCCCCCTTTCCATACTTACGCTGAACCTCTAACATATTAACAGCATGGGCAATGGCTGAAATTACCGTGGGTTCATCCTCTTCTTCAGAAACACTTGCTTTAAACTGACTTAAAACAGGATATAACTTAGCAATTTCCATTTTTTTCATTTTTAGTAACGGCTGTACTTATTCCTCCCACCACATAGGGTGGCGGGGCGCGCTTGCGCTGCGTTCTCCACGCCTCTCAACGGCTACTTCAATTGCGCGCGTGCTTTTCGCCACACCTACTTCCGCTATGCACTCGCTGCTCTGCCATGTGTTGCCTTCCATTTGCCACAATTTTAAACAATCATTATGTTTGTTTCTCACTTTTGTTGACTTAATCAACCACACTTTATCTTTTACGTTATTTAGTACCTCTGCATTAAAACTCCCTATTGTTGGGAAAGGCCTAACACACACTTTGGTCATCTCGACCCACGTGTCACAATATGCAGTTGCGTACGCACCATATTTCTTGCACATAAGAAGCCGTGCTGAACCAATAGGCCCTTCCTTAGGCAGTACACTGGCCATCTCTAGCGTATGCTTAGCACCCATGTTGAACAGTACCAGTCTATGCAGACCACACTTCCAAAAACACTTTCAACCCTTTGCTACAAACACTCGACCGCTAGAGATCTCTTACTGGCCGTGGACGTATTTGCTCAAGCCGCGTCCACTCGCTTCCTCTTGTACCAAACGAGGACCCCTAACACAGAAAATATCACTGTGGGACCCAAGGGCTATCAGCTCCTCGATACCCTGGCTAAACCACAAAAATCTGTTGAGTTTATTACAACTGGTAGCACAAAGTCGATACAATCAACCAACCTTTCCAATGTAATTCCTCCCCGCTGCCTTCCCAAGTTACAATCACGGCTTTCCTTGCCGTGCGGTCCGATCGCAACGCTTACAAATACTAACTATGAATAAGCGTTGCGATGGCTCTTGGGAGCGCGCATGAAAAACTTCCTTTGTTTTCGCATTAGGTATACCTGCCCCGCATACCGTCCTTCAGTTGGGCAACTTGCCTCGTCAGACAGCAACTGAGCACCTCAACAATAAACAGTGTATCTACGTCACAAAATCACACACTATACACCTTTTCTGCGCAGAAAATCAAAAGTTCCCAACAATAGTAATAATGTCTCAGAGGTTTTCACAAGTAATTATAGTATGCACATATAATAACTATCAAAACGATTGTTTAACCACGTGGCAAATCTACCGGAAGTTCACATACGCTAAGCAGGAAGTACACATACGCTACGCAATACAATATATCAAAACGCAATATGACAGAAAAAGAAACAGTTTTCTCTTTTGTCCCTAGATTCTAGTTAGCGCACATGCAGATTATGCAAAACGGACATTCGGTTTCACAACACAGAGTAAAATTCAGGTTTTAAACACATTGCATTCTTACCCGTATATGACGCGTCTCCACCCTTTGTTGGGGAACCGAAATCCTTTGGTCTTGCGTATCATCCGGTCAACGAAACCTCCGCTGCGAGCCCCCAAATTGTTAAGAGCGTTTTGTCGCTATCCAATAACGATTGTCGAATCTCGGTTTGTGTTTCCAACGCACAAATATTTATTCTCAAAAAGTAGCAGAATAATTCAAGCGAAATAATAATAAGTACAGCCGTTACTTTTCGCAGGCGCTCTGGATCCAGTGAACAGTCATTCAGTCCTGAAGTCTGTGGTCTAGGTGACTGAACTCTAGATGAGGAGCTGCTGCTTATATGCAAACAGAAATACAGTAAAACAATGCAAAGGTGTGGCTTGCTTCTATTGGTCCAGGTTTCAGGAGGGTCCAGGGGGTTGCAGATCATAGGCTAGTTTAAGCTCAGGAATCCAAAGGAAGGGGTCATCTCTCCAGGGGATGGGTTCTGATCTTCCCGCCAAGATTTCTAATCATAATAGTCCATAATTCCTTAACATTAATAACTTGCGTATGCACTCTGCGATCCCTTCGCAGAGTAAACCGGACAGTCGCAAATGTGAAGTGGATTAGTATGATACCACACATGACAGGATTCCTTCAGCGTGTACCATATGTTTTACTGATATGCATATAACTTATAATATTACACATAATCTCTACTATATTTCGACATAAATAACTATGTGCTGCAACTACCATTAATGTGTACTATTTTACAAATGTGAGTATTTGTGCGAATGCATGTAAAAGTGTAAATACTGTTTGTGCCACGTGTTGTGGCCGCGTACGCCCTTTCACGCCGTAGCGTGCCATACGCATCTTTTCAAACAAAGACAACCAAGTTTGCTTGATTTTAATTGAAATGATTTTATCCAATTTGCTGACTTCGACAATAATATTGTCACTGCTTTACCTTGGGTTCAACCTGCAGCATTCAAGCAGCTGGCGTCTGGCCAGCTGCCTGTCTCTATACCCTCTGGGTTCATGCCATTGCTCAATGTCGGTTTGTCAACCGGAGTTGAGCTTTCCTCGAGTCAGGCTGGTATCCTCCTCTACCCCCCAGTTGTCCACAGTGGGTACCTTAGCGGGCTTTCTTCAGATGGTTCCGTGTTTCTCCCACCCATAGGCAATGTATCTCAACCACTACCCCCGGTCCAGCCACCATCCCCTAGTCCTGGGGTTATTATTAGAGATTATTCGAGGCAACTCCTGGCTCCGTCTAACCTTCCGCCCAGGCACACACCCCTCTCCCTGGGGTTTGCACCTAGCGCTGCAGCTTCTTTAGGAGGTGCCCCTTCTGGCGGCCCTCATCCTGCTTCTTTTCGTTTGCGTTTCATTCAATCATTGCCATCTAACATGTTGTTTTCTCCAGTACCTCAGGTGTCAGCTTACAATACTGGGGGTCTTGGTGGTTGAAACGAGGGCGCCATGTCGGAGAGCACTCAGGAGGAGGCGGCAAAGGCAGCAACATCGGTGGCAGAGCCTGTTCAGGACACGCAAGCCACAATTGAGTATGTTTTTCCTTCAGTTTTACACACTAACATTCCCCCATCTCCTGTATACTCTTCCAGCGACAATTTTCCGTCCTCAGAGGGACATGTCCCTCGTAAGCTTATGAAAATTCTTTATTCCCATTTCGACAACAAGAGTAGTTAGAAAGCCAAACGCTTGGGGGGAAAACGGCAGGCAGATCCCTCGTCAGCTCCTCTGGTCCACTGTGAGAATACAGTCCTCCTGTCAAGCGTTAGAGCCAGTCAGGGCCGGACTGGCCATCTGGCACTTCTGGCAAATGCCAGAAGGGCCGATGACTAGATGGGCCTGTCCCTACACTGGCGAATTGGCTGTCACTTATTGTAATACTATATTACCATGCCGGCTATCGGCATGGCAGTCTGTGCACCCTCTGCGCGCTAACAGGGCTGGCCCTAGCCTAATAGTGGCCGGCTCCGAGATTGACAGACTTACGGGTGGCTGGCTCCTCCCCAGGAACCAGCCACCCGACTACATGTCCTGCACGTGCCGTCACGCCTCCCTTTCCTGGTTCTTCATCCATTCTTTGAGAAGGGGTCCCGGTGGGTGCGCAAGACTGCCTAAATGATGAGCTGACAGCTGCGACTCCCGGCGCGTCCTGTAGGAGAACAGATCCCCTAATCAGGTATGTTAAGATATTGTGTCCTGTGCAATGTAATTTTGATTTTTTTTTTTTCCTTTCAGTTGCGCTCTGACCTGTGTGGCATATGATTTAAGGGGCACTGCTGTGTGGTATATGATTTGCGGGACATTACTGTGTGTCATATGATTTAAGGGGCACTACTGTGTGGCATATGATTTGGGGGGGGGCACCGCTGTGTGGCATATGATTTGGGGGACATTACTGTATGTATATGGTTTGGAGGACATTACTGTATGGTATATGATTTGGGGGGCACTAGTGTGTGGTATAATTTGATTTGAGGGCACTTTTGTGGTATATGAATTGGGTGCACTACGGTGGGCCATAATATGAACTGGGGGCACTTCGGTGTGGCATAATGTGAACTGGGGGCACTATGTTATGGCATAATGTGAACTGGGGGCACTATATTGTGGCATAATGTGAACTGGGGGCACTATGTTATGCCATAATGTGAACTGGGGGCACTATATTGTGGCATAATGTGAACTGGGGGCACTATGTTGTGGCATAATGTGAACTGGCGGCACTATATTGTGGCATAATGTTAACTGGGGGCACTATGTTGTGGCATAATGTGAACTGGGGGCACTATGTTGTGGCATACTATACAATTTGGAGACAATATTGTGGCAAAATATGATTTGGGGGCACTACTGTATGGTATAATGTATTATATGGGGGCACTACTGTGTGGCATAATATTTGATTTCGGGTCCCTATAGTGGCTTAATGTCATTGGAGGACATGCACTCAGGATTGAGGGATGTGTGAGGGAAGGGGGGGCGTTAATATAATGTGGGAGGGAGGCTATTAATTTAATGGTGGCGCGTAGGTGGGGGCTTATTATTTAATGAGTGCTATTTTATTTGCGGCGATGATACCGGGAGAAGGCCAGCACAGGTAACAGACAGCAACCAGTTGATCCACAGAGGACTATAGTGATATACCCCAACATTCTGTAGCTCTCCAGCTGCTCTGGAGCTAGACGTCTCAGAATACCAGAAAGCCTATTGTGGGGCATGCTGAGACTTGTTGTTCCACATAAACTGGAGAGCCACAGAAAGCGTAAGGGGGCTGTGCCTTAAGCATATTTCTATTTGACAGCAGCAAGTTTTCATAGATTCTCTGATTACGATACTTTGCAAAAAGTAATGGTGTTATTATGATTATTATTATTATTATTATTATTATTATTATTATTATTATTATTATTATTATCTGGAACAAAGGTGAGCCTGTGTGCTTTAAATGCCAGGGCTGATTTTTTGTCTAGTCCGGCCCTGGAGCCAGTGCTAGGGATAAAATGAACAAGTGGTTGTATGTAGACATGTTTGAGCTCACAGTTTCAAGGAAGAAAGATTTAGAAGCAGCACACTCCAGAAGTAGCATTGGGGAGGAAGCGTACAAAAGCTTTGCTAATTGTCTTAACTGGTATTGTGTATTCGCGGCTTGCTATATCGAAACTTGACCAGAGGAATCGTTAAATGTATGGAAATACCTTCATCTTATTAACGAAATGAATTCTTGTGACCGTCCTGGGACTTGGCGTTATGATGAACGCATTAGAGAAAAGGTCAGCAGTTATGAGTCCATGCCCTTAGGGTTCAAGGATGTCGAAATTTGGATGGCACTTACCCGAGCATCCCTGTCCGCTTCGCAAGCGGGGTTCTCATTTAGGTTTCAGCAAACGGGGAGACGTGGCGCTCCCCAATTCACATAACACAGGTGCTTCGCTTTCAACAATGCATCTTGCGGCAGGGGTGAGTCCTGTCGGTATCGCCACACCTGCTCCAAATGTCGAGGGCCTCACCTGGCAAAAGATTGCCCAAGGATTGCCTCTGGTGTCGGCAGAGGCTAGAACAGTGCTGCTTAAAGCTCACTCCCCTGTCAACCTGTCTGATGAATGGCTCAAATTCTATCCCGACTCCTCCCAGGCTGCCTTCCTCCTCGAAGATTTTCAGGCTGGCTTTTGCCTCCCCATACAGTTAGAGGTCAAGGCTGGTACAGTGAAAAATCTTGATTCAGCCTTGGTTCACCCAGAAATACTTTTCGAAAAGGTTTGCGGGGAAGTCAGCCTGGGGCGCATGTTAGGACCTTTTTCTTCACCTCCAATTTAATTATCCCTCCGGTAGGAGTAGTGCCAAAGAAAGTTCCTGGTAAATTTAGACTAATCCAACACCTATCACACCTGCAGGGCAGTTCAGTTAATTATGCCATTGATAAGGATAGCAGTACAGTATTATACCAATTATTTGAGGACGCATTATCGCTAGTTGGGGTATTAGGAACAGATGCATTAATGGCAAAACTTGATATCTAATCGCCCTTCATCCAGAATCGTTCCGATTCATGGGTTTCAAAATTCAAGATGGATACTTCATTGATAGATGCCTGACCATGGGATGTTTAGTGTTGTGCGCTTTCTTCAAAGCTTTCAGCTTGTTCCTGCATTGGTGTGTACAGGCGGGTACCAGGCAGTGAGGAGTGGCACATTATCTCAACGATTTTTTGTTCGTAGGCCCCCCAAATTCCCATGTATGTGCGGATATTTTGTTTGCGGCTAAAGCTCTATTTTCAACAATGGGCGTGCCGATAGCTCATGATAAAACCGAGGGGCCAGTAACACTATTGTCATTTCTCCGGATTGAGATTGATACAGGAGAGGGTCTTTGCTGCTTGCCGAAGGATTAAATTAAAAACTTAGAATCTTTAATTGCAGAAATACTGTCCTCCCCATCCAGCAGTTTGCATAGGGTTCAGTCACTATTAGGTTCTCTTAACTTTGCCTGCAGAGTAGGATCTTCAGCAGGAAGTTGCAATTAGCTACAGCAGGTTTTAGTCGCCCTCACAGCAGGGGCGGACCCAGACATTTGCCCTACCCGGGGCGATTTTAGGGGGGCCGATTTAGGCCCCGCCCCCTTTCTGTGTTCTAAGGCTGCCGGCGGCTGCACAGTATGTGCAGGTCCGTTCAGCAGTAAAAGTGTGCTGTCCCGCTGCTCTGATTGTGTTTAAAACACAATCAGAGCAGCCGGGCAGCACACTGTCACTGCTGAACGGACCTGCACAGTGTGCAGCTGTCAGCAGCAAGCCCCTGCTAGGGGGGGCGTTCGCCCTGATCGCCCCCCCCCCCCCCCCCTGGATCCGCCAATGCCTCACAGTCGCGTGAAATTAAGTGAAGAAATAAAAGGGGATTTGAAAATTTGGGTTTGTTTCCTTCAAGGTTTGAACCTCTAACAAAGTTTCAATTTCAGGCCCTGTTAAAACGTTCTATTTGGCAAGTTGGTCTCGATCCTGCTTATATATGGCATGCACTCTTTTCGAATTGGAGCAGCTACGGCTGCAGCAGCCAGAGGCGCCTCTGGTTTGGAAATTCAGGCCCTTGGAAGGTGGAGACCTACAGGAAATATATCAGACCTGGGGGTAAATGTATCAAAGTGCGAGTTTGCCAGCGTGTTTAAATCGCAGCAAATCGCAGGTGTTTACCCGAGAGTTTTGATAAAAAAACCTGAAATGTATCAAGTTGCGATTTTGACACTGAAGTTCAAAATCGCTGGTCATCTCTGGCGATTTTGGGCGATTTAAACACTCCCGAGATTAGCTAACTCTACTTGCGTAAGCTGTAATACAGTAAATACAGCTTACAAAAGTAGCGTTGCGCATGCACAATGAGCTACGTTACTTGCGTAAGCTCTATATACAGTATTATGTGATTCCCCCACTAGCGTGGGAAAATCACATAATACAGTAGTTAGAGCTTACGCAATGAACGTAAGTTCATTGCGTACCGGACCTCCTACCTAGTAGGAGGTGTTAGCGGCGGCTCCACAGTTTTTTATTTTTCTTCAATCAAGATGAAAGTGTCGGGATGTACAAATATGAGGCCCCCCTGGCCGAAGCAAAGAAGACTTCAATCAACAAGGGGCCCCTTCTGGGCGAAGTGAAGAAGATATTATTCAAGCCTGGACATTTTGGAAGTATAATTTTGCTGGGACTGGGGCAAGCCTGGACATTTTGGAGAAGAAAGAAGACCTCTTTGGTGAGTATTTGGGGTGTTTTTATTTTTAATAAATAGATGTGGTTTAAATGAGGGTGGTTAGTGTGTTTATTGTGGGTTTTTTATTTTTAATAAATGTATGTAGTTTTTACTAGGGTGCTGTTGTTTACAGCCAGGGCATGTTGGCACTTGGAGAACCACAAGTGCCAACATGCCCTGGCTGCCGTGGGTATGCTGGTGCTTGTAGTTATACAAGCAGCAGCATGGCCACACTGTTTTTGGCAACCTGGCTAGCTGGGACTTGTAGTTCCACAAAACAAAATGGCGTCTGTTTATTTTTTCAATCTTCAGCGCTGTATTGCCTTACTACTCACAGCCCAGGGGTAGTAGGAAGAGCCCTAGTGCTATCAGCACTGGGCTGGTTCTTTCTAGGGGGGGGGGCAGCCTCGTTTTTTTCGGCGGACCCCACTGCCTAGGGAATCCAGCCCAGCGCTGAACAGTCTAGGGTTGGTTAATCATCATGGCAGGGGGACCCCTGCCGAGTGTCCCCCTGCTATAGTGCCGCCAACCCTGGGTGGTTTGCCTAGTGCTGGTAAAGTGAAAATCGGGGGGACCCCACGCAAAATTTTTCCTTGATTTTCACGGTACCAGCACTAGTCAGGCAGCACTAGGGTTAAGCATGAATAGCAGGGGGACCTACCGCTTTTTGTTTTTTTCAACTTTTATCTATTCTTTACCATTTTAACACTGCCAGGGCAGTGTAACAGTGATGTGTTTCTACAACACGCTGCTATCAAGCAGTGTGTTGTATCTGGCGTGTTTTGAAGCAAACTCTCCTGAGTTTGCTAACTCGCAGCTTCATACATTTGAGAGCTGTATAGCTGCAGTGGCAAACAGTTGGGAGTTTGATCTCTGGCGATTTTGCAAGTAGCGATTTTGACAGAAGCAGAACTCTGGCGATTTTGCATGAAATCTCAGCTTCATTCATCGGCGAGTTTCAACTCTCCAGAGAAAATCGCTGGAGTTGCAAAATCGCACTTTGATACATTTACCCCCTGATGTTTGAATTATGCTATTTTTACTCCATTTTTCCTTCACTCTTCTTCTCCTTCTCCTTCTCCTTATCTTTGTCTCTGGCGGTGGACTCAGGGCTTTGCTGCTTGCTGCTTTTAGCGGGGCGTGAAGGAATTTTTTCCTGTTTCTCCCACGGCTCAAGGCCTGATTAGTGGTGTGCCTCCGGGGTTTGATGTTTTTTTTACCTTCACCTGGGTTGCCACCTCCTCCTTCCTATTCTTCTCCCCTCTTTTCAGTTATTATGGTTATTATGCTTACATGTTAAAATGGTTATAGTTATGATTTAGGGGTAATACTGGTTTTACATTGGGTTGGTTTAGTTAATTATTTAGAAGAGAGGGTTTTTTGGTTTGCTTTCCCCCTTGTAAAGTCATAGGTAAAATGGAAGCCGGTAGCTTAAGTAAGGAGCATTGACCTTAGATATTAGTCCGTTGCACAAAAATTATTAGCATGTGACATGGCCCCTGTTTTTGCCTTTTCTGTTTTAGGCACACATGACAAGGAAATCCAAATATGGGTTGTGGGACACACCTACATTTTTTGGGCCAGCAAGCAAGAATTGTCCCGTAGCTCAGTTTATTTGTCCCATCCAATTCACGTTCGGTGGATAAGAAGAAGGGGTTTGAGATGGTCCTCTCTCTTACCGCTGCTTACGCAGGAGATAGAGGCTCATGGAGTCCCGAATATATTGGTCTTACACCTAGATACCAATGACGATTTGCATGGGAAATCGCTGGATTTGATTATCCGTGTAAGAGCAGACTTGAGCGAAATTGTGAGGAGATGGTCGACGGTTAAGTTATGTTGGTTCAATGTTATTCCCCGGTTAGCTTGGCAAGCCAGAATGCCAATGCCCACTTTGGTTTCCTTGGTACGAAAGATCAACCAGTCAGCCGGAAAGGTCATTAGGTCATTGGGGGGATTAGTCATCGGTCACCCAGTTCTGAAGTCAGACTCGGCACATTTATTTAGACCACACCGGGTTCATTTAAATAGGAAAGGTCTAAGGTTTTTCTTGATCAGATTTTATGGAAGTTGAGACCTCCAGTTAGGGCTTTTAGTGGCGGGCCGCGATTACTTTAGGGTATCACGGAGGTGGGTGGGAGAGCATCACAGTCAGCAGTTTGTTTAGCAGGTGGTGTTGTTTCAATGTAGGTCAAGGGTCACTACCACACGTCGAAGTCATCAGACACTTGGTCAGCCTGTGTGGAAGAAAAATTGGTCGTATGGTTTAGGGAACGCCATTGTTGAGTCCAGAGGGGGGCGTAGTCAATCCTGATGAGAAGATAGCATCAGCCAATAGATAAGGTATATCCTGGGTTGGTGGTACAATGGTCTGACCTTTCCACTCTCCGCCACTTATTACTTTTAATTCCTGATAAATATAAGTTGTTCTTTCTTCCAAACCTTATTGTGGTGTCAGTGTCATTTATTTAGTATTGGTAAGTTGTTTAAGAATCTAATGCTAAGGGTTGAGTCGTTTGAGAAAATACATGCTATGCATTTTAGTTAAAGTGAGGCTGTATAGGACAAACGTAGTTAAAAGCATGCAGTTGATTGACAGGAGGACCCACCCTACATTGAGGTAGATTAAATAATTATACTAACGAGTTCCTCATGAGTACTGTTAATGTTGTTGAGTATAATAGTTGACAATGTAACAGAAGTATGTGCAGCGCTGCATATGCTATTCTCAATTTAAGTGTGGTTCAAGCTTTCCCAATGAAGAGATTTAAAATAGCGTTTCTTAGGTACACAAGTTATCACATTATCTGTCATGAATTTCTGATATTTTTGGGTATAATAGCCACTATTATCATTACAGCATGCGTGGCGCTCTATACGCTGAACTTCTCAGAAGCATCTTTCATTATTTCTTGACAGGAGACAAATCTAAATGTCCATATAAAGGAAGTGCACTGCCTGACAAAAAAGCTAAGTCATATAATAATAATGTAGAGTTTGCATTTCATAATAATTGCCCAGTATTAATAGGGCATTGGCAGCGCCACATACGTGGTCTCTATTGTCAACACGATCCATGTACCTTCAATTAGGAGACTGATAGTAGCGTGGGCAATATACTATTCACCATTATTCAGTCATACAGCATGAATAGCCTTATACACAATGACTCATTAAGGAGCATTGTTTATTCGATTCACTGCTGATAATATCTAATAAGTGTTCTCGCTTTATTCTCTGCCTGAGGATCAAGACGATGCAATCTCTAGCTACCATTTAAAAAAGTGGAATTATTGGGCACATGATAGCCCATCACCTTTGAGTTCATTGTTGCAGTTATAATTTATTTGCCATATTTACATTAGACAATTTGTCTAGTTCATATTACAATTATAGAACCAGAAATCCCCCAGTGAGTTTTTTTTAAATACACATGTCTTTTGTATTTATGTTTTGGCTTTTAATATTTCACATTTGTTTCCTTGACCAGATGGTGCCTTATTCTAACTATAATTAATAAAAGTTTTAAGGGTGGAGTGCTGTTCAGCCTTTTCTTGTTGAGCCTTGATTCATTTCTCCTTTCCTCTAATTGTTTATAAGGCTAGCACCATCTCCTGTATATAGCAAATCCATTTAGGAGGTATAAATATCATATAGGAGGACACCTTTCTTTTTCTCACCTTGTGCGGAGCATCTAATCTCATTTCTCCAGGATTTATATAAGCCATCCTTTGTGATTCCAGACTCAGTGTGCCTGAAATCATTAAGTTGACTGCATTTTCTTTCATCATTGTGTTAGGACCCTCTCCAGCCAGTAGAGCAAAACCCGGAGTCTACTCTGAAAGTCTGGTATTCACTGTTGCCCCTAGGGAGAACCCAGGAATAGAGTTACCAAGGTCATAGAGTAGGAAGTGCAGGAGGGAGTCTGATTAAACACCGAGTGGATGGTGTCAAGACTGATATATCATTCGTGGCCACTGGAATAAATAAGGAACAGTTGATAGAGAAGTCCCCTGATCCACAGCGACTTCTGTACCGGTGCTTGTCCGGAAAGAAACAGAACTTGCAGTGATAGGTAAAGATGATGAAACTGAACGTAGGCAGTAGCCAAGGGTAATTGCAACTCACAGTGCCGATGAGAGTCCAGAGATTTGAGAGAAACAGTTCTTAGGCGGTGGCCAGGTGTCTCTGCAACCCACAGTACCGGTGAGAGTCTGAATATTTGAGAGAAACAGTTCTTAGGCAGTGGCCAGGGGTAACTACAACCCACAGTACTGGTGAGAGCCCAGAGATTGGAGGGAAACAGTTCCCTGACAATTGCCAGGGGTAACTACAATTATAGGCACAAGGTGATATATGTAAATAGTCAATAGTACCTGTGGTAAGATTGAGTCCGAAGTCAAAGGAAGATTGTACTGACCAAGCTTCATTATGTTTGCCTGCTTGTGAACTGACCTGATATTGTACTGACTACCTGCTTTCCTAGTGACTACCTTCTTCCTACAGACTACCTGTTTGTGTACAGACCAGGTTTTCTACTGACAGGGCAGACCTACTGGGGGTACAGGGGGTATGATTTTACTGGGCCTATAGATACTTGGGGGTCCGGACTGATGGACTGATTGGACCCTTTGAATTTGATTTTTTTCAATTACTACTGTAAAGATGTCCCTCAATTCGCAGCTCCCAGTCAATGTTGGTCTAGGAGCATGCTGTGTTATAAAATCATCACCATGTGGCGTGCTCCCAGTCTGTCAGTGTCTGGGAGCCACAGATTGTGGACATCTGCTGTAAGTTAAATTGGGAGTGCGTTTGTAGTGACCCGGGGAGCCTTACTGCCAAGAGGAATTCAGGGTCCCGGTACAACAACTTCATGGGGCTCCCCTTATAGTTGAGCATTGTATATAAATTTGCACCGCCACCATGCGGCAGCGCGAAAGTGGTGGTGGGTCTTGTCATACAATTGGGGGCGTGGCTATGCATCATTGGGGTGTGGTTAGCCAGTGAAAAGCGCAAGGCCACCCTCTACCTGCATTGTTGTGTACACCTTTGGCACAAGGGTGCAGTGCCCGCTTGCCAGAGCGTGACATATGTCCCAGCACTCCATACTTTCAGGACATTTAGCACCATAGTGTAGTATATAAAGAATGCAGTGTGTACATAAACAGTTCACAGTCTTGACCTGCCCCTTAAATTGGGCAGAACACTTACCAAACATTGAGATTGTCCCATTAGAATCAAAACATTTCACAGACTGTCCTGCTCTCAACTACCTGTTCTTATCACTTTCACCATCTGTGGCTGCAAGTTTCTTTAGTTGCGACTTGTCTGGATACTGGAATGTTGGGGGCCCTATTTTGAAAAAAATGGGTACATTTAGAAAATTCCATCCAGTTAAATCAATAGCACCCACAATTAATAATAATGGCCTTCCTCCAGCCCCAACATTAAAATAATAGTATTCCCATTTAATAAAAAAAACTATTTCCTTCTCTACAAACAGTCACAGCAATAAATTAATAGTATTTACATTTCATAAATATACCTATTTCCGGCAACCATCACTGCCATTAAATAATTCTTAGTCATATTTAATAAAGAGACCTCATTCTCTTCAAACTCACCCCACTATTAAATTGCCCCACCATCACCCCACAAACAAAATTGCATCTATTAATTAGCCACCACCTACCTATCTCATCATCACCACGCTGTGCCCCCTTATGATCACACTGCGGCCTCCATGCTGCTTTTCCCCTCTTCACCTGGCCCCTCTTAATTATACTGTGCCATGCTGCTCCCCCCTTCATCACCCTGTTCCATGCTGCCCCCTTCATCATTCTGTGCCATGCTGCCCCCCTCCCCTTCATCACACTGTGTCCTGCTGCTCCCCCCTTCATCACACTGTGTCATGGTGCTCCCCCCTTCATCACACTGTGCCATCCTGCCCTCCCTCTCCTTCATCACTGTGCCATGCTGTCCCCCTCCTTCATCACTGTGCCATTCTGCTCCCTCCTTCATCCCACTGTGCCATCCTGCCCCCCCTCTCCTTTATCACTGTGCCATCCTGCCCCCCTCATTCATCACTGTGCCACACTGCTCCCCCCCTTCATTACACTGTGCCATCCTACCCCCCTCTCCATCTCTGTACCATGCGGCCCCCCCTCTCCTTCATCACTCTGCCATCCTGCCCCCATCACACTGTGCCATCCTGCACCCCCACTCCTTCATCACTGTGCCATGCTGCTTCCCCCCTTCATTACACTGTGCCATCCTGCCTCCCCCCTCTCCATTACTGTGCCATGCTGCTTCCCCCATCACCTTCATCAGTGTGCCATCCTGCCCCCCCTCTCCTTCATCACTCTGTGTCTTTGTTTTCCTCCCCTTGCCTCTGTTCCTTTACTTACGTTTGTATTGGCTTCTTTTAGCACTTTTCTACTCTCTTCTCTCTTCTGTGTTCTCTCTTCTGTCTTCATGTAGTGAAGACGTTGCGCCCGACACTCAGTGCAAACAGAGCAGAGAGGAAGGAAGAAGGACGCTGGCGCCGTGATCACGTGAGATTTTTTTTTCCAGCACCCTGCTCCCACCCCACAGGAAAAAAAAATGAAAGAAAAGAAAAAGGTTTAAAAAAACAACACCAAAACAAACCCAATTGTCGGCAGTGAGAGCCCGGGCCCGGGTAATTACCCAGGCCCCGATAATTAGTACCCGCCCCCTGCCACCCTCTTGGTGGCCCTGCCGGTGAGGGGGAGTTGTGCTTTTTTTTTAAAAAAAAATATTATTTTAAACTTGTCCCTTATGATGTGGTGGCTCACAGTCACAGCTAGACTGGGAGCCACCACATTGCATCAACAACGTCTAGGTAAGTGGAAAAGGGGGACAGGGAGGATGAAAATGTGATAAATAGGGACAGGGAGGGGGATGTATGATAAATTACATGAAAAAATATATTTGAGTGAGGAAAAGAATGTTCAGGTTGTTCTGTTGAGCATGTAAGGGGCATGTGGTGAGGCCTGTGGGGTGTATAAAGTACACGTGGGTAGGTCTGAAGGGCATGTGTGAAGATATGAGTGACATTTTCATAGTACATATGGGAGTTTGAGTGCATGGGGGACTATTTTGGAACATGTGAGAGGTCTATGTCATGTGTGGGCATTTTTCGCATGAGCGATGTGGGCGTCTTTAGGTTATTTTTTTAGTCTCAAAATTAAGCATAATGTTCAGCTCTATTAAAGCTAGCATGTATGTATTAGCAGCAGCAGCAGCTATTTATATAGCGCTACTAATTCCGCAGCGCTGTACAGAGAACTCACTCACATCAGTCTCTGCCCCATTGGAGCTTATAGTCTAAATTCTCTAATATACACACACACAGACATACAGAGAGAGAGACTAGGGTCCTTTTGAAAGCAGCCAATTAACCTACTAGTATATATTTGGAATATATTGTTATGTACTCTGTTTGCCTATTGCTCCAAACAGATCCCAACATGCCAGAATACAGACAAGAGATGAACAGCAGGTTGTGAAAGCTATAGTAATAGGTAGGAGAGTATAACACAATTGACTAGCAGCCTTATTCTTTAGCCCTTCTAATTTTGTTTCCCAACCTCTCTTGCTCTCTGTCTTCTGCTTTTTTTGTTCCCCTACCCCTTGCTGCCCTCACTTTCCTCAATTTCCTGTCCATCCATCTGCTGTGTTTCTACCTTCCATTTACTTCCCTCCTCTCTGCCACCTTCACTCCTCCTCATCCTCTCCAAGTTCACCCTCCCTCCACAGACTTTCATAACTGTGAAAGTCAGATCAAGGCACAATCTTTAATTTTCATGTAAGTGAAAATTTTATTTTCTTTCAGCTGATTTTACATGTGCTTGCCCAGGCAGCAGGCCTCCATGCTACACCTCTTCAGCCAGCGGAACAGGGGGGAGAGATGGGGGGGGGGGGGTTGGGGGTTGGTTGCCTGTTTTCGTGTACTGGGTCCCGCAGTTTCTGGTGGCATTACTGCCTACTGAGTACCTTTTAGTGTGCCAGTCTGGCTTACATCTTAATATCTGCAACTAATACATATTTGGTACACACTTGAATTGCTTCAGCATACTGATTATGTTTGCAATTAGCTCTATTGTTCATTTGACTTCAGTTAACACGATTCTGTTAATATCAGCTGCACAAATTCAGTTATGCCCTTTGTTTCTTGTAGAAAATACATACAAAAGTATTTCTGAAAGCACTTTGTTTTTTGCTAATGCTGGTGGTTTATTATGGGTACCGTTACTGCTGAGTGCTCATGTCTGAATTTGTGCCTGTACATGTTTGACCAGAATAAATGTGGGCATTTACCCTCTGGACCATAGGCTATAACTTCCACACTTTGGACTGAATTAGATATGGATTTTTACCATAAGTCGAGTGCAACCTCGTCACTATGTGACTGTGACAAGATGGCCCGTCTATGCCACCCTGTCTGTTGTTGCTGGGAACCTGCTGGGCTTACTTTGCCACCGTTCCCTTTCGTTATCCCAAATGCACCCTCTCACTGCAGTAGGAGGGGCTTACAAATGCTGCCACTACTGGTGTACCTGGGCTGGTACTCCTGACCTCTTCCTATATATCGGGGTTGCTGTGGATGGATCCCCCTGGCCTATCACACTGGCCAGAGATGCTGGGTAGCGGGCAGAGTGGCGGTGCTGGGTTCAACGGACTAGAGTTTGAGTCTAATTTGTAGGTCACAGGATGTTCAGCATGAAGGAAGTTTTCAAACAGGTATTTGAAGCAAGTGATGTTTATTTGCAGTCACACTGTTTGAAGGTATTAGATCATATGGAACAAGAAGAACAATTTTCAGTACAAGACAGTGCTTTTTATACAGATTTAGACATGGCCTCAAAGGGTAAGCCAGCCCCCTGAGGTCTGAGCTATTTTTAGAATCAGAATGCAAAGCTAACAATATTTGCACTTATCTGTGATATCCTAAATCTTATTTTGTACACAGGAAATCTAACAGCAGTCTAATTAAATCTTCCTGTGCCTTCAGGTGCTGGACCCTCACACATCAAAAGGTCTAATTAACATGAGATCAACATGGGTCCTTTCTTCAGACAGTTGCAGAATACACATTCCCAAAGAAAGTTTCGAAAACCCCAAACCAATCATTTCCCCACATCAGGATACACAAAAGACTTCCTCCACAAAGGCTTATTGTATCAAATACATACCTCAGAAATCATGCATTTCCTCTAACAAGGTTAAAACAAACGAGTTTCTTACAATGTCTCATAAATAAAGATTTTATTTACCAAAATATACACAATATCAAAAATAAGTGCATTTGCAATTATATAAATAAGTGCCCTGCGCTATTTCCATTAAATAAATTTATACCATAAGTTAATTATGAGTGATCTAGTCACAATGACCATAACGTCAATTCTACTTCACTACCTCTTTAACTATAGTGTGTAAATCACTGTAGGTGTCTTCCCTGGGATTATTACATGGTGATGAGTGCTTGTGTTTTATTTTAATTTGATTGATACTGCTCCCTGGATTTTGTTAAATTCACTAGAATGGGCTAAGCATCACACTCTTCTTATTTTCTCATAACAGGTTTATTGTTCTATGCTACAATGCCGAATGCAGAGGAAAAACACACCAGACAAGAAAACACCCCATATTTTCAGACAAGGTTAAACTTGCTGCATCATTGCCCAACATATTTATTCTTTGATATCTGTTGTCTTGCATCGTATAAGTTTTTTTCTATTTTCTATCTATTACATAATTTGTACTGCACACGGCAATGTCCAAAAGATGGTACATGGTGTGACCATGTTTTATCCAATTTGCCCTTACAGGTGTATGCTAGAGATGGGCGGGCTCGGTTTCCTTGAAACCAAACCCACCCGAACTTGGGGGATCATAGTACTGAGCTGGGTTTTTTTAAAATAAATTGCACTACAAGTGCTTTGGGGTGTCTAATATTCCCCAGTGTAAAACATTAATTTTTCAGGCTGTCAAAAGTGATATTTATCAGCAGTATTTCCACTATTTTTATGCACTACAAGTGCTTTGGGGTGTCCCATATTCCCCAGTGTGAAACACTAATTTTTCTGGCTGTCAAAATTGATATTTATAAGCAGTATCTATACAATTTCTATACAATAATTGTACACTTTATTCTTTGTATTATTATTTTATTTCTAATCTATTCAATTCTATTATAAATTCCAATTCTATTAGCAATTGTTAGAGCAGGAAGAGAGGAGGATAGATTAGGCTTTTTTTTTTTTCAATTTTTTGCATTACAAGTGCTTTGGGGTGTCCAATATTCCCCAGTGTAAAACATACATTTTTCAGGCTGTCAAAAGTGATATTTATCAGCAATATTTCTACCATTTGTTGCACTAAAAGTGCTTTGGGGTGTCACATATCCCCCAGTGTAAAACATTAATTTTTCTGGCTATCAAAATTGATATTTATCAGCAGTATCTATCTATACAATATTTTGCACTACAAGTGCTTTGGGCTATTTAAAATGGAATCAAAGCAGTCCACATATGAGCAGAATCAGCAAGCAGGTGCTGGCACCAGTCCTGATGGTAGTGTTCCCAGTACGTCATCTGGTAAAGCCTATGTAAAAGTACATAGTCTTTTTAAATCAGGGAAAAAAACACTCACCCCAAAAAAATTTACCGTGTTGAAGTGAAAAAGAAGTGTAACTGAGGAAAAGTTAACTGCCAATAAAAAAAAAATTGCCAACATGCCATTTTACACACGCAGTGGCACAGAAAGAATGAGGCCTTCACCTTTCTCTATTAGTGCCAGATCAAAAAATGTTACTGAGTCTTCTTCTTGTACGGTCACTCGTGACCAAGCAAGACTAAGTAATTTGGAGTCTAAAAGTGGAGCACAACTACTGTTATGCGGGAAAGCCGAGCTGCAAGAAAACAGTAAGGCATTAGAGGATAATGGATGCTCTGAATCAGAAAATACACCAATCCCTGTGGAGAGTCCATCCAACAGTGGTATGTCTAATAGTGAGCATTCTGTTTGTGTACCCATAAAGAAGTGCCCTTTCAGCAGTTCTGCTGCTGTGTGCCTGAAAAGCCTGAGTGTAGCCGGTAATACACCAATTGAGGATGCCACTTTGGAATTAGAAGAGGATGAGGGGGAGATTTGTGTAGGCGACGAGGGCGATAATGATGATGTTGATGAATATGATGCAGACAGATACCAAATTGCCTTTCTCAATTTCTATTTATATTCTAGATTATATAACGGCTGAATAGTTTTCTTTTTTACTCCTAGTGGAAAGGGGATCTGATGCAGACAGATACCAAACTGCCTTTGTCCATTTCAATTTATATTGTACAGTCTATAACGGCTGAATTTTTTACTATTTTCTACAAGTGGAGGGGGGCCTATAGAGACAGAAACCAAACTGCCTTTGTCCATTTCTATTTATATTGTACAGTCTATAACGGCTGAATTTTTTACTATTTTCTACAAATGAAGGGGGGCCTATAGAGACAGAAACCAAACTGCCTTTGTCCATTTCTATTTATATTGTACAATCTATAACAGCTGAATTTGTTACTATTTTCTACAAGTGGAGGGGGGCCTATAGAGACAGAAATCAAACTGTATTTTTTCCATTTCTATTTATATTGTACAGTCTATAACGGCTGAATTTTTTACTATTTACAAGTGGAGGGGGGCTGTCACGGTTCTTACGAGGAGACTCGGTAGATGTAGCGAAACCAAGAGATTCGAACAGTTTGGCACTACTCCAACAGGGCGCGGAGTTTAACGAGGAGACGGTGTTCACCAGGAACCGCCGCAAAGCGGTATGGGCTTAGCTGCGTCTACCTCGCAGGTCGCGGTCCCTACTAGAGCACTGTACGGAAGTCCCTGGGAAGACTACAATAGTACCGTAGGAAAAGCAGACAATGCTATAAGTGTTGGCAATGAAGATGTCGAAGATCGGCGTGACTCTGCAGGCCACTATGTGGCAGATGAAGTGGATACAGGAGGGTGAGCGTCAGCTCTGCAGACCACTATGTGGTGTAGAGTTTGGAAGAGTGAGCGTCAGCTCTGTAGACAATGTAGAGGAGATTTCCGGAGATGAGCGTCAGCTCTGTAGGTCACTGTGTGACAGATGAAAAGTTCAGGAGAGTAAGCGTCAGCTCTGCAGTCCACTATGTGGAGGAGAATTGCTGGAAGGCAACAGGAAGCCACTTCTATCACCAGGAGGTGACTCAAAGAACAAGCACTGAAGATAGAGAGGAGGTGCCTTTTAAACTTGCCGCCAAGGAGAAGGACCAATCAACAGAAGGCAGAGGAATTAATGCAGCCGCCGGGTCTGCGCATGATGGCAGCGCCCAGCGGGAAGTGGAGCGCCGATGACAGGTAAGTCTGCTGGTTGTCGGGTGCGCTGCCCGAACACCCGGCGCGTGATAGGGGCCTATAGAGACAGAAACCAAACTGCCTTTGTCCATTTCTATTTCTATTTATATCTATTTATATTTCTATTGTACAGTCTATAACGGCTGATTTTTTTTAGTATTTTCTACAATTGAAGGGGGGCCTAAAGAGACAGAAACTAAACTGCCTTTGTCCATTTCTTTAGATATTTAACTATAAGTGTAGGGTGTAATATACACCCAAAGACGATGGCTGCATTGCCAATATGCATAGATGGAGAGGAAGACAATCTGGTTTGTGTGTAGAATTATTGACGGCCTACCAGAAATTAAACTCTTTTTTTCATAACTATATAGCTTTTCAATTACATTACTTATCCAAGAAACAGGTTGAGCACTAAATTGGGTTATTTTATGCCCAAAAACATTGAAATTGCAAAACAAAACCAAACAAAACCAAAACCAAAACACGCATGGGCGGTTTGGCAAAACCAAAAGCAAAACCCAACGGTAATCCAGATCCAAAACCAAAACACAGGGGTCAATGAGCATCTCTAGATTAAACTGTATTTTTCTATTTTGCACTGATAAGTGTAGGGTCTAATATACACCCAAAGACGAGTGCTCAATAGCGAACCGTCAAAAATGAAGAGGAAGACAAGCAGGCTTATCTGTAGTAATTGCACGCAAATTCTACTGCGTTATATAGGTAACACCCAAAGAGAAGAGCTCCATTTCTCCATTGCAAATTGTAATTTCTGAAATAGAAATTATAGGCCTGTCTGGAACATAGGCTTTAGCACATGAGTTAGAGGGATTAGTATCATCATGACTGAGACTGGAGAGTGACACCAACAATGTCACCCCTCCTGTTTCTGTTTGAGCTATGGCACAATACAATGTCACAAAGACTTTAAGAACATTGACAGCTCTATTATTACAATTTCTGTTTCACAACTGAACCCTGCCACCTGGGTGTTATCTATATAATTACAAAAGTGGAAGCTGCTCAAATCAATTTATAGGCCATAACAGGTGCTGAAAGGGTGGGGTTCTCCTGCAAGGAACATACACACAACATTTTTTCCCCCAGCACACTGCTATAGCCAGCAACAGATCTGCCATTTCTACTGTAGATAAAAATGCAAAAGTCTTTGTTGCACACATTTGCAAATGTATGTTTAAGCCATCCTGCCACGCCAAGGCGCTTTTGCATATAGGATGGTCCTACTCTAAACAATGAGAGTCCCTATATTTGGGCCATACATATGTGTTTTTAAATTGAGAGCTAACTTACCAAAGAGGTACCCCAGAAGCCTCCAAATAGCAATCCAATGTCAGCACTCCCCCTCAGCTACTGACACCAACATGCCTCTCAGACAAATGCAAAAGTGGAAGCTGCTCAAATCAATTTATAGGCCATAACAGGTGCTGAAAGGGTGGGGTTCTCCTGCAAGGAACATACACACAACATTTTTTCCCCCAGCACACTGCTATAGCCAGCAACAGATCTGCCATTTCTACTGTAGATAAAAATGCAAAAGTCTTTGTTGCACACATTTGCAAATGTATGTTTAAGCCATCCTGCCACGCCAAGGCGCTTTTGCATATAGGATGGTCCTACTCTAAACAATGAGAGTCCCTATATTTGGGCCATACATATGTGTTTTTAAATTGAGAGCTAACTTACCAAAGAGGTACCCCAGAAGCCTCCAAATAGCAATCCAATGTCAGCACTCCCCCTCAGCTACTGACACCAACATGCCTCTCAGACAAATACAAAAGTGGAAGCTGCTCAAATCAATTTATAGGCCATAACAGGTGCTGAAAGGGTGGGGTTCTCCTGCAAGGAACATACACACAACATTTTTTCCCCCAGCACACTGCTATAGCCAGCAACAGATCTGCCATTTCTACTGTAGATAAAAATGCAAAAGTCTTTGTTGCACACATTTGCAAATGTATGTTTAAGCCATCCTGCCACGCCAAGGCGCTTTTGCATATAGGATGGTCCTACTCTAAACAATGAGAGTCCCTATATTTGGACCATACATATGTGTTTTTAAATTGAGAGCTAACTTACCAAAGAGGTACCCCAGAAGCCTCCAAATAGCAATCCAATGTCAGCACTCCCCCTCAGCTACTGACACCAACATGCCTCTCAGACAAATACAAAAGTGGAAGCTGCTCAATATATCTATATAACGCAGTAGAATTTGCCTGCAATTACTACAGATAAGCCTGTGTCACTCTCCAGTCTCAGTCATGATGATACTAATCCCTCTCACTCATGTGCTAAAGCCTATGTTGAAGTTCATACTGGTTTTAAGTCAGGTAAACAAAAATGAAAATAAAAAGCTTGTACCTTTTTAAAGAAAAAAAAAAAACCTCACTAAAAAGGTGAAAGTTTATTGTAGAAAAACATAAAATTGCCAAGATACCAATCTACCTAAAATATTACCAGGCATACCAGCATCAGGTAGCCCCCTCTTAACTATATTTCAGCACCTGCTGCAATCTACACTGTCATCATATTCACCCTCATCATTGTGTACATCGTCCTCAAACAATACTAATTCATCCTCGCTGGAATCCTCCATCATAGAAGTCTGTGTACTTTGATGTAATTGCCGATAATGGCCTTCCTTATGGAATTTGTAGTTCATTTTATGGCAGAGCTGTCATGGTTTTTGGGCAATTCTTTTAGAGCAGAGCAAATATCAAAATATTGTGCTGACTCATCTGCATCACCACTGGGTGTCGTGGGAAAGTTACGTTTTTCCGACAAGCAGTTACCAGAGAAATTGAAGGAGAAGACGTCATTACAAGATGTTGATAGCTCTTGGATCCTGGCGAAGCGAATTAAGTACTTAATCTACAATTGCAATATAGTTAGCAGATTTACTTTCTTTTATTTCATCCGTAAAATTTCTGTAGCTACTTCTCAAAAAGTATAATTAAGGCAATCACTTGACTCAAGCTAACCGTGTCTGCACTCTTTTCACAGGTGACTACTTTGCTGGACTAAAGTACATTCCCCTCAAATGCTAGTCTTCTTGCAGCTGCTGCATTCTCCCACATGCTGTTGCAGAGTCCCGAAAATGACCCTAAAGTTTTCGGGACACAAACAGCATCTCCTGCATGTCATTGACATTTTTTTAATGTTCTGTAACACCAAGTTGATTGTGTGAGAAAAACAGGAAATGTGATGGAGTTTCCCCCCCACCCTCTGCTGTAATGCTCTAACAATATTGGTGTCGTTATCAGAAATCACATATCCTCAGAAGAGTCCAAACAGGATTAGCTATGTTGCAATGACATCCCTTACTTTTTGTAACAGATTGTCAGCTGTATGCCTCTTACTGAAGTCGCTGATACACAAGGTAGCCTACTTTTCAAAAATGTGATGTACTTGGGTACATGCTGCTGCAGTTCCTGCTTGTGAAGGCGAATCACCAACCCAGTGGGCTGTCACAGTCATATAATCTTTAGTTTGCCCAGTTCCGCTTGTCCACATATCTGTGGTTAAGTGTACAGTCGGTAGAAATGCATTTTGTAGCCTAATAATTACATTTTTACAAACCTTCTGGTAGAGGTGAGGAATAGCTTTTCTAGTAAAATGGTGTTGTGATGGAATTTGGTAATAGGGACAGAAGACCTCAAGTAACTGTCTAAAACCATCTGCATTAATAGTGGATATTGGACGCAGATCAAATACTAGCATAGTACCCATGGTGTCTGTGATTCACTTTGCAACTGGGTGACAGCTTTCTTACTTTCTTCCTCTAGCAAAGGATTGTTTAACAGTCAATTATTGTAAACTACTACTAGTCTTCATCTGGGTCGAAGATCCACCCCCAGCAGCAGCAGCAGATGGACTAACGCTCAATAATTCTTCAGAGGAATCATGCTTAGTGGAGGAGTCATCTAGAATTAGGAACTTGGATACAGGACTAACTCCCATAACCTCTGGGTATATTGATGATGAAGGTGTTGGGGGTGTAGATTGCAGGTGCTGGGATCTAGATGAGAGAAGGGAGGTAGATGATGCTGGACTGCTTGTTGTTATTTTTTTAACATAAGTTTCTGATTTTCCCAACAGCTTTCCATGAACTCGCTTCAAATGCCGTAACATGGATGAGGATCCTAGATGGTTAAGGTCCCTACCTCTACTGAGTGTGGCTTTAAAAATGCTACAAATGACTAGACAACTGTTGTCAGGATTTGTGTAAAAGTAATTTCATACTTAAGAGGTGGATTTTTGGTCTTATGTCCAGGCATGACAATGGCGTTTCTCTTATCACTGGCAAGAACTGCTGCAATCTTTGTTTGGAAGTGTATGAAAATAATGTGACCTGTGACGTGGTCAAAATTGAATGGAAATGAATGGAAATTAGTGTTAGTGAGGTTAATATTGTAGGTACAAAATAATACCTAAATTATGTGATTTTAGCACTAAAAATGTAATTTTGAAAAAAAATAGCAAAACAAAACCAAAACACGCAAGGGCGGTTTTGGCAAAACCAAAACCCAACCCTGAAGGTAATCCAGATCCAAAGCCAAAACACGGGGGTCAGTGAGCATCTCTAGTGTATGCTGACTGTCTAGAACTACCACAACAGACCAGAGGATATAATTCACAGTACATGGGGAATAAGACAATCTTTTTATTTTAATTTAAGGGTTTGCAAATAGATATTTAACAACAAAATATTGGCATAAGAAATTCAAAATGGAGGGAGAACCAATCAGACACCACACAGACTTAGACACATAGGTCTGATTTAGAGGCGTCCGAATGTAGACTTAAATCTATAGCGCAAAATTGCGGACTTAAGACTGTCTTTTGAGTTGCACATATCTTGAGATACATGCAACACAAAATAAAGTGTGTAGAAAAGGCAACATCATGATTAGATCAGAGCATATAGATGCAATGATGGTGACTGCTGTATACTGTGTAAAATAAATAAATAATATGATCGTGGGGTCCCCCTACAAAAACAATAACCAGCATTTGACTTGGCTGGGCTGCCACACTATGACAGAAAGATTTGAAACATATTGTCCCACTATTATAATGTTACGCCACTCCCAGTACAATCAGCCATGACTGAAATCCCTAGGGAAATTGTTCCTGCAAAAACTGTGAGGATCCTAATACACAAAGACAACCAGCCACTTGTTTTGGGCATGTTGAGTTTGTGGTTCTAAAAATGCCAGCATGGTTTGGCAGCCAGTGCCCACAGGAATAAGTAGTTCCACAATAGTACCTAAGATATAAACACAAATTATAGAAAAGTATTTTAATTGAAGGAAAAACAAACCCAAATCTATTCTAGATATGATGAGAATGAATAAACTGAATTGAACTCAAGGCATCAATATACAAACACACAATCAGAGCAGTTTAATCACACTGTAGCCGACTTTTCGTAATTTATTTAAAGATTAGATTTACAGCCCAGACTAAATGGCACCAGTGCAGAGAGGTGGATGAACCACCTGTCTTGTGGTGCACTTGAACCATTGGTAGTCATTACTGCGAATAACAAAATCCAAACAAGACTTACAGCAACATGATAAACACGAAGGCTGTCATTCCCAACATAGTGCAAATACAGACTGTTTGAAAAAATGACAGGAAACAATTGTGATACATGAAGATACCATCACACAGATGGATGTCAGTTTGAAGAGCTACACTTACATTCCTGTTGCTAAGGGGGCAATGTAAGAAGCCGACGGTTATACAGTGTACAAGATTTTCTCTTTAAATAAGTTTTTATTGAGATTTAAGAACATAGACAGGTTATACAAGTTTATCCAACAGTATTTGATTTGGTTGGCAAGTAATATAAAAAGTACAACATCATGGCAACAGGCCAAAGAAGAATAAATGTATCAAAAAAACAAAAAACTAAACAAACAAACATACCCAACTACATATGATCGCTGTTGATAACTTAGTACATAAACCACAAAGACAGATACGGAGGGGGAAAAGGGTAAAGACATAAGGAAAAGGTGGGAATGTAGCATAATGAAAACTAATCAATTAAGATAAATATAAAGCCTACATAAAACAAGTATGAAGCCTAGTCCAATCCAACAACCATATGGGTCTAGTATATACCTGCACCTACATGTATATAGTTCATGTGGTTATGTCTAAGGTCGCAAACTCTGGAGAATCAATAAAGTCTAACCAAGGTCTCCAAATAGTATAATATGTTTCAAGAGAATCCGTAGCTGACAGATGTAGCTCCTCCATAGACCTATATTATTCTAATCTATTAATCCAGTCTCAAATCTTTGGTGGTATGGTTGTTCTCCATCTCACAGGAATAACTGCCTTGGCAGCCGATATCACAAATTTTAACAACGATTTTTTTAAAACAGGATATAGGCATATCTATTTTATTGAGGAGCATATCATAGGCATATCTATTTTATTGAGGAGCATATCATAGGCATATCTATTTTATTGTGCACAAGATTTTCTAAAAAAACATTGCACACCTGACAGCTTCTTGCATTGCCTCCTTAACAGTAGGAATGTAAGTGTCACCCTTCAAACTGACGTCCATCTGTGTGACGGTATCTACTCGTATTGCATATGTTTCCTGTCAAACAGTTTGTATTTGCACTATGATGGGAATGACAGCCTTCACGTTTATCATGTCGCTAGAAGTCTGGTTGGGATTTTCTTATTTGCACTATACTACCCCACCCACTTGAACAGGGGGTCAGACGCCCTACCACTATAGTTAACATAAAATGTCCAGGCTGACCCATGTGAACAGATAAGTGGGTCAGTCTGGATTTATTAAGGGGGCTAGGTGTTGAACAACCTGCAGACCTGGTTGTAAACATGTATAGAAGTAGGGCTAAATTGGAGGGTTCTGGGTCGCACTGGTTTCAGACGAGTAGGCAGGAGTTTGGGATGAATCTGTAAGGAGTGAACAGAGTGTATTCTTTAATCCATCTGTGTGACTGTTACAACTCTGTCTGTTGTTTGTACCTAGCAGCAGTGCCTCATACCACCAGAGGTGCTGCTGTGCTGTTCCTGAAATCTTCTACTTACCTGAAGGAGTTAATCTCCTTGCATTATGCCTGATTAGAACTGCACCTGTCGCACTGCTTTAAGTACCTGCCTCTAGCTGTTCCCTGTGCAGTTCATCCGTTTGTTCCTGGCTGCTGCTAACCTGCTCCTGTGCTGTTTTGTATATACCTGCTGGACTGAACTTCTGTGTATGACCCCTGCCTGTACCTAGGACCTTGCCTGCTTGCCTGAGACCTCGAATCGTTTGCCTGTACCTTGGACCATGCTGTTTTGCCTGTTGCCCTGACCTTTTGGACAGACTTCTGGACCTCGCTATTTTGCTTGATCTCTGCCTGGCTATTTGGATTTGTTTGTCTGATCACTGCTTGATCCCTGGACTCTGTCTGCTTTCCTGGACAGCCTTGTGCCTTCTGGACTGGGGTAAAACTTTTAATACCTCTCCCTGCCATTTTTACTATACAGTCTCCTTAGGAATCTGTTCTTATCAGTGGATCTGAGTTATCTTTGTTTGTGTATTTACCTGAATAAAGACACTTTGCTTTACACTTCTGTTGCTCTTCGTGAATGCACTGGGATTCATAACATGATGAACTGCCATACAATCTGGGCCTGCTGATTGCACACCCTCTGCCTTAGTCCTGGAATTCCTAGTGTTTTTGCATTCTGTGTTTGGCTATTAGACATGTCTGTAAATCCACAATTACAAATGCTGCAAATGGACATTGTGCTTAGCTCTGTTACCAAATCATACAACTATCCACTTTACCCCAAGAACTGCTTAAAACTCTTCCTGCTGCTGTGATAAGTAGTTTCAACACTAATTCTGATTTTAAAGCCACAAACTCCTCTAATGAAAGCATGCAGACCGCAGAGAATCCTCCCAGAACTTTTTCTGACATTGGTGCTGCATCTATGGTAATCCCAGCAGACCCTACCATTAGGGATTCTAAACGACCAAGCTACCTGCGTCCCCCCCTCACTGAGGAGGAACGATGGTGCAGAAGGATTGGTAAACTATGCCTCTACTGTGAAAGTGGCGAACATTTCTTACAAAGCTGTCCGCTCCGCAGACCACAACATCCTATGGAGCAGCCTTCAGTGTGCTCCTCTCCAGACCCTGGATTGTTCTGCATGTCACCTCCTGTTGCTTTACTTCAGCCTAATCTGCCAGTTCCAGTTGCCGCCTGTCCTGCGGTGCCAGTTCCAGTTGCCGCCTGTCCTGCGGTGTCAGTTCCAGTTGCCACCTGTCCTGCGGTGCCAGTTCCAGTTGCTGCCTGTCCTGCGGTGCCAGTTCAAGCTGCCACCAGCACTGAGTCTCCGGACATTGCCTCCTGTTCCGAGGTGCCAGCCTCTGCCTTCAGCTCTGAGTCTCCTGCCGCTGTGTCCGGTCCTGAGTCTTCAGCCGCTGCCTCTACTCCCGAGTATTCAGCCGCTGCCTCTACTCCCGAGTCTTCAGCCGCTGCCTCTACTCCCGAGTCTTCAGCCGCTGCCTCTACTCCCGAGTCTTCAGCTCCAGAGGGGGCGCTGCCCTTACAGTCTGCTCCAGAGGGGGCGCTGCCCTTACAGTCTGCTCCAGAGGGGGCGCTGCCCTTACAGTCTGCTCCAGAGGGGGCGCTGCCCTTACATTCTTCTACAGAGGGGGCACTGCCCTAACAGTCTGCTCCAGAGAGGGCACTGCCCTTCCAGCCTGTTCCAGAGAGGGCCCTGTCCCTCCAGTCCCCTCCCAAGTTGCCTGTCCATGCGGTTCAGCCCGAGTTGCCTGTCCATGCGGTTCAGCCCGAGTTGCCTGTCCATGCTGTTCAGCCCGAGTTCCCACTCTATGCGGTTCAGCCCGAGTTGCCACTCTATGCGGTTCAGCCCGAGTTGCCACTTGGTGCTGTCTGCTCTGAGGCATCTCAGAGTGCTGTCTGCTCTGAGGCATCTCCCAGTGCTATCCAGTAGGAGTGTTGTGCCCAATCCGGGCTTCCCGTCAAGTGTGCCTAACTTGCCATCCCAGCCGGGGACTCCTGCTCTGCCGTCCCAGCCGGGGACTGCTGCTCTACCATCCCAGCTGGGGACTCTCCAGAGACTGCTGCACAAGCTGGGAACTCTTCAGAGTCTGCTATTGAGCCTGAACGCCCAAAAGCTTCTTCAGAATCTTCAGACCCTCCTCCAGCCTTCTTTGACGGAGATCTGAAACAATTTTCTTTAGTCCTTCAAGTTTGTATGAAGCAATTTGAAGAATTTCCAGTATATTTCTCTGACCAATTTAACCAAGTTGGTACGATTATCATGAATTTCAAATGGGAGCCGCAGACTTGGGCTTTTCACCTTCTTAAATCTGATGATCCCATTACCCACAACACCATGGACTTTGTAAATGCAGTCTGTCAGAAATATCTTCCACCTCCAGTAAAGTCACCTGATTGGGGTCTCTCTATGCCACCTCAGTCTCAACAAGCATCATCCTTGGTGATTGGCTTTTTGGGCATACCACCATCTTCTAATAGAATAAAAGGTCCTATCCCGACCCTTGGCTGGGACTCAGACTCTGAAAGTGAATTCTTTGAAGATACAAGAGACTTAGTGGACGAACTTGCCAATTCTTCTTTTGCTTTTGAGGAATTGGGTCTTCTCTGTTTTCCTTTGGAGAAGAGCCCAATTGGATCTTCAGGAAGATCCCATAAAAAGAAAAAGAAGAGGAGGAAGACCTGAAGGGAGCTTGTATGGAGCGTCTGGAATCCGCTCCTTAAAGGGGGGTCTATGTTACAACTCTGTTGTTTGTACCTAGCAGCAATGCCTCATACCACCAGAGGTGCTGCTGTTCTGTTCCTGAACTCTTCTACTTGCCTGAAGGAGTTGATCTCCTTGCATTATGCCTGATTAGAACTGCACCTGTCGCACTGCTTTAAGTACCTGCCTCTAGCTGTGCTCTGTGCAGTTCATCCGTTTGTTCCTGGCTGCTGCTAACCTGCTCCTGAGCTGTTTTGTATATACCTGCTGGACTGAACTTCTGTGTATGACCCCTGCCTGTACCTAGGACCTTGCCTGCTTGCCTGAGACCTCGAATCGTTTGCCTGTACCTTGGACCATGCTGTTTTGCCTGTTGCCCTGACCTTTTGGACAGACTTCTGGACCTCGCTATTTTGCTTGATCTCTGCCTGGCTATTTGGATTTGTTTGTCTGATCACTGCTTGATCCCTGGTCTCTGTCTGCTTTCCTGGACAGCCTTGTGCATTCTGGACTGGGGTAAGATTTATAATACCTGTTCCTGCTATTTTTACTATACAGTCTCCTTAGGAACCTGTTCTTATCAGTGGATCTGAGTTATATTTGTTTGTGTATTTACCTGAATAAAGACACTTTGCTTTACACTTCTGTTGCTCTTCGTGAATGCACTGGGATTCATAATAGTGACACATGTGATTAGGCACTCATCTGTAGCTATACCTCTGGATTTCTCCATCTGTAAATACCTCAAAGGAAGAGTAGAAGAATTTATAGACAATCATATATATAAAAACGTAATTCAATCTCTCCCTTTCAGGTTTTAAACCATGATTGGAAACAGAGTATCTGTAAGCCACAAGCCACACCATGCTTATGCTATTAATTAAATCACAAACAATGACTAGCAGTGTTATATGTCGAGTAAATAGCTTGCATTTGACACATTCCTTGCATTGAGTCCAATGTTCCTGAATCATTACTCTGCTACCTACACATTAGTCTTCCTTCACAGAAAGCAGACAGGAAGTATACAGCTATAGAGATGCTCCAAAGACGTGCTGCAGAGCTACATATTGTTTCAGAAATACAACTGAGAATACCATGTTGGTGTGCAGTTGACACTCTCAGTCAATGAGTGGTTGGCCTGACCAATCGATGCCTAAACAAGTTGTCACTGACAAATAGTTGCTGGAAACCAGCAAAATACTCAATAAACATGGTGATGTCATGTAGTATATTAAGCCCATCCTGTCACAGTTTCACAGCTTGGGCTGGCTGGCAGCAGTGGGATAAACTCTGGCGGCTGTCTAAAGGCTACAGCTTCAGGAGAACCGTTTTACACATGAGGGGCCTGATTCATTAAGGATCTTAAATGAAGAGGTATCTTATTTCAGTCTCCTGGACAAAACCATGTTACATTGCAAGGGGTGCAAACTATTTTTCTGTTTTGCACATAAGTTAAATACTGTCTGTTTTTTCATGTAGCACACAAATACTCGATAGCTTATTTATACACTGAAATTTAAAGTTGATATTTGTGTGCTACATGAAAAAACAGTCAGTATTTAACTTATATGCAAAACAGAAAAATAGTTTGCACCCCTTGCAATGTAACATGGTTTTGTCCAGGAGACTGAAATAAGATACCTCTTCATTTAAGATCCTTAATGAATCAGGCCCCAGATTAGTAAATGCTGCACATGGGGCACACAGAACGTCCATGGCAGAGCCCAGGGCCTGATCAACCAGATTTCCCTTAACAGGCTGCAATAACATTACTGCATAGTTGCCTACTCTCCCGGAATGTCCGGGAGACTCCCGAATTTTTGGGAGTTCTCCCGGACTCCCGAGAGAGCAGGCAAAAATCCCGGAACCAGCATCTCCCCAGAATTGACTAAGATTTACAGGGGTGGAGCCTAATGGCGCATCGCACGTGGCCACGCCCCCTCGACGGACCCCCCTTCCGGACAGCTGGTCTCAAAAGTAGGTAAGTATGCATTACTGTATCCATGAGAAAGCTGGAAAACTGACATCACTTGTATAGAATAGCTATTAGGTCACTTTATTCTAGGGGTGTGCACCGGCCACTTTTCGTGTTTTGGTTCTGATTTAGGGTTTTGGGTTCTGATTTTTTTTTTTAAAAATCATAGAAAGTGCTAAAATCCATATTTTGGTTTTTTTTTCACTCCTACACTATTATTAACCTCAATAACATTCATTTCCACTCATTTCCAGTCTATTCTGAACACCTCACACCTCACAATATTGTTTTTAGGCCAAAAGGTTGCACCGAGGTAGCTGGATGTCTAAGCTAAGCGACACAAGTGGGCGGCCCAAACACGTGGCCCATCTAGGAGTGGCACTGCAGTGGCAGACGGGATGGCAGTTTCAAAAGCTAGGCCCCAAAGAGCACATAATGCCAAAAAGAGGTGCAAGATGGAATTGTCCTTGGGCCCTCCCACCCACCCTTATGTTGTTGAAATAGGACATGCGCACTTTAACAAACCAATCATTTCAGCGACAGTGTCTACCAAACTACTGTGGCTGAAATGATTGGTTTGTTTTGGCCCCCACACAAAAAAAGCTATTCATCTCTCCTTGTACAAACTAAACTGGCTCTACTGAGGCAAGATGTCGTCCTCATCCTCATCCTCTGATTCCTCGCCCCCTTCAGTGTGTACTTCCTCATCCTCACACATTATCAATTCGTCCCCGCTGGACTCCACAACCACAGGTCCCTCTGTAGTATCTGGAGGCCATTGCTGTTCTTGATTGAAGAAGTGATAATTAATTTTTATGAACATCATCTTCTCAACATTTTGCGGAAGCAACCTCCTTCGCCGCTCACTGACCAGGTTCCCCGCTGCACTAAAAACTCTTTCCGAGTACACACTGGAGGGGGGACAACTCAGGTAAAATAGAGCCAGTTTGTACAGGGGCTTCCAAACTGCCTTTTTTTCCTGCCAGTAAAAGTAAGGACTGTCTGACATGTCTACTTGGATGGTGTCAGCAAAGTAATCCTCCACCATTTTTTCAATGGTGACAGCATCCAATGCAGCGACAGTAGACATGTCAGCAATGGTTGGCAGGTCCTACAGTCCGGACCAGATGTTGTCTGCATCCCCGCCAGCGGGTCGTTTAGGAAATCTCAGCTGTTTCCTCGCAGCCACAGGTGTGGAAGAAAATGAAGGAGGAGCTGTTGCCATGTCACGGTCCTCGTCAGATGACAATCTCCTAAACAGCAGGTCTTTGCACCGCTGTAGACTTGTGTCCGCCGGAAACAGAGACACAACATACGCTTTAAATCGAGGATCGAGCACGGTGGCCAGAATGTATTCCTCTGACTTTAAAAGAGTGACCACCCTCGGATCCTGGCAAAGCGTACAAAGAGCTTCATCCACAAGAGCTACATGCTTTGTGGAATCGCAATGGTTAACCAGCTCCTCCCTCACTTTCTCCAGCTGCTTCTGCAACAGCCTGATCAGGGGAATCACCTGACTCAAGCTGGCAGTGTCGGAACTGACTTCTCGTGTGACAAGTTCAAACGGCTGGAGAACCTTGCACAACACGGAAATCAGTCTCCACTGCGCTTGACTCAGGCGCATCCCCACTCCTTTGCCTATGTTGTAGGTGGCTGTGTAGGCTTGAATGGCCTTTTGCTGCTCCTCCATCCTCTGCAGCATATAGAGGGTGGAGTTCCAGCGCGTCACAACCTCTTGTTTGAGGTGATGGCAGGGCAGGTTCAGGCTTTTCTGATGTTGCTTGAGTCTGCGGTAGGCAGTAGCAGAATGCCGAAAGTGTCCAGCAATTTTGCGGGCCACCGCAAGCATATCCTGCACAGCCCTGACACTCTTCAGGTAATGCTGCACCACCAAATTTATTGTGTCGGCAAAACATGGCACGTGCTGGAAATTGCGCATATGTAATGCCCGCACAATGTTACTGGCGTTGTCCGACACCACAAATCCCCAGGAGAGTGTAAGTGGTGTAAGCCACTTCGAGATTATTTCCCTCAGTTTCTCTAAGAGGTTGTCAGCATTGTGCCTCTTACTAAAACCCGTGATACACAACGTTGCCTGCCTTGGAACGAGCAGGCGTTTTGGAGATGCTGCTACTGATGCTGCTGCTGCTGTTGCTGCGGAAGGCGATGCATCTACCCAGTGGGCTGTCACAGTCATATATTCCTTCGTTTGCCCTGAACCACTTGTCCACATGTCCCTGTTTAAGTGGACAGTGGGTATAAATGCATTTTTCAGAGCACTGAGGACACTTTTTCGTACTTCTCTGTACATCTTTGGTATCGCCTGCCTTGTGAAGTGGAATCTAGATGGGATTTGGTACCAGGGACACAATACCTCCATCAACCGTCTAAATCCCACTCCACTGATGGCGGACACCGGACGCACGTCTAACACCAACATAGCTGTTAAGGCCGCAGTTATCCGCTTTGCCATAGGATGACTACTGTCGTACTTGGTGCTCATGGCAAACAACTGTTGTACGGAGAATTGTTTAGTGAAAGACGTAGCGGTCTTACGGCTTCCCCTCTGGGAAGATGACCGACTACCAGCAGCAACAGCAGCAGCGGCAGTAGTAGGCGTAGCGCTGCAGGATCCTCTGGAAGTATCCCGGATTGAAGAGGACTCAGTCATGCCGGTGACATGGCCTGCAGGACTATCTACAATCGAGATCTAGGAGGAAATTGACGAGGAAGGTGTTGCTGGTGTGGATACAACAGGACCAAGGGATTTAGGTGTCCCTGGATTGCTGACGGTCCTAGCCACAGTTCCTGAACTAAACACTGAATTATGAAGGTTCTTCAGGTGATGTATAAGGGAGGATGTCCCTAGGTGGCCAAGATCCTTACCCCTGCTTATTTGAGCTTTACATAAGGTACATATGGCCATTCATTTGTTGTCCGGATTGGGATAGAAATAATTCCAGACCGAAGAGGTGGATTTCTTGGTCTTCTGGCCAGGCATGACGATGGGCTTTTTCTTCCTATGGACAACAACTGTTTCCCACCCTGGTGCCTCATTTAAGATAACCACATCAGCATCCTCCTCGTCAAGTTCCTCCTCAGCGCCAGCTACATCAATATCCTCCTCCCGGTGTACAACATTGACACCTTCATTAGCCAAATCTGTAACTGCACTGTGGGTGATCCTTCCAGTATATGCAGAGAGCATGCTGCAAATGGTGGAAGGAGCCACCTCTTCCCGTACAGTGATGGGAAGGTCAGACTTCGCAACCACCAACACCCTTGGACTCGCCTTGGGGATTTGTGATGCCATCTCTTTAGAAGGCAGAGTTGTTTGCTGTGTTGTTGATGACAGCTTAACTCTCTTAAATTTTTTAGAGTGGGGGAGGAGGAGGGCTTAGATCCTTGGGTGAAGCTGAACCACTAGTCATGAACACGGGCCAGGGCCTAAGCCATTCCTTGCCACTCCGTGTCTTAAATGGCATATTGCCAAGTTTACATTTTTCCTCAGATGATTTTAATTTTGTTTTTTTGCTAATTTTAGTGAACATTGGCTTTTTGGATTTTACATGCCCTCTACTAGGAGATTGGGCATCGGCCTTGGCAGACGACGTTGATGGCATTTCATCGTCTATGTCATGACTAGTGGCAGCAGCTTCAGCATTAGGAGGAAGTGGTTCTTGATCTTTCCCTACTTTATCCTCCAAATTTTTGTACTCCATTTTATGCAGCACAAGAGAGCGTACCCCTAAACCACACACACCCGGCAAAGGCATTAAAAATTATATGCAGCACAGGACAGTACCACTGGACTGGAGTTATACAGCAGTACAAATTCCTTTTTACTGCAGGAACAGTGAACGTAGTTAAATATTACAGTACTAATTTTTCTGGACTGCGGGAACAGTGAACGTAGTTAAATATTGCAGTACTAATTTTTCTGGACTGCAGGAACAGTGAACGTAGTTAAATATTGCAGTACTATTTTTTTTTTACTGCAGGAACAGTGAACGTAGTTAAATATTGCAGTACTAATTTTTCTGGACTGCAGGAACAGTGAACGTAGTTAAATATTGCAGTACTAATTTTTCTGGACTGCAGGAACAGTGAACGTAGTTAAATATTGCAGTACTAATTTTTTTAGACTGCAGGAACAGTGAACGTAGTTAGATTGCAGTACTAATTTTCTTAGACTGCAGGAACAGTGAACGTTGATATATACTACAGTACCAATTGACTTAGCAGGACAGAGCACAGGACACAGCACCACTGGACTCAGCAGGACAGAGCACAGGACAAAGCACCACTGGACTCAGCAGGACAGAGCACAGGACAAAGCACCACTGGACTCAGCAGGACAGAGCACAGGACAAAGCACCACTGGACTCAGCAGGACAGAGTACAGGACACAGCACCACTGCACTAACCAGGACAGAGGACACCACTAAGAAACCACAACCTCCCGCTTCCCTGATCAATGCCCGAGTAAAGATGGCAGCGGCAAGCGGGGAATTTAAAGGATCCGAGTATCGCGAGATCCGACGGCGGGATTATGAGTCATAGCCTTGTTTTCAGTTTTGAAAAGCGCCGGAAATACCCGAACAGTGCTCGGATCGGGCTCGGATCGGCACTGTTCGGGGCTGCTTGGATAGCGGAGATCCAAGCCCGCTCATCCCTGCTTTATTCCACCCTTTGTAAGACTGTAAGAGCAGCAGCACAGTCTCTAACAGGGATTTACTAATTCTGAATGCATGTCCCCACTTGTCAGAGTTCCTTCCTTTTCAAGATTTATACTTAAAGAAGGGAAAGACAGGGCAGAAATGGGGCACTCAGAATCTATAAGTGGAAAGGCAAATAATGAAATAAAACGTAACCTTTATTATTGTCTGTAAAATATAGTGTGCTTCTCCTGATGAGAGAGAACTAGCGAAATTTTAAAAAACAAAACTACAAAGTGAATTAAAATTGCAGTTCTACTGCAAACGCTCTGTGGTCCTGTCTAAATTATTGTAAAGTGTATATGACAAATAATCTTCACATATATAGTAAAATCTAATACATTTGTCCACTAAATCATTTGTCGTTATATAATAAGGAGCTACTCATCCTTAGTATATCAAATAATTCCAATATCTAGCTCTGAGAAATTATATTTCTTATATTCTTTGCGTTATAATAGAATTCAAGATGTTTGGATTAATCCTTATAGAGAGTTTCAATTGGTTTAATATATAGTCTGATAAATACAGTTAGTACTCATAAATTTTGCAGTAATATCTCAATTTTCAAATTTAGAACACAGATCTATCCTATTTTGTTTTGCAGGCTTAATAAAATATTTCTCCAAAATGATGGTCTTTATTTGATATGTTTTTTTATTGTTTCATTCATCATCTGTGAAAATTGTGCACCAGACAATCTAAATTTCTAATAGCCAAGTGTCTATCCAACATTAATATACAGGGTTTCAGACAGTCTAAATTTCTAATAGCCAAGTGTCTATCCAACATTAATATACAGGGTTAATGTTTGTATGTTTAGGTTTTTAATATTTCGCTAGTTCTCTCTCATCGGGAGAAGCACACTATATTTTACAGACAATAATAAAGGTTAAGTTTTATTTCATTATTTACCTTTCCACTTATAGATTCTGAGTGCCCCATTTCTGCCCTGTCTTTCCCTTCTTTGTGTATGAGTATTCTTACAGTGTTAGGGTGCACCACTCAGTAGTTCCCCTATAATTAAGTACTCTGGGATATGAGGTGGTATATTCATCCACTCATATAGGGATCTATAATTGATGACATACCTTGTGCGGTATGATCTCCTCCTTTCTGACTACAAGTTTTATACTTGTCAGACTATTAATTGACAAATCATCTAAATCGGTAATCTATGGTATGTTAAAATAATACAGTATTTACAAGTGTTCAAGGATATTGATTTTAGTTTGACAGCAATGTAACTAAAGCAATGGCTGTAGCATCCACCCACCCTTGTCTCCTTATTGACTTTTATATCAGTAGCTGAATCACTTAATTGCTATCATGTGACTTCAAACACTTATTTTTGTATAGATGTACCCATACATTCTTTTCGCTAATATTATAAATTGGCAAGTGGAAGGTATGTGGGGGAGAGCTAAGGTGGATGATGAATAGGCTGGAGGGGTAGATGATGAAATAACTTGGGAAGTGGGTGATGAAATTGCCAGTAGAGTCATGAAGGCCTCAGGTGGTTGAGGAAATATTTCCTGGAAGGGTGTATTGTGTGGCTTTCATGAGGATGCTCTCTAAAGAGCTAACCATTGAGGGTTTGTAATGTTTGCACATTTTCAAAATAGCACCCCAATTCTCCAGAAGACAGCTAAACAACAACAAAGCTGCAAGAATAAGCAAGAAAGAACAGCAAGAACAGGTAAAAGAATCTGTCTAAATTTGTTTGCTGGAGAATACTCCTGAACTTTCCATTAATGATTTGAGGAAGGGGGGGACTGCGGGTGTATTAGCCTAGGGTAGTCAATACCCGTAATCAGGCCCTGACAAAGCTGAATGTTAAGTCACATGAAAAAAGACATTGAGCTTCTTTCTACAGCAATCAAAGCAATGATGATGGTGCTAGTGAGGTGGGAAGAAGATCAAGATACAATGTCGGAGGGACTCTTTGAGTGGGGAGCTGGCAGAAGCCATACCCGTGGATACAACAAAGCAACACCAGAGCTCGAACTGCAAGGACATCTCAGAGATCAATGCCCTCTTGCAGCAGTGGGAACACTACAATGATGAAACTGGAACCATCAGCTCCGTAAGCCCCTCACGAAAACTGTGCTACTTTGCTATGGAAACAGTCTGAAAAACTGGTACAACAGTGGCAAAAAAATGCTTATTGTCAAAGCAGTACAACTAGATGGAGTCACAACCTGCACCACTCAGTGAACAGATGCCAGCACTCTGCTAAGGCTTGGATATGTCAGGCGCTGTCCCCGCACTCCTCCTAAGTGCAGGGGACGTTTGCCTGTTCTCTGCCACTCGTTGCCCCCGCTGCCTAGCAACAGGATACACTTCCGGTTTTGGGCACTCGCTGAGCTCGCATGCGCAGTGATGCTCACGTCCCATCGCTATTCAAAGGGACGCGTTGCCTGAGCTTCCTGTCGGCGGTCAGCTGGTCCTCATTGCAAAATCAGCTTCATCTCCTCCCTATATAAGTAACACTCTGGTCGCCATTAGGGTGCCGGAGTATTGGTAGACACCAACTCCAGCACCTCTTGTTTGTATGCTCCATTGTGTTTGCTGACTTCTGGCTTGTTTCTTGGCTCATTCTCCTGGATCCCGATTTGGTACTGCACAGTCCATTTTGGTATTAACCTTCTGCTTGTTTCTGACACTTCTTCTGTTTCTCTCTGTGTACTGCACTACTGTTTGGTTGGACCCGGATCGCCTGACTATTCCTGTCTACAAATCCACCACACTGGTAACTGACTTGGAGAACCGTGGCCTGCGCATCCCACGCAGCGAAGACCATACCGCCTTGCAGGGGTCCCTGGTGAAGACTGAGGGTGCATTAGACTTTGCGCCTCCCTGTTCAGTTGCATAAATACCAGCTGGTGCCTCCAATGGTGTCTATAACTGTGACAGGGTAGCTGCAGAACGTAAATGAAGTTACTAACACTGGACTGGAAAATGTTTGTTACACAGCCAAACCAGCAAAAGGACCAGCCTGTCAATAGCCAGCCCCAAAGGACTGTACAAAAACCTCCTCCAAGTAAGCATCCACATATTCTGGCTTCTAGCTAGCCACTGTTTCATCCTGTTACTGGCAGCTAGCTGAGTCTACCAGAGCCAAGCACCAAGATAAAGTACTATAGGTGCTCAGCCTAAGTACCCAGATACACCAGATTTATGCTACTAACCGATGTCTAGAAGCACAGCTTGCTTGCCTAACCTATGGTGTTGAGCAGAGTCTGTTCCTACTCCAGACAATCCAATGGATTATGGCAAGCAAGTGAGCTACACAGTCAAAAGGATAACTTATGTGGGATAGCAACCTCCTCAAAATGTGTAAATTCATCTGCAGTCACTTCAAGTGGGACCTATGTGGGGAGAAAGACCAGCCCTCCTCACCAGATGTTTCTCAGACTATAATCTTCAGGAGGATCCACTCCAGCTTCATCCCACCCCTAAAAAACACTGGAAGTACAAGGGTCAATGTTAGGCATTGTGTCTGTTGTGGTAGTATAACAAGTCCCAACAAGCACAACACATTTTTAAGACCAGTGTAGTGTACCACAAGAAAGAAGGTGATGGGCTGTTGTATTGTAGTGCACTTACTATACAATGTCCCTGTCACGGGCACTAGGAGTTGCTACCCGAGTTTCACCAGATGGTACTCTGCTGGAGAGGCGGGGATATGGCACGCACCTCAAAGCAGGCAGGTGAATGATTGGAGTGACACAACAGCAGGAAAGTAGAGATAGTCTGAGGCAATCAACGACTTGGAGTTGTAAACTGGAAACTGGAGATAATGTAGACACGAGGAGTGAACGTGGATCGGTGATGATAGGTAGAGGAGGAGTCAGTGGTCTGCGTACAGCAAGTTGTACCACTGCTCTGATGGGAAGAATAGGATTGGTGCAGGTAGGTAGCAGGGTAGTCGGTGGTCTGCGTGCAGCAAGTTGTACCACCGCTATGGTGAGGAAACGGGTCCAGGTGTAGGTAGGTAGCAGGGTAGTCGGTGGTGTGCGTGCAGCAAGTTGTACCACCGCTATGGTGAGGAAACGGGTCCAGGTGTAGGTAGGTAGCAGGATAGTTGGTGGTCTGCGTGCAGCAAGTTGTACCACCGCTATGGTGAGGAAACGGGTCCAGGTGTAGGTAGGTAATAGGAAAGTCAGTGGTCTGCGTGCAGCAAGTGAGGACTTGTCCAGGTGCAGGAGAGTGAAGTTGAAAGGCAAACTGTGGCTGTATGGGAACAGCGCGAGTAGAGCAAAGTCTTGGAAGGCACAATGAATAGTCTGTATATATAGTTGGTGCCTTGCAGTGGGGAGAAGCTCATCACAGCAGTTTATGCACAATGACGCCAAGTAGTAGCGTGAGTAGGTAACGAGTTTGAGTGACAGCTAGTCCTAACTGGAGCAATGCGGAAACACAGTCTATATGGGTACCTGTACCCTGCGCAATAAACAACAATGGATGCAACTGGTATGCGAGTAGAATAGATAATAGTCAATAGTTAGTAACGCATACCCAGTTGTGTAGATCCGGAATCAGCTGGGAGATGAAGCGTTGTAGCGGTGTGGGAACCGCCGCTGAGTAGAGCAGGGAAGCAGCGTGGAAGCTGTAACACGATCAGCAGGGTGTCAGCGTTGGAACGGTCAGAGGACCACTGCTGAGTGGAGCCAGGAGCAGCGTGGAAGCTGTGACACGATCAGCAGGATGATAGTGTTGTAGCGGTTTGGGAACCGCCGCTGAGTTGAGCAGGGAAGCAGCGGGGAAGCTGTGACACGATCAGCAGGATGTCAGCGTTGGAACGGTCAGAGGACCGCTGCTGAGTGGAGCCAGGAGCAGCGTGGAAGCTGTGACATGATCAGTGGGATGATAGTGTTGTAGCGGTTTGGGAACCGCCGCTGAGTTGAACAAGGGAGCAGCGTGGAAGCTGTAGTAAGAACAATCTGCACACAGTTTGGAAACTGTATAACGAGTAAAGCTGGAAGCAGTTTGGGATCTGCACACACCTATAGAAGTTCACTGGGAATGAGACTTCAAGATCAGGCCCCTACCTAGGGTTGCAGGTGCCTCGAATAGGGTGAGGTGATTGATCTGTCAATCACCTCCATGGACAGGTGAAGCTACTAGCGAGACCTGCGCATGCGCAGATGGCAGGATAGCGAGCGGCCACGATTCCACACAGGTGTAGGGAGAAAAGATGGAGGACCTCGCACCAGAGTAGAGGCACTCACGGTCCCAAGTCCCAGAAGGCACAACTCCTTACCAAGACCATTATACTTCACCACTCTAAAAAAGAAGAAGAGGGGGGAATGTTTTATATTGTAGTACACTTAGAGTACAGTAGGTAAGGCTATGTATCTGCTTTAGTACTACAGGTCCTAGCAGAAACTAAGCCTATCAAGAACCAATGTACTATATCACACAATAACAGAGTGGCATAAGTTTTTTATTGTAAAGCACTTTCAGTACAGTGATCAGAAAAGAGGGAGGGTTACAGTGGACAAGGAAAGGCTTTTTTGCCTGCAGTGGCACCACGATCCTCAACAGGCATAAAGCTTTATCAGAACTAATATACTGCACCACATAATAAAGATGATGATGAAGGAGGAAATTTACATAAATACAGCAAACACAGTATACAGTTTAATATTATTCTTTATTTAAAAAAGTACAGTAAAAGAACATTTCACATGCCTGTGGCTTGTTCCCATATTTTCACCACATGTACAGTAATATTGCATTTACAGTACAGTGTACAATTTCAAACTGTTAACATTGATAACTATATTAATGTTATGCAGCTTTATGTAACAACACACAATGACAATTACAAATAACTGACTTAGTATAACATTGCTGCAAGATATTATGTAATATACTGTACTATTAGAGTGCAATGCGTGCAAGCACTACACTACATACAGTACATAGACAAATACATTATGCAACTGCATAAACTGAGAGCATTCCTTAATGCTCATGCACAACAAATCTGATGAAATCACAAGAAACAAACATTGAAATAAATTTAGAATTGATAAGATTGTGTTCAAATTTCTCGCAAATGAAGTTTTGGGGCAGAACAGGCCATTTTGCATATATATGCATATAGGCTAAATCTACCTTACCCTCTTTGATGCTGGTTGACGGGCAAGGCTAAATTTTTTCCCCCCAGCCAAATGGTTGTCCTTTCTGCCCACTCCCACTGATTCCATGATGCATGACCCCCAAAATATTCATGGATGAGTAGGGTTAAGTATCCTGAGGCTTCCTAAGTGTTGTGGAACTACAAGTTCCTGCATTTGTTGCTAGTGAGACACAAGTTGCCTACGCCATAAATAGTAAAAATATTAATAACAATAAAGTAAATAAACAATAACATGCAAACCCCTAATTGTTTTCAAAAATAATTTTAGATACCAAAGTAATTCGCTCTAAGGGTATGCAACCAAATTACTCATCCTCAGCCTTCCTTTTAAAAAAAAGGGGCGGGGGAAGCAGGGGAATATTACATTTTTTTTCCTTGGCTCAACATATACCAAAGGTAGAATAAGTAAGTAAAACAGTTAATTAAAAAAACCTCATACCCTATTCTCTCTGCCACGATAGCAGGGACTTAATAGTTTAACACAGGTTTTCCCAAACCCAGTCCTCAGGGCTCCCCAATAGTGCAGGTTTTCCGGATAACATGTGAAATAATTAGGACCACCTGTGGCTCTCTTACAATGTGTCAGTCAGTAATGAATACACCTGTGCTCCAGCAAGGAGACATGGAAAACCTGCACTGGTGGGGAGCCCTGAGGACTGGGTTTGGGGCACCCTGGTTTAACAGAAGATACTCTGTTATATAAATTATCCTCTGAGTTTTGAGCTAAGAGGAGAATCTATATAAGGATCTCTTCTCTGAGGAATTCTCCAGCATGCCCCATAAGTCTTGATATTCAGGCCTGGTTGGTTAGCACAGGAGCTATGGGCATGGGGTTTTGTGGAGAATTCAATTATGCTGTATAATTACAGCCAATAAGCCACAAAATAATCAGATTAAGAAATAGTTTCTCTTGTAGGAGTATTTTTATCCCAAAATAATCAAAGTGTACAATACTTCAGGGGCCCATCCCTTTATTGGGCTAGCTTAAGTGCTAGCCACTTTGATTGGTTTAAGGACCCCATGCTGTGTATTACTTCTGCCCTCCAAATTATGGTATCCAGATCTGGTTGACAACGGCAGGGGCTGCTGCGTAGTGGGTATGGGGTTCTGAGAACAGGTCCATGTATTGGGGTACTGTACTTGATTTCCTTGCCATAATTGAACCAGAGTGGCAAGGAAGAGCTTCTGTGCTTTTCACTTCTGGGGCTAATTGTAATTAGTAGTGGGGATCCACCCACTTTTGGTTGGCTCTCTACTATTAAAATAATAAGCACAGTATTTAATAGCACATGGTCTGACACATTTGTGAGAAGTCACCCCAACAGCACAGTGCTAATAAGCTTAGCACTGAATAGCATAAGGCCTGGCACTTGTGATTGTGGGGACCTCATGTTGTACGTCAACCCAAAATCACAGTGACAATTATTGATCTGTAATGAGCATATGCTTTTGTGCACCTTTTGACTTTTGCTTACCTAGATTCCACTTGTACCAGGGAACCCTACTTTTCAGTGCTAGGATTGGATGCACTTTAAAGATTGGGTTCCTCACAATTCTTTTGGCTCTGCTAGTAAAATGAATGATATTCCAGATTTTCCCAAAATCTAGTCAGCCAGCACAGTTCTTGTGCACATTTGTGACTTTCAAATCATTATGCTAACCAATATCACTTCCAGGATCACCTTCACAATTTTTAGTGCTGGAATTTGTTGCCTTGGATATAGGGGCTTTTGGGGTCTTTTCCTAAAAGTAATCCGTCCTACACAGAGTAGGTTTTAGTTTGGTTTCAATATTGAAAGGTAGAGAAATGTGACACAGCGGGTTTATGGAGGTTATGAAATCACAAAATCACCACCTATTGGGCTTTTTTAAATAGTTCAAGAACATCACAGACTCCAGAGTCTCTCAATTGTTGAATTGGCTTATCTTTAATATATTTTTTCCCACACATCATCTCAACTAAAAGCATCCCTGCATATCCTGTCCAATAAAAACATATTTTATAGGTAATCAGGATTTGGTGGCTCCATATGGTTAGTCTCCATGAAGTCATGCTAGCCAGACTACATTGGCTGCCTTTAGTTAAAAACATGTGAGGATAAAATGCCTATGCAGAGCACAGTTTCTAGTGGCTAAAACACAATATAGATCCAATTACCTGGTGGTTAATGTACAAAACAGAGCCCATTATCTAAAGCAAGTATATACTACAGAGGACATTGTCTGGCGGGTAGTGTACATTACAGCCTGGGTAAAGCGGGGCTTAAACGATTATGATACATCTTTATACATAGGGGGAGTCAGATCTGCCTTAGGCAAATTCTGATGCAGCATTGTCCTGATTTACTGTATGTATGGGTTGCTGCACACTACGACATCTCATTATTTATTAGGTGGGTAATTGTTATGTTTTGTAGATTTGTTCCCAAATATGTTGGCGCTATATTAATAAATGATGATGATGATGTTCTTTAAATTCCGACACTGTTTCGTGTGAATTAAGCGCAAAGTTACCATAAAATATTTTTTTATTAGCATTATGCTATGGTCATTTTCATTATTTTTTTTTCATAATTATGTAGGTGGTTGTGGTTGCATGGTACAATAACGGAACCAAAAGCAGCAACCTAATAAGATGAGTGAGCAGTGTTGACAACAAGAAAAAAAGCAGCAGTGGGGGAGTAGTGCATGGGGATTAAGAAGCAAAAAGTGCAATGCAGGGACATTTTGGCATTTTGAGGGGTATTTGTTGCAAAACATATGGTGGTCTGGGCTTATCTAAAGCATGGAACTTGCTGCAGTTATAATATCTGAGATCCCTATTGGTACACCACTTATACTATATGGGATCCAAATAGCATTAATCTTTTTCTAATGCTAGAATTCTATTTTAGTCACAAATATAGAAAAGTGACTCCCATTATCCAGTTTGAAGGTCAGTCTGAGATTTGTGTCAGTAAGTTTGGTAATTCATGGTGACACTGTAAATGAAAATTTTAAGGGTTAAAATGTTGATTTTAGTCAATTTGGGTTTTTTTCATTTTTTATTTAAGAATTATTTGTTGAAAACAACAACTTAAAAAACAGTTTTTGCCAGAAAAATTCTTTTTAAGGACTTTTGTTTTAGGAATCAAATCTTTTCATTCTACAGCTGCATAACTCTGATACCTGTTTAAATATTTTAGTCATCTCTAATCACTAACTATATAGATGGAGAATATTTATTTTAGACAATTGGTCCCTTCAAGCATGATAGGTTTGCAGGTCCTGCCACATTACAATTTTAATGGTTGAGGGGTGGACTTAAGCTCAATCATGATGTTTGTGTAAAACAATCATTCTCCACCAGTAACACAAAGTCTTATAGTATCCCTACACAATATTTCAAACTAGTTCATTGCATCAGTAATATATCAGTACTATGTTTGCAATATCTTCAATAGTTTTTGAGCGTTTTGCCAATTCTTTCAGGCGAAACGGTCCAACACAATGTGTGAGTTTAAAAATAAGTAATGTTTCCATTTCATGTTAAGACAGTATACTCAAGATGCTTTTTAAGGGTAGGTGTCAGGAGACAAGATAAATGCTTTAATCTCAGTAGTCAAAGTGATGATTTGCCATGGGTATCACCGCTATGACCTATTCATTGAAACATACAATGACTTAGCAGATGAAATTCTGCTACTTCCAGACAATATAATGGAAATGTTCACAATGAAAATGAATGAATTAAACTGTGCTGAATGGTGTGGCAAGAAATAAAATGCAAAGAAAAGAAATGATCCATCTCACTAAATGAAACCACAAACACCTATATATTTTCCTGTTGTGTGGGTATTATAGTTTTTCTTAAAGTTGACTTTTGAACCTGACATTTATCCATATTTTTTTTCTGCAGTGCATGACACACAAGTATGATCTGTGCTTCGTTTCTTCTTTTGGTGTGAGTTGAGCTGTCCACTCTAAAGGTCTTTTATTCAATGTAAAACAACTGCCCTGCAGTGCTAAAGCACCTTTGGAACTGCAATGTGCCTCGATTTGGATGTGACGTATGAAGCAAAATGGACACACTTGCGTAGGCAGCTGTCTGCACAAGCAAAGAGGAGGAGTTGGGTGGAGTGAAGGCATTCCTAGCTAAGTACGGAGTAGGAGCACCAGTGGGCCTCGAGCAGTGCAGCAATGAGATTTTGGTTTATGGAGAGATATTATTGAAATGAGTGGATTGAAGAGTGCGCAACTTCAGGGACATTGCTGGCTGTGGGAGGGCTGTACAGATTAGACTCTACAGCAGCAATTTCATTTTGCTTCAGCTCATCCTATAAGATTTGTTTTGAGCCTTCATGTTGCACTTCAACCAAGAAGCACATAAAATTACCAACTGTAAAATAGACATTTGGTGGGAGGTTTATAATCTGTACATTTTAAGTGTGTAGGGGTGTGCGGCCCACTCAGGTTCACAGGTAAAAACCAAGACATTTGGCAGTGCACTTTGTAACTGACCTCGTCTGGTTTGTGTCCTGCTGCATATTATAGCCAAGGTTCCAGTCTCCCTGCTGAGCTGTACACCGGGACACAGATCAGACATATTAACACTCCACTCTCCCTCTTCTAAAACATTTAAAGCATTTATTTCTGGAATCTATTAGTGTCAATTGAGCCCAGCTCTATACTTCAAAGTACATATGTATTTTTTTAAGAACTTTTTAAGTGCTCACGGGATTTTATTTTAAAAGCTCAGTGGGCTCCTGGTCAATGCTTTAAAGTTGCTCTGCACTCAAAAAATATATAAACAGGGATATCACTGGTTGAAGTATTGGTACTTTTTGTTTATTGTTCTGTACTGTTATACCCTGTATAGTCTACTGTTTGCACTATGTGCGGCGCTGCGGAAACCTTGTGGCGCCTAACAAATAAATGATAATAATAATAATAATAATCACTAATTTGAAACATTATTTCAATTGTTTATGATACCCTGGTGTACTGCGCTTAAGAGAACTAAAGTAAGAAAAATAACTTCAAAATATCTATAACAATTGTTTATAAAATGCAAGACTAATTGTGATATGTAGACAGCTTGGTACAGAAATAAATGAGAAAATGTTTGTGGTGACAGGTACACTTGTATGGCATATAAAGTCAATGGGAAATCAACAATTACATGGCAGACATGAATACATTGTATGTATGATGAAAACTTCAGCAAGGATTCAAAGTGCTGACATATATTATCACAACCACATGATATATTGACATTCAAGTCACACAGTAGTTATTCAGCATATGTGACAGTTACTTCCAATCATAGTATGTAAAAGTATTTTACATAACAAAGTATCTTATCAGGCAGGTAGTATTTCTAGTATTTATTCTTTTCCATGTAGTTTGTTTTCATAAGATTGTATTTAATTGGCATAGACAGCCTTCAATTTCTATGTGTCAGATTTCGTGTTCTTGGAGTCTGTGACCAGGTTCCAGGTCTATAATGTTTCCTAAATCCATTAAGAGCAAACATGTTCCATGAACACATTTACTTTATTACTGTATCTTGAAGCTGTGATGGCAGCAATGTCAAAGGCCACAGTACTTGTGCACCATTTGAAGCTTCAGGCACAGTTTCATTTAGCACTGAGGTCCATGTGCTTTGTTTTGGGAGGTAATTTAAAAGCCACAGCCTTGCTCTGCTGGTCATGTAATCCAAACATTCGCTACGCCATCTGGGTTGATTCCTGCCAAAAAAAAGGAGCAAATGACTTGTTAAATTAGGAAGATCAGATTTTCATAATAAAACATTTAGGCCCTGATTCATTCAAGAACGTGTCCTATTTTGTGTGAAATTGCTCTGCGCATGTTCAGAACCAAACATTGTGCCAGTAAATCCAAGTGCATGCAATTCAACTTTGAATACAAATGACATTTACAACTGACTGTGACTTGCAAGGTTGAACGAAGGAGGGAAGGGCCGTATGCACTTAGGCAAAGTACAGTAAGGGCGTACCAAGGTCGAGCGCACTTACGTTCAACCAGTTCAAGCTCTGGGCATCTCTCAGATACGTGTTTTTAGCCGTATCACTTGCACCAGCTACAGGGCAGATTTAAGTGCTGATTGATAGTGATAATAGACAAATATACAAGCTAGAACATGTGTTTGCAATTAAGAGCAACTGTAAAAATGCATTTTATGTACAGTAGCAATTAAGATTTAAATCATTTTAAAAAAAATGAAAACATTTTTTTTTTAAATATATTTTCATTAATGATTTTATTATTAATGTTTTTATTTTTTGTGCATCCTGATGGGACTTTATATTGCACATATTCATTGTAGGTATCCTGCAGTGTGTTGTATCTGTCTGCATACAGCAAGTGCTGTATAGCCAGAGTGTGATTATTCCCGTATTCAAGTTGAAATGTTCTTTGAGATCTGCTTGTACTTGATACAGGGGTAGAGGCGTTCACTTTGCGTTCCTTGATGAATCAGGGCCTTAACGTGGAAGGCTGGGTACACAGCACAGGTTTTTCACCCGATTATCATGCCAATCACACAATAAACAACCGTTAGGTCCGATATCACATTAACGTGTATGCCCCAACAATCATGTTTTATCATTGAAAAGCACAACATGGAACAATGTGGGCAAATTCTGAAGTGTGTATGCACTCATGACTAGCAGTGTAGGCGGATCTCCATAGAGTATGCAGAGTCATAATCTTTTCAGACGATGGTTAAAGCAGATGAAGAGCACGGATCTGAAGGTAAATCTTGTAAAACGTGTATAGTGTGTACACATGAATCGACATGCTGATCGGGACTTTTAGTCGTTGGTAAAATCATTAACGATATTGCATCGGAAGAAATTTTCTGTACTGTGTACCCAGCCTAAGTAGAGAAGAGGAATTACGCTGTTTACGGGTCCTTGCTTGTCACAACACTTTTACCTCTTAAGTTATGTTTTAATTGCTCAGTGAATGCTGTTCCACATAACAGTCAGCTGTCCCTAAATGCTAACCAAATGAGATGTATTTAAAATTTCAAAAAAAGCAGATTATAATCAAATACATTAATATCACATGATGGGTGGTGTTCCAGTTTCCTTTGAAACAGTATGACAAATGGAAAGTTATGACGCACTCACTAAAGTGTCCTTGGCAATTATTTTAAAATGTTGGCAGCTATGCAAGCATAGTCTTACTTCCCTTGCTTGATCCATTCTATTGTCAATAAAAATAAGGAAATTATTAAGAACCAATATTTTAATTGGTGCTGAATAATTATGGTGGAACAGACATAAAAAAAGGAGGCATACCTGTCACTTCTGAAGCTCTAGGTAGTCCTCAACCCTCCTCTCCTAAAAACACCATCACAACAGTCTAGGCAATTGCAATTATAGTCCTTATTGTCATTCACAGTGGGACATTTCCCTAAAATTTGATCTGTTCCACCTAGATCGAGACATTTGAAAGGTATGCCTGTTAGTTTGTATTAATATTTAACCTTGTGTGGCTCTTACAAAGCTATACAACACCATTTAAAATATTGTCTCTTTCTAAACACTGAATTATGAAAATAATAATAATAATCACACTTTCAAGTAGGTGTGCAGTCTTGCCCTATTGTGCAGGCACAGCAGCTCTGTAGATGCCTTTTTAACAGTAACACCAGGGCCTGATCAACCACTAGGCTGACCAGGCTGCAGCCTGGGGCACTGGGTCCCGGGGGGCGCTGCACTGTGGGTATTTTTTTTTTTTTAAAAAAAAAATTTCTTCATTCATTTTTTTTTTCGGGGTGGGGGAGGGGGGGGGTTGAAGGGCTCGACTATCAAAAGCATTGGTTGTCAGTGTTTAGCAACACACAGCCAATCACCAGGCTGCCTGTTGCTGTGCAGCAGACAGGAAGCAGGACGTCTTCACTTCCTATCTGCTGATCTGAGGAGAGGAGCGACGCTGGCACAACTACAGGTAAGTGAAGGGGGGAACTGCCCTGCATATCTATAGGGAGGGGAACTGCCCTGCATATCTATAGGGGGGGGGGACGGCCCTGCATATCTATAGGGAGGGGGGGAACTGCCCTGCATATCTATAGGGAGGGGGGGGGAACTGCCCTGCATATCTATAGGGAGGGGGGGGGGGAACTGCCCTGCATATCTATAGGGAGGAGGGGGGGAACTGCCCTGCATATCTATAGGGAGGGGGGGAACTGCCCTGCATATCTATAGGGAGGGGGGAACTGCCCTGCATATCTATAGGGAGGGGGGGGAACTGCCCTGCATATCTATAGGGAGGGGGGAGGGACTGCCCTGCATATCTATAAGGAGGGGGGGAACTGCCCTGCTTATCTATAGGGAGGGGGAGAACTGCCCTGCATATCTATAGGGAGGGGGAACTGCCCTGCATATCTATAGGAAGGGGGGGGAACTACCCTGCATATCTATAGGGAGGGGGGAACTACCCTGCATATCTATAGGGAGGGGGGGGACTACCCTGCATATCTATTGGGAGGGAGAGGGGGGACTGTCATGCATATGTATAGGGAGGGAGAGGGGGACTGTCATACAAATCTATAGGGTGGGAGGGGGGGCTGCCATGAAAATCTATAGGGAGGGAGAGAGGTTGATATGTATGAAGGAGGGCAGAGGAGGGGGGCTGATATATGTGACTGGGGGAGTTTTGATGTGACGGGGGGGGGGATAGCTAGCTAGCAGAGTGGAGGTAAGGAAAATAGCTGCAAGGGGGATGGATGCAGGGTGGGAGGTAAAGAAAATGGCTGCAGCAGGGGTTAAGGAAAATGGCTGTGGGGGGGGGGGGTTGTGGTTAAGGAGAATGGCTGCAGGGGCTTTTTAAAAAATAGAGCAGCTTTGGGGGGCAGAATCTCATGATTGTGTGGTGGTTACATGGGTGGTCTCAGCAATCACTAGAATACTAAATATTAGTGAGATGGGGCTGGTAGAGGTTTGTATTTGATTGACAACAAATATTCAGATATTGCTTATATATGCCTGTCCAATGGGGTACTTTTAGCTGGCCATAATGGAGTGTTTTGTTTTAACTAAAGGGCCTAATCATTCAGGGTTTGCATTATAATACATTTTTGCATTTTCAAAACAGGACGCCAACTTTCCAGAAGCCAACGAGAGGATAACAAAGTTGCAAGAGAGAAGAGCAAGGACAGGTAAGAGACAATGGCACAATCTGTCTAAATTTGAATGCTGGAGAATACACCTGAACATTCATATTCAGGAGTGTTCCTATACACCTATATATTCGGAGGAGGGGGGGGGGGGCGCTCCGGCCGTATTAGCCTAGGGCGGCCAGAACCCTTAATCAGGCCCTGAGTAACACCTTAAAATCGTGTTGAGCAACAGGCGGCCCTGTGCATAGCCCTAAATGTCCCTTAAAAGTCTAGACAGTGTGGAGGCACCAGAGAAATATCCAGCAATACATAGCATATTTGACCTGGATTATTTCAGTAAATAAAAAAATAGCAGGTGATAAAATGTAAATAATTAAAAATGCTTTATTTAACATTTTCTTACACAAGGATCATTGATCTCTTGAAAGCTTCCTGAACCCTTTTGTCTGTATTGAAATGGACTTGAAATTATGAAGTATATGGAGAGTGTGTTAGTATATGTTAGAGGTGGCGCTCAAGCTGTAAACACTGTCATCTTTCAGAGTGATACTCATTATGTATCTGAGGTGACTGAACAAATGGAATTGGTTTCCTTTGAAAAGCTATTTTTATTCCGAGAATCTTTACACTGCAAAAGCTGTATTTCAGAGGCATACCTTTCATCCAGTCTAATTGATCTAGAAGCCCAGTATTACTAGTCATTATACAGTATGATGGAGCGGGACAAAGTTTTCTCTAATTTGAAGGAAACAGTGAGAGTCTTAAAGCCACTGCTCTTTGCTGTGTTGCTTACATTGCATTGATATTTTATTTTGTAGAATTATTTATGTGCCAGTTTGGATATGTCTTTCAAGCATACAACAGCACTTTTAATATCTCCCACCATAAAAAGTTCACATTTGTCCTAATACCCACTTAAAAAACATGCTTGAATCTACTGAGCGTATATATAAAGAGTCAGATAGAGACCCCATGGGGCCCTAGGTAGAATACTGATTTGAGACCCCCACATCAATGTCCCTTGATTCCCAATCATAAAAGGGACAATTGCAAGGCAGATGTAGTAGTTGGAGGGGTGTCAGGGAAACCGGAAGGAGGGAGATGGAAAGAGTGTCACCTGAGTTGTGTGAGGAGGGGAGCAGTCAATAAAATTGGCATGGGATAGTGGCAGTCAATGGTTGGGTAAATTATGAAAATGATGTTATGAACGCAGTCATGTGGCAGGTGTGAGGTATGTTGGAGACAAGTACCAATAGGAAATGATAGTCTGGGCCACTCAGCACCCTCCGGAATCTAAGCGGAAGTATTATGGGTGATCTGGCTTTAAACAAGTCCATAACAATAGCCACAGCACTCCATGTGCTTGCTATGGTTCCCAGCAGGACAAGGGGGCTTTTCACAGAGGAAAAATGTGGCTTAAATTAAAAACGTAATATGGCTTCATAACAAATTTTCTAGAAAGCTATATGATTTGGGAATAAATTGGCTGTATTTTTATATAAAACTAATGTGCCAGATTGCTAATACAATTAGTACTCTACCTTATTTACTGGAGATAGTGCAGACAATTTATGATGGTGCATAGATGGCTCATCACAATTTTGTTATAGAACATTTCTAGTTATACCCTTGCCTCATAATGTAAAAAAACATGTAAAGGAGACCTATTCACTAAGAAGTGTAAATGCCAATATGTGCCGTATTCGCGTAAAATCGCACTGCCCATGCCCAGAACCGGAGTATGTTGTAGAGAGCGCAGCAACGTTCATTTCCTTTTAGACTGAAAAGGACCCTTACTACAACCTACATGGGCAGAATGTGGAGTGTACTGGGCGTATGCACGTAGTCAATGTACAGTAGAAGCGTGCCAAGCTCGAGAGCACGCAGCAGCATTCCACTAGCTACAGGTCTGGTGCAAATGACGATTACGAATAATGACGGCTCTGTATAAATGCTATAACATGTGTTTGCAATCATGAGCAACTGTAAAAATGTGTTTTATGTACAGTAGACATTAACAACATCCTAATAAATGTATTTTATTTTTTAAAGTTTTTTTATTAATGACTATATTAACGTATGACCTTAATTGAATAGTTTTTTTATTTTCTTACTTTTGGGACTTTACATTCCACATATGTATTGGACGATCGGACATATCCTGCAGTGTATTGCGGACCTAGACCCGTACTCACCAACAGATATATCTTACCGACGTGCGTATGCCCGATGTGCGTGCGTTTTCATTTATGAATGAATCAGTCCCTTGGTATTTAGTGAGATGTAAAGAGTACATAATCTTATACATAAAAAATAAATCTAAATCATTGTCAAACACTGCAAACCGTAAGCAGGAAAATCCTGCTTAGGGATATCATGTATCATTTTGACCTCCATTTCTCCTGTGTTAATGTGCAATATTGACTAGAGTGGTATTATGGCTTTCATACATGATATGCTAAACCATTGCACTGATGGACAATGAAAATATGTAAAAATAGGAAAATATGTGCAAAATATCATGTAATGCTTTTCTGATATTTTTTCTAGGCTGTAAATGGACATTTATGAACAAATGTAACTTATGTTATTTCTGTTGTGGAGGAAAAACACTTGAATGAGGAAAAACATTGCTGAAATTAAATCTTCTAATGCTAAAGTGGTTAAAATTTATAAAGTAATGATAGGCAGCAAACCCATCCTATGCCATTTATCCCTGTTGAGTTATCTGAATTAAGCTATTATTACACATTAAATGCCACAACGTTTTTTTTTTTTTATTTCTATTTTACTTTTAATGACCTCTGTCAAGAAAACGTCCACTTTCACTGTATGATTAGGACAATGGAAAAAATGATACGTAATATGTAAGGAACCAGCCTTAGTGACTCCATTTCAGGACACAGTAGAGCCAGACGTCTTCTTATCAGTACTTGGAGTGTACTACAAAGTAAAGGTGACTTTGAGGCTATCAGTCACCAAGGGGCACTTTTAAGAGAATAGAGATTTACATTTACGTAACAGAGCATAATCAAGTCACAAGCCTGGTACATACAAAGAGTTGTGATTTTCAATAAATCTTGGTAGAACATGTAATCTCTCAGGAGTGTTTCTGCAAGAACATATCATAACATAATCTGCATACTGTTGATGCCTCTTCTAACCATTTAAGATTTAACACTCTAATCCATAAGTAAATAAAGACATGGGCAACAATTTCAGTTTTGCCAACAGGCCATGCTTTATTGATTTAAAGAAGAAATGGTAGCAACGAAAGCAATTTGCGAGTCAGCTAATAACTAATAGTGAAACCAAACAGTGTATGGCCAATAGGCACTAACCAGGACATAGTCCTTTATGATTGGCTGGTGCTAAATCTTGTGTCACAGTGACTATACTCCTTCTGGGCTCACAATGATGAGCCTAAACAAAGCAGGTCAAGGGGTACCCCACACAAAAGGACCAGGAGCCAGGTTGCTTCAAAGGAAGCAGTGACTTGTGGCCAATCAGCGATAGCACCGTATCAATTAGTCGCTAACTGCAAAAGCTTTCCTGCCAACTGTGCCTCACCTGGGAGAGGGAGAAAGAGACAGAAATTTAGTTAGGTATATTAGAGGCAAAACATAAATATTGACTGGAGAGGCACTCCAAGGTTCTCCTGTGTAAGAAAAATTGTCCCAATACCAGTAAGGATGGTGATTCTGCCTAGTTACATCAAGGCCAACCAGATTGCCACATCTGTAAAACCCAGCGTTAAGCTGGGTTGGCCACTGAGCCCAACTATAATCATATCTTATAATCATATGGATGCCAAACTAATCATCCCTCATAAAACAAAATGTTGCTTTTCATATGTAGAGATTTAAGAATGTTGTAGGCCCATTTCCATATAAGCTGCTGCAATAAAATAAAAGACCTGCCAGCCAAGTGGGGCAGATATTATTAGCTTCTACCCCAATAACCAACATCTATAAGGTTAGAGGGGAGGGACAGGAGGGAAATGGGGGGGGGGGGGGGGCAAGCTGAAGGGGCACAGAATATGGCAGAGGGAGCTGGGAGTGGGGGGCCAGGTAGAGGGAAGGGCCAGGGGTCCATGAGGGGGGTGGGATGATGATAAGGGGGTCAAGAAAGGACATATGTGTAGTGTAGTAGGAGGGTATTAACAGATATATGCAGTGGGGAGGGGGAGGGGAATGGCCCCCCTTACCGAATTACACAGTATTATATTCAGGGGTAGCAGGGGCACGGGCAGGAGGAAGGTGAGTGCTGGCTGCAAGTGGGGCTGAACTGTGAGGTGTAGGAGCTGCAATTCCATGATAACATTAGTGTTATTTGTATATTTAGTTATTTCATTTAAATTAATACATTTATTTTTTTACAATTATCTATTTTTTTATTGTTAACACTTTGGGGAGGGGAGCTGCCTAAGCCACAGGTAATGGGAGACCTGGTGGGAAAGCGGCCCCCTCCGCAGGCACGGGCTGGCAAACTTCAGCCCAGGGGGCGCACAGGCTGTTTGGGCCGGCCCAAACAGCGTCTAGACTGAGCGGCTAGCGGGGTCAATGCCCCCCTGCCCCTCCATGTCTAAGGGCTTGAAAATAAAAAAAAGGGGGAGGTGTGGGGGTGGTTGCCCATGGCGACCGATGGGAGGCATCCTAACTTGTCCCCTAATGGACCCTATGCCAGCCCTGACCACACTAAGGGATGCCTGTCCCGCCGCAGCCGTGACCCAGCTATCTGATGCCTCCATGGTCTGGAGCTGATGCTGCTTGTTTCAGAGCGCATGTCCTGCGTCCGCGCACAGCGGCCGGCTGTTCAGTATGAACTGCTGAGCACGGGTTCAGCAGGGAAAGGTATGAGGAGACATCAGCAGTTGTACTCTGGTAACCAGCACTGAGCATGTTGCAGCCGGAGGAAATAAAAGGGGATAAATTGGAGATGGCTCCCAGCAGGAGAGAGAGGGAGCCATCTTGGAGGCATGCAAGGTGGGCATAATTACGCTGTGACTGGGATATGGCTTTTGTGGGGGCACTGATAGCAGTAAATGTGGGAAGAGGGATAAAATGCAGGCTAAGGTGAGTAAGGGGGGGGGAGGGGCAGAAGCCACAAAAGGAGGAAAAGGAAAAAGTGCCAAAAGTTATGAAAAGAGAAAGAAAACAGGTATAAATGTGACAAAGGTAAAAAAAAGCAGGACAGATGTATAGGAGAGGAGAGAAAAAAATTGAGGTTGAAACAGTAGCAAAGCTATACTGAGCCTTCAGTGTGCAAACAGGATCCAAGGATTTCATCCAGCAACCACTGGGGGAAAGAATATATGGGCACACCAAGGACCCACCCCTGTGGACACTATTTGTTGGAAGTTGTCAGAAGACTTAACCACAAACAGGTAAGTGAATGACTCATGCACAAACATATGCATTTAGCTGCGTTCAGCTAATGGCCTCTCTTGCCATAATGCAGTGAAAGTTTAGAGAGCCTAGCTGTGATTGTTTGTTTATTAATAGTATATTGGAGCATTTCTGGATGCTATTTATTGTCATTCTTTACTGTAAAAGAGCAGTGTAAACTGTGTGAGGCTCACCGCTTAATTAAAATGAATTTACTGTTTGATGACTTGAACACACATTTCATGCTCTAAATACACAGAAAAATACTATAGAACAGTGAGGTGTCTGGCATGATTTGTGATATTAGCAGAAAGCAATTTTCTGTCAATTAATACTAGCTGTCACATGCCAGGCTTTCAGTTTTTCTATCCGAAGGCCGGTGCGCTTACCCGTTCACCGGTGACTGCTCCGTGCAGCTTCTGGCAGTCGCAATTTTCTGCTCCGGGTCTGGCAATGCATAGACTTGATCTGCTTATTATCTCTGCTGTTGATTCATTCGCCCCCACATCCTAGCACTCCCACTATAATAGGCACCTCCTTTCCTTTATCGGTGCCTGTTCTTTTGGTCACCTACCAGCTAGGTACTAGGATGTGGCTCTCAGCACCTCTCCACCATTCCAGTGGTATTATCCTGCCTGCCACAGACTATCGCTCCTTATCTCCACCATTCCAGTTATACCTGTCACCAAAATGCAGATTATTATACTATCTTCATCATCATCATCATCAGTTATTTATATAGCGCCACTAATTCCGCAGCGCTGTACAGAGAACTCATTCACATCAGTCCCTGCCCCATTGGAGCTTACAGTCTAAATTCCCTAACACACACACACACACACACACACACACACACACACACACACACAGACTAGGGTCAATTTAGATAGCAGCCAATTAACCTACTAGTATGTTTTTGGATTGTGGGAGGAAACCGGAGCACCCGGAGGAAACCCACGCAAACACAGGGAGAACATACAAACTTCACACAGATAAGGCCATGGTCGGGAATCAAACTCATGACCCCAGTGCTGTGAGGCAGAAGTGCTAACCACTAGGCCACTGTGCTGCCCAAGCACCTCTCTACCATTCCAATGGTATTATACTGCTGTCTGCAGACTATCGATCCTTATCTCCACTATTTCAGTGGTACCTGTCAGCAGACCGCTGTTTATCATGACAAGTACTTCTCTAGCATTCCAGTGGTACCTGTTCGCAGTCCTCAGACCATCGCTCCAGATGCATCCTCATCACCATTCCAGCGCTCCGTCTAGGGTCCGCAGACTATTGCACCAACAATATATTTTCAACTAATCAGGTCTATTTAGTTCCTTCTGCTCTCACCTTCTCCCATAGTACTCCCTAAGAGGGCCATGACCTGCGGAGCAGAGGCCGCAAAGTCCAAACCTCCTTGTGGGGGTCTCTACGAAAAACCATCTGCTTAGCTAGATTCCACATCCTACCATCCTAGGAACCGTAACACTAGTTCATATTAAATTTCATATTCTCCTGAAATATTATGGAATGGAAACCAAATGATACAAAATGGGATGAAAGTATAAAATAAAAAATATATCAAGTAGCTACAATGCAAAATGTATTTTCTTTTTCTATATATATATATATTTTTTTTTATTTTTTTTTAAAAAGGTTTACCTCTCACCCTGACCACCACCCTCATTGCCTGCCTTCAATAAACTATTACCGAAAGAAATGCTCTGCCACACTTGCCAATCATGTAATCTTTCTTCTGCAATTGCTGGGAGCTGGGTTAAGTAGAGGCAGGGCAACAGCAGTCAGAGAGGAAGTATCGTAACATTACTGCCTCTACTCACCTAACAATGTCAGTCAATTGAAGTGCAAAATGGTTACTATGCAGAACAAAAGCAGCTTTGGAACAGTCATGCGCCTCGATTTGCATTGGGCTAGATTTCTGTCAAGTCGCATGTGTTTAGTGAGTAAGACAGTGGCATTTGCAGTGGAGCAGCAATGGGTAAGATTTGGGTAGACCAAAGGTTTTCCAACTGAAGTACTGTGTAGGTGCATTGGTGTCTCTGTCTTGTAGAGCAGTGCAGAAACCAAATTTTGCAGAACAATATTATTGTTCCTTGTTGAGGGGTACTCAGCCATTTACACTTCACTAAAGACTTCTGCTTTGCTGTTTGGCAGAATTGTGCATTTATAAATGCACTACGATCAATATAGTACAAAGTTCAACACACACAAAATTGCCACGTAATAAAAATAGTTCTAGTTCTGATGTTCCCATACTTTCGTGATTGATGTAGGTTATGAATTAGGCTAAATCAAGCAGGTTTTTTTAGAGTAGTATTACATTTTGTTTTATTAAACTAAAAGGGGTGGTACTAAAGTAATGCACTCTGCACTTCAAGACACACTTCTGTGTACACCTTGTGCACCTTGTACTTCTGTCCTTGTACTTCTGTGTACAAATTGTGCAACTTGTACTTTTGTGTACACCTTGTGCACCTTGTACTTCTGTGTACACCTTGTACTTCTGTGTTCAACTTGTGCACCTTACACTTCAGTGTACACCTTGTACACCATAAACTTCTGTGCCCACCTTGTACTTCTATGTACAACTTGTGCACCTTCTAATTCTGTGGTCATGTTGTCCAACTTGCACTTCTTTGTACATCTTGTACTTTTGTGTACACCTTGTGAACCTTGTACTTCTGTGTTCATGTTGTGCACCTTGTACTTATGTGTACACCATTTGCACTTTGTACTTCTGTGTACACTTTGTACTTTGTGTACACCTTATGCACCTTGTATTTTGTGTACACCTTGTGCATCTTGTACTTCTGTATATACCTTGCTGTGATTTTGGCAGGCCATATAGGTACATTGCAAAGTCAAGGTGCTTTTGGTTTGCTTCATAAAATACCTCTACTGTGTGTCAAATACGGTGCTTTCAAGATGGAGTGTGTCTTACAATACCTGCAATAAATGAGAGTGCACAGAGTAAAAATTGCCACGTTATATGCAGTAATGTGTGGAACTGCACTCTTTATCATACTGATGTGCATAAAATTGCACTTCTCTGGAATTTGCATAGTAATCTGCTATTGAATTATAATCGTCACTGTATTTAAAAGACCAGTAAATTAATTTTATTTTTCATTTAAACAAGAACAGGAAAAAAAATGGTTTAAGGTTAAGAATCCTTGTATTTTATTTAAGCTTTATAGGTAAAACATACATTATAAATCTGGACAAGATCAATGACAAGTTTAAGATTAAGTTTAAGCTCTACACTTACCCGTGTACTTTTGACACTATTTTGCTTGTCTCCAGGAATATCCGACCTGATCCATCAGTCCAACTGGACTGTACATAAAGCACTCTGAAGTGATAAGTTATGGTGGCAGACCTTGTACCGGGTTACAAATCATGAATGGTGAGTAACCTATGGTCCTGTGCTGGAAACAAGAAAATTATTAAAAAAAAAACAAAAAAACACGGTATCAAAAGAGATTATGCTCATCCATATAGCAACATGTAGAGTTAAAATAAAAATATACATACTTAGCTACACTAAGTTTTTAGATCAATCTGCCGCTAGAGAAAGTAGAAGAGGCAAAAGGGTAAATTCTCTAAAGTGTAGTTTAGTGACACTGACATTATTTGGGCGGTTTTCAAACTGCTGGATTTACTAAATGCCAAAACGCTGAAAAACCACCGGAAATACCACCATTTTACAAAGCACAAAGACACATTTTACAAAGCACCAGCAGAAATTGTCATCCTGATTTTTTACTTGCTTAGAATACAAGAGAATGAAATGTATTAAGATGTAATTTTGACAAACCTCCAGAAAAACTGCTAGAGAGACCGCCAGAAAATCCAAACACCTCCACTGCCGTTTTGAAAGTCAAATAATGGGCTGAAGTCGTTTCAAATTAATTAACATCAATTTAATTGGCATTATGTGAAAATATGCGAATAGCACGCTACGGTGTGGAAGGGCTTATTACGCAACAACACTTGCGAACACTTCTAAATGCATTTACACTCACACATACATACATTTGTAAATAGTTCACCTTAATAAAGTTCCAGCTCATCGTCTTTTATATTCAAATGTAATAGATTTAAGCATACTTGTCAACTTTCTTCAGCTCTCTTCCGGGAGCCTGCCAGTGGTGGTGGGCGTGGAAATGTATCATGTTTAGTGTCATACTAATCCACTTTTCACCATCAGACATCCGCTACAATCGGCTAAGCGATCGCACCCTGCATATGCTAGTTATGGATGATAAAGGATTAATGCTCAAAATTAGGTTGTGTTTGGAATGCTAATATGCTGGTTTGAACCAGTATTTTGACGGGCTCCTGAAGGAAGACACATATGCAACAGTTGGAGAGTTGCCTCTCACCCTTGGAGAGCATCGTTTGAACCGACCTATGACCTGCATTGTACTGGACTGTCCTAAATCCTGAACCAATGGAAAAATTCTATGACATCACCACTGTTTTTTTTATGTACCACAAACTGTATATAAACCAGGCACTGTGACCATCATTCAGTTTACTTTGACCATAGGCTTCAGTTGCTGTGCAAGTGCTCTAAACGAACATAACACTGAGATCACCAGTGCCCGCAGCTCCCAATCACTGCTGCTCAGCCATGCAGAGCGGCAGTGAATGAAACATACCTCCCAAATTTCTAACCCATGGGACAAAGCTGTCCAGATCAGGATGGCGGGACAGCACACTCAATTTGAAACTGTACCACCTAAATCGGGACAGTTGGGAGGTATGCATAAATCAATCTGGCTGTTGATCATTTCAAATGTTTGAATGATTACCTGTTTAACTACGTTCATTAAACAAGGATGCCCAGAGGCAAGGACTATGAAAACCATAGAAATACATCTGCTGTAAATTTGAGATTTCACACTAATTGTAGAAAACTTAGAGAGTCTGGGTAATTTTTTGCTCCTTGTATCCTTGTACAATTTACTTTGCTGATTTTCTTTTCATTTGTGCAGGTTGATAGTGGTGTTTGCCTAAGGGGCGGACCTCGACTTTATTTTTAGTGGAGGGTAATTTAGCATAGTCATCATTGCATTTGCTTTCTCTGATTCAATTCAAAAGCTTATGAGCAGAAACCAGTAACATGGATATAGGAGAAATTAGGGCCAAGAGCATGCCCCCCACGCTCATTTAAGAGGCAGCAATAATTTAATTACAGCCGCGCACCCGGGGTGCCTCTTGCTACCCAGAACACAGTGGCAGTGTGAGGTGTCCCGGTTTCTCTGGTGTCAAAAAGGGTACACCCCTTCTTGGGGATCGCCTCTGTTGCAAGTCTTGGGAAGGCTCCTTTTCCCTGGGTTTGGACAATGCTTACCCCAGGGCAATGATTTTTCTGCTCCCCCTCCCACATAAATATTTATGAATCCCCTGGTTTGATTCAGAATGGCAGGAATTTGGCACAGAGCATATAAGGAAAACAAGGTAGGAAAGCCCTGCTTATGGCTACCAACAAATGCTCTAGCAATGCATTATATGCCTAATCTTTGAATTCTTGTAGTATGAGTGCAGGTGAACTTTGTCTATTTACTTTCAAAAATGTCTACCTCTATTCACTCATACTACTGTCCATCCAATGACCTCTGTCTGTTCATATATTTACAGCCGTGCGCCCTGGGCGCAGGTGTCCTGGCATCAGAGTGAGTACACTCCTTCTTGGGGACCACCTCTGCTGCAATTCTCGGGCAGTCTCCTTTACCACGGGGTCCCACGAAGCTTCCCTCAGGGAATGATTTTTAAGCCCTCCCTCCCATAAATATATACAAGTCCTCTGGTTTGATTTAGAAGGGGAGCATTACTGTACAGAGCATATAACTAATAGAAGGTAAGGAAAGACCTGCTCTTGGCTACCGATGAATGCTCTGGCAATCTATTGTATGCCTAATCTTTGAATTTTTATAGTATGGGTTCAGGCCACCTTCGTCTCTAAGCATCTTCATTTATTTACATAGTGCCAGCAAATTTACAATTGGGTATCTACGTGTCTAAATATCTACTGATGCCTCTGTCCATCTAAGGACATAATATTACAGTCTCTTCACTCTCCATGACGCATCCTGTGTAAAGTTCCAATTTAGTGGGTGCATTGTGCTTCACCAGTTTTATCTCTTGCACCTTACACTAAATGTTTTTGCTATTTAATTTACCTATGAGTTTGCTTCAGTTGGTGGCATGGCAGATAACATATTTTTTTGCATCCATTGCAATGTTCTATATACGTCCACTGAATGTCCAAAATGCCCAGAAAAAACTACATACACAAATACACTTTTTTAATATAGAATTCACCAAATGACCCTTTCAAAATGGACAAGCATGGAAAAATAGAAAAGATTAGAATATATAGCTTTTTTGGGGGGTGCAGCTTCGTGCTGACCCTCACAAATACCATTTTTTAAATATAGATTTATCTGAATTTACAGACGTCACAATGACGTCAGCCTGCAGTGCCGAACACTTATCCAATCGGAATCACTTGCTGTCAGCATGATGCTCCCATCGGAGATCTCCAGCGTCGGGTTGAATGTAAGTCTGTCTATTTTCCAATTGGTTTTTCCTAATTTTGCATTTTCTTTGCAGGCCATCTCCTTGTCGGAGTAGTGGACATAGGTAAAGCGTACCCAACCCTGCTATGCAAACTGGTGTAGTACTCACTCTGCATTAGTCCCTTAATGTACACCACATAATTCCTTGGTTTTGCAGAGGTGCGTGTATCCAGCACATATCTATCCTACCATCTGTTTTCGATAGACGCCTCCGCATATTGGCGCACCTAGATATGCAGAGACCAGGACAAATCTCGAGAGGCAATTTTCACATTACAATCCAATCTACTACCACTTAAATACAACCCCATTAAAAAATATCAGTTTTTCCTAATAAAATAATGCTGCTTTAAGTCTAATGTATGACTAGCGCAAAAAGTCAATTTCCACTTTAGTGAACTGAAAATAGCTGTGCATCCCTCCGCACAGCAAACAATACCTGCCGCGAAAAATGTGTCCTGTATCTTGTTTCTGTAACTGTGCCCCTCAAAAGAAAAATTAATTTCTACAAAGCTCTGCAAAACTTCCTCCTCACTTTGCAAACATCCACACTTCCTCTACTCATCTTCTAAGTCTGTGCAATCTTCTGCTCCTCCGCAAACACTACCATCCTGCTTTGTAAAACCATGCTCCTTGGTATAAATCTAGGTGTACCTGTGCAAATCAAGCCACATGATGGGTCCTAATCTAGTTTTGCACTACACATTTTGTAGAAATGGCTTGAACAGTGTCTGCATTTTTTTTCTTGAAATGTAATTACTTCTAATTAATTAACCGGCGGAATCAGGTTCTGAAGATCATATTATATATTTTTTGTTTGTCTTTCTATTTTTTTCTTGCATCATGCTGTTCAATTGAAAGGATATTTATTTTAATATGCTATTCTGTCTGTCCTGAAAAACAAATTGGCTTGGATATACAAAAGTATTCTCAGCTTACATGACACTAATATGTGGTTTCGTCTTGAGTGCAAAAAATACCTGTAAGTGAAGATTTCAGAGGAAAAAACTGCTGTAAATCATTATAGTTAGAAAGTACTTATTTGTATTATATGTCACCAGGAATGGAACATCGCATTACTGGGCCCCAATAATTTGGAGGAGGTTCTATGAACTGATGTCGCACAGAAAATTGTAGCAGGAACAGTTACCATGGGTATTTTGCTAACAAATGCTACATTACAAATGCAATATGTTACCCCACTGAGGAAAGGGCGGTCAAGTTTAATGTCCTTTATGCAGTGGCATAACTATACCCAGCTGCAATGGGGCATGTCGGAATAGGAGAGGGGGGGTCACAATCTGGTACCTATCTTATGATTACTAGACATCCCTGTTTCCTGAGCACAGTTCTTATTTGTGTGTTCTCTGTCCACCAGGAAACTCTTGTCCCTGGGGGTTGAGACCTTGGTTCCCTATGACCCAATTCTTTTCTCTGTGTATGGTCCTGCAGGATTCACATACAGACCGCTGACTGGTGACAGCAGGGGCAGACTTGTTGACTGACTGTTAAGTACTCATAGTGCTGAATGTCTCCTGGACACTACAGAGAGTGGACATTCCAATATCCTTCAATTCTGGGACATTCAGAGATATGCATAGTCTTTAGTAACTTGTTAGACAATGTTGAGATCTTGTTAGAATATTTTTTAGTGAGTGATTTGAGTGACTGACAAAGCGGAAAGATTTGTAAAGTGGGAGGACTCAGCACAATATATGGCTGCCAATTAAGGGAGGGGGGGTGATTTCTCTGTACAATTTGTCAAGGAATTGTGCTATAGAAAAATGTATAAATGTAAATGTCACCAAAACATACACCTTGCACATTTCCTATGACGTGTTTGACCTACCTTTGGGACTATTTTTATTTCTACAAAGTTTTGTGGTGATAATCTAAAGACATCATTCCCTATCTCATTTTACTCCAACGTGCAGATGCACATTCTATGTAGGAGTGTCACATCTGTAAATTAATGTATTCTCAGTCTGGCTTTACAAATGTCCACAATGAATCTTCCTTGTACTTGTATTTCAGGATCTATGACATTTCTTCTGATAAATAAATCATCTCTTTTTGTTATAACAATCCCAGTAGCAATCAGCACTCACATCTAGCCTTTGTGCTAAGAAATCAAGTTTAATGCTCTACATTATACGATTTTACAAGATGTTTCTAAAGTAAGTCTTCCACTTAAGGAAAATGTCAGCAAGTAATAAGTACACTACAGATGAATAAAGAACAGTGATATTGAAGAGAGCAAGTTTGTAAATTACATTACCCACTGAATGAAAGGCTAGCAAGAACCCAGCATTTAAACTGTGTACTGCCTTTCTCTGTAATTCTACATCAATATAATACTGCAGAATTGTTTGGAGGTCATTTGTCATGATGACAGGACTACAGTATAGTTTAATTGTACACTCCTTGTACTCACTGTGGGAAATGTACAAATGAACAGTGTACTAGACAATGCTCCTTTAGCACCGTTCAGACACACAAAATATAAAAGCATATAGAGGCATTGGTGTACTTTGTGTAGTAGCCAGTATCAAAAATGTTCTGAAAGCCAAAAACAAAGAAAAGTTAAATAATTTCTGCTGACCAGTGATATGTCCTATATAAAGACATGAACGCTGCCCTGACCCCCTCCCCCATTGCTACTGTGAGGAATACTGCTATACCACTTAATAACAGAATGTGTTATACTCGATTTTAGATATGTGGTTCCAAGTTATTGGAAAATACCTAGCTACATTCTACATCCCAAACATTCTGGATAACTGGTATAAATCTGGAAAAATTGTAGAACTGGTATACATTTATCTTGGATAAATCTGTATTGGATATTTCATACATTTCCTTCAAGTCAAGGCCCATGGATTGTGATCATGACCTAATACTTCCTATTTTCAGTCAGGAGTGTTATTAGATATACTGTAGCACAAGGTGAAATGAGGATGCTAGGTAGTTAATAGGTGGATTTCAATAGTCTAAATAGACCAAGGACTTACTAGATTGAGAATCCAGAACTTTATTTACAAGGGTTTGCAATGGACAGAAAGCGAGTACAGGAATAAGGGAAGGCAGTGGGAACTGAGTCCATAAAGGTTCTCAAATATGGCTTTGAGAATTGGCACGGGCACAAACTGTCACCCCACACAAAATCCACTAGTTAAATATTATTAAGCAGCTTATATTAATGCAAGAAAAGGATAGGTTCCTTATCACAGTAAAATGTTTTTTAAGAAAGAATTATGACAGTCAAACTGAGAGACATCAATTGTGAATTATTCAGCTTTACAGGTGATTCAGCTTTACAAACAAATTAATAGCACAATATATGAGCTTAAATATTAACATATAATATTATTCTGTTTGATATATGCTTGTGGATCATTGTGGGGAATCTACAAAAGGCTAGTTTTACAACTTTTTTAGAAATCAATCAAATTCGCTTAAAAAAAGGAAATACTTTTTCCTGTCTATCTATCCTTTTAAAAAAACTAGGAAACTTCAACTTCCCTTGGAGGTCATTAATCTCAGAGTTACTCAGATGCCCCCTGGTCTTTTACTAAATGTAGTAAGAGTTTATCTTAGAAACCAGGTAGTGATGCAATATGGAGACTGGGAATAGTAGTAGACCAGGTGGTATACACAGAATAACCAGTACCGACACAAATGTTCAAGAACAGGCAGCAAACAGGAATACCAAGGTCAAACCAAAAGGTTGTGGTGGGCAGCGACTAAGGAAGCCCCAAAAACAAAGCCAAGGATCGGGTCAAGCAGCATTCAAATAATATCCATGAACAAGCAGTGTCAGACAACAGGTAGTCCCACAGAATATATGATATCAGCAACACAGCAGGAAAAAAACTATAACTGGCAGGGAGGCTAAGCCCTCCCTGCCTTTTAAACTAATGAGAACCAACCAAAATGGTACCCTAGGTGCAAGTCCCCCACCAGCCATAGGAGATTGCAGTCACCTAACTGCAATCCCTGATCAGAAAGTCCCCTTCCATCCCAAATGGCTGCTAGGCAACCATCTGGGACGGAAGGGGCAGTGATCATGAAACTCTGTTCCAACTGCTCAGCAACAGCCGGGGCAACAACCAGTGAGAGCCTTCATGAGCAGTGTCACAAGCTGCCAGCCAGAAAATGTAATGTCCTGGCTGCTTAGCAACAACTGGGTCAAAGGTTTCAGAGTGAGCAGCCAAGAAGTAGCATGGCAGCTCATAATACATGCTTCAGAGAAGTCAGGTCAATTTCAATAGATGCTGAATTTATTTGTGTGTTCAAATTTTCCTAGTGTCTCCAGAAGCACAAAATCCATTTTTATCGCATCATTACAGATTTGGAAAAATGTAACCAAGTGGAGAACGTGGAAAAGAATGCAGGAGCATTTGGAAACCATCAGACAACTCTAGAAGATTGCCAAAATGTCAAACTTCAATAACTAGAGCATTTGACACTATGGATGGAGCTTTTTACATTCATTTAAATGTAGTTAGTAGTGAACTTGTAGAAAAACTTTGAAATGAAAGAGACCATTCACTTCAATATTTTTGCTGTACATAATTTTTTTTCACCTCACTGATTTTGAACTCTTCTCTGATGTGAAAACCTTTTTGGTAATTTCCAATATTTATTCACTAAGCAATACTTAATAGATTTTCCCCTGTCCTATACTAGAAAACTGTGAGAACAAGCAGAGTGTCTTTATTTAGAACACCGGTCATACAGGTAATAAATATGTAAAGTCAATGGTTGACAGTATGCATAGTCCATAGAAACAGCAGTTACCAGTTATTAGTTGGAAACTGCAGCAGGAAAGACCGTTGTCCAGGTCAGCTGGGTTCTGTTAAGGATTCTAATTGGGAAGGCCAGAAATCAGTGGACTGTTGAGTGCAGGAGGCAGAATATCTAAGACTGCTGGTGCTGACAAAACTGATGATGTATAGGTCAATTTGCTTATTTGAAGAAATCAACTAAAAATTTAAATCACTAAAAACTGTTAAAATATCTTCTTAGCCTTCGTTGGCATTGTACAAAAAATATCTGGCTTGATTTTGTTACAGCACTTTAATGTTTGGATTAACATAAACCCTACCAATTTATAGATCATATCATATGTAAGAGAAATATAAATTAATACTATACACGTTGCAACAAGAAATATGGTATACTAGGAGTATGCTGTATAATGTCCATGATATGATTATCATCATCATTTATTTATATAGCGCCACCAATTCCGCTACTAATTCCGCAGCGCTGTACAGAGAATACTTACATCAGTCTCTGCCCCAATAGAGCTTACAGTCTAAATTCCCTAACACGCACACAGACAGACAATTTTGATAGCAGCCAATTAACCTGCTAGTATGTTTTTGGATTGTGGGAGGAAACCCACACAAACACGGGGAGAACATATAAAATCCACACAGATAAAGCCATGGTCAGGAATTGAACTCATGACCCCAGTGCTAACTACTACGCCACCGTACTTTCCATTAACATATGATTTTAAATCAGTTATGAAGTTATTTTTCATGAGAGTGCATTAATTATTGTCCTAATAAAGTAAGTATATAAAGTCTATTTAAAGTAAAGTATATTAATGATTTTGATAACTTTTAAAAGAAGAGTGTTCTAAGATCCTAGGGATAGCTACCGTTTATTATGAGATGCCGGAAGATTGCCATTGTATCCCCTGCCAGGCGACATAAAGGCAGACAGAAATGATCTCATATATCATGCTGGCATAAGACGTCAGCAACATCCATGGGGAAACAATTCATTGTTGCACCTTTGAACCCGCAGAATGACACACTATAATATGGAAACTATGATTGGACATTATCAGACATGCTGAGCTAAAGTCATATTCCATATGGATCACTTGGGATTTCTTACTTATTAAATGCAATTTACTATTCATTATGTCCCTACCAAACATGGTCTCCAAGTGACAAGATTCAATTAAACAATTTCTTTAAGGTGCAAGAAGTTTTGGTGTTTCAAACACATTGCTATTCGTTTTAACTCTCTATGTAAACTTGGTCAGATTTTCTTCTCATTACTTTTACATGTGTCTGTTTTGTCCTGTAGTACTTGAACTCACCTTCTCTCACTATTTTATCACTGCACTATCTCAGGAATGCTTTCTCATTGTATATACACTGCTTACATTAAGTAAACAGTCGTTCTGTACAGCACAGCAAAGTGCTAACACTGTCAGTTTGTAAATAAATCACAAAACTGCCCTGTGCATAAAGGAACAAAGATTGTGTTAGGTCCACAGAAGAAAACACAGTCTTGTCCTTAAGAATTATGACAGTTTTAAATAACATACATGGTGGAAAAACAAGACACAATAATGTATGCAAGATATACAGTAGGCAGTTGTTAAAAAAACAAGGTTAATAAAGCTACATGTGAACTAAAAGCAGTTGACGAGATTATGGTGTATTGAAAGTAGGCAACAAAATGCTGTATATCCTTGAAACACATAATTACTTCTTATTTCCCAACATTCAATGTACCCAAAACAGATTGTCAAATGATGAATATTTTCCCATGAATTCCCAAGCCCCACCCCCTTAGTTATCTTGCCAGAATCAGGACTGTTGGGGGTATGCTTACAAGTGGTTACCTTGAGAATGGGTACATAATGCAAAAGCAGATTTGGATCTCTGGCTGCCTTAATTTGCACAAGTGTCCTTAGATTTCCATCTAGGTGCATGGGTTTATATAGTGAGGGTGAGGTGTTGTGTGCAGCAAAGGACTTCCTATTAAAATACAGAGTAGCACATTCCTTGTTCAGTGCAGCAATGTAGAATTTGAACTTTTGTAGTGTGATATTATTGGCATGAGATGAAGGTGTGGAGGAGGTGCATTTTTAGGTGCATTGCTTGTTGTGTGGACATTTGCATGGCCATCTCCTAACAGCAAAATAACTTATTATTCCCCAGCTTAGAGTTGGAGGTCTTCAGGTCTTCATCTATACTTTAATTGAGACCTGTTATGCAATTTTAAACTTGCATATAATATGCTCCCCATAGGGCATATCATGATCATCATCATCAACATTTATTTATATAACGTCAGCAAATGCTGTAGCAGTTTACAAATAGGAACAAACACAGTAATAAACAAACTGGGTAATACAGAGTTGAGAAGGCCGTGCTCACAAGCTTACAATTTGTGGGACAATGGGAGATGGATGCATGAGGTTAAGTCTACATATTGCATTTTGGTCCAGCCAGATTGCAAAGGTAAAAAAAAACCAAACAAACAAAACAAAAGTGATTAGTACACAGCAATGTTTGTCAAAGGGTTGTTGTCTTTATGTGAATTGTGTAAAAGGTGGTAACAGGGTAATCTAGCGAGGTAGACCAGAAGAAAATCTTATTGTGGAAGGGAGGCAATTCCATAGAGTGGGTGCAGCTCGAGAGAAGTCCTGTAAACGGTAATGGGAGGATGTAATGAGAATGGATGAGAGACGCAGATTTTGTGCAGACCGACGTTATCGAGTTGAGAGATATTTTGAGATTAGTGAGGAGCTGTATGTTGGTGCCACTTTGTTCATGGCCTTGTAGGTTAGTAAAAGTATTTTATGTTTGATTCGGTAAAAAATAGGCAACCAGTGTAGAGACAGATAGAGTGGCTCAGCAAAGGAATAACGATTTGCAAGGAAAATCAATCTGCCTGCTGCATGGAAAATAGATCGTAGGGGATTGATTCTGTTTAGGGGAATACCATTAAGAAGGGAATTAGAATAGTCAATGCGGGAGATGATGAGTGCATGAATTACATGAATTAAAGTTTTGGCAGTGTCTTGTGTAAGATATGTGCAAATTCTGTAAATGTTTTTAAGGTGTATGTAACATGATTTAGATATAGTGTCGATGTGGGGAACAAAGGATAATTCTGAGTCAAGGATCACACCTAGGCAGTGAGCTTGAAGGGTAGGGTTTAAGGTCATGTTGTCAACAGAAAATAGAAATGTTAGGTATGATTCTGTTGGTGGGTGGGAAAATTATTAACTCTCTTTTAGAAAGATTGAGTTTGAGTTGGTTGAGCGGACATCGAAGATGAAATGGCAGAAAAACAGTCAGTAACATGGGACAACACAGATGGCATATGATATTTTGTAAAATCAAGTTCCTGTTTTCCTAAGTCCTCTTCCATCTCAGTTTTCTCCGATTGTATTCCAGCTAACATGTAAGTAGCATAGTTATTACCACATCCAAGGTGCATAACCTTACATTTATCTATAATACATTTCCTATTCTATAAATTGTAAACCTCCAATCAGGGCCCTCTTAGCTCTTTTTCCGACCTGAATTACCAGTATTGTTTTAATAATGTGTTTGTTTCCAACATAAAGCGCTACGGGATATACTGGCATTATATAAATAAAGGTTAATGATTATGATGATATGCTATTTCATGGCCCAGTTTGCCATTTTATCTTAATCTTTCTGTAGCAATTTCTCTATCATGCTCAATATCTATAACCATACATAGCTTGGTGTCATTGGTAAATACTTACATTATTTAATTATCCTTTGTCTTCTATCATTCAATCAGTACTCTACCTATGTATATATATTTGCCCCATATACTTGTCCTTTCATCCAAATATAACACATCAATTGCACGACCAAGGTCAAGTTTGAATTTTACTTCCACGTAAGCTAATCATATATGTTAGGTATGAAAGGTTCTTCATTAAGTCATGCTTACACCAAATTATCAAATTTGTTTTTGAAATATATTTTAGAATCATATCCCTCAGAATCCTTTTAAATAATTCACTCACAAATGTAGTCAGGCTAACGGGTCTATAATTTGCTAGTTCCAAGTTGAACTTTTTAAAGATTGATACCACATTTGTTTTCAGACAATCCTGTGGTACTGACTCAGTTATGAGGGTTTCCATAAATATAAGAAACAGTGATTCATCAGTTACTGAGCTTAGTTCCTTAAGTATAAGTGGGTGCATGCATTTAGGCCAGGTGCTTTTGCTGCCTTAATCAATTTTTTGACATATCTGCACATTCTTCTGTGTTAGACAATAACAATTATTGGTGTGCATTGGCTATTGCTAAACAACTTTCCTGACATTTTTCTCCTTTTGTTAATACAGATGGAAATGTTTAGGTTACTCTTTATCTTCTATGATTATTTTGCTAAGTAATCATTTATTTGCCTAGCGGTTTACATGTTTTGGTAATAGATGCAATCTTTAGCAATACGTGTTTCAGAGTTAATCTTTGATGACCAGATTTCTCTTTTACTTATTTTGCTACAGTCCTTGTATTTCCATAACGGATTGTCAGTACCTTCTAGTTTTAGCAATTAAAATGCTCTCTTTTTTACCGTTATCACCTACCTTACCCTTATTTAATCACATTGATTGCCTTTTATTCCAAGAAATGTGTTTTGTAATTGTATACAACAGTATTTATTTAAAATGCTTTCCAAAATGCCCATTTAGTCTTCCCATTTTCAATGAAGGGATTGGACTCCAGTACAGCAGCACCCTCCCCATTAAGGTGTAGACCATCTTTACTGTAGAGCCTAAAGCCAAGACAATAACTGGAAATTCTACAAACATTCTAAATCTTCCCTCCTGCTCCAACTTCTCAGCCATGCATTTATCTCACTAAGCCACTGTTGTCTTTTAGATGGAATTTATAGCACAAATAGCATTTCAGAAATACTACCTGAAGGTCCTTATTTTAAGTTTGCAGTCTAATTCCCTGAAACAATTTTCAAGAGATGTCCATCTACTGTAAGCTTTGCCTTTGGTACCTTTATGTGCCATAATCACTGGGTTATCCCCGGCTCTCCCAATCATTTGCTGGATCCACATGATGTTGAAACTGAGCATGTGAGAGACAACAAACTGTTTAGCATTCACATTTCTGGCAACAGATTAACCTATCTGTCATCCTTATACCTTATTCCCCTAACACTGGGAACCTCTTTGACCATTACTACAATCTTTTCCCATCTTTACTGGAGCAGCCATTCTCCTGGTTGCTAGTGGAACTATCCTGTTGCAAAACTCCTACTCCTGAACTGACATCTCTCATAATCAGGCCCGGAGCTTCCATTAGGCAAACTTAGGCAGTTGCCTAAGGCGCCGGGACCTGTAGGGTGCCGCTGACTAGATTTTCTAATCTAGTCAGCGGTTTGGGACAGAGATGCAGCGGTGGGTATTGGCCGTCCTCTTTTTACCGATGCACCCGGGCCGCCCGCCGCAGACAGTCACACATGATCACTGACGTGCCGGTGTTAGGGGAATAAGATATTGGCACCTCATACTCTATATTTGACGTACAAACTATGGGGTAGAATTTCTACACCATAGTTTGCAAGTGATGCAGAGGGGGGTGCAGTGGTGTGATGAAGAAACATATGTGTGATGAAGGGACATGTTAGGGCCATCCATTGCCTTTAACAAGTGCATAATTCATAGGCTTATTGTGTCAAGTTTTTTGTTCCAAAATCTAACACCTGGATACCTCCCCTCTAGAAATCCTGTGTCTGCAGTGGAGTCTGGACAGCGTTCTGCGTCAAACATCACTGCATCTGGACCACTGGAGGAGGTAAGGCTTATCTTTTTTATTTAAACACAAAAACACAAAGTCAAGTATTTAAGGGTCTGTGAGGCAGGTATTTGGTGTGTTCACAGGGGGGGGGGTATTTTGACATTTTGCCTGGGTCGCGGAGAACCCTTGCTCCGGCCCTGCTTATAATCTAGGAATCTAGGTGAACAACTCACATCTTGCAGAGCATATTCCCCCTATAATGATTGTTCCAGATGAACAGTCATGGCCAAAAGTTTTGATAATGACACAAATATTATTTTTCACTAAGCCTCAGTTTCTATGATGGTGATTAGCATATACTCCAGAATGTCATGAAGAGTGATCAGAATTTCAAAGTCCCTCTTTGCCATGACAATGAACTTTATCACGAAAACAACATTTCCACTGCATTTCAGTCCTGTCACAAAAGGACGAGCTGACATCAGGTCAGTGATTTTCTCCTGAACTCAGGTGTGAGTGTTGACAAGGACAAGGCTGGAGATCACTCTGTCATGCTGATTGAGTTAGAGTAACAGACTGGAAGCTTTAAAAGGAGGGTGGTGCCTGAAATCATTGTTCTTCCTCTGTTAAGCATGGTTATATGAAAGGAAGCACATGCAGTCATCATTGCTTTGCACAAAAAGGGCTTCACAGGCAAGGGTGTTGCTGCTAGTAAGCTTGCACCTAAATTAACCATTTATCAGATCATCAAGAACTTCAAGGAGAGAGGTTCAATAGTTGTGAGGAAGTCTTCATGGCGCCCAAGAATGACCAGCAAGCGCCAGGGCGTCTCGTAAAGTTGATTCAGCTGCAGGATTGGGGCACCACCAGTGTAGAGCCTGCTCAGGAATGGTAGCAGACAGGCGTGAGTGCATCTGCACGCACAGTGAGGCGAAGACTTTTGGAGAATGGCCTCATGTCAAGAAGGTCAGCAAAGAAGCCACTTCTATACATGAAAAACATCAGGGCAGACTGATATTCTGCAAAAGGTACAGGGATTGGACTGCTGAGGACTGGGGTAAAGTCATTTTCTTTGATGAATCCCCTTTCAAATTGTTTGGGGCATCTGGAAAAATGCTTGTCTGGAGAAGGAAAGGTGAGCGCTACCATCATTCCTGTGTCATGCCAACAGTAAAGCACCCTGAGACCATTCATGTGTGGGTTTGCTCATTAGCCAAGGGAGTGGGCTCACTCACAATTTTGCCTAAGAACACAGCCATGAATAAAGAATGGTACCAAAACATCCTCCAAGAGCAACTTCTCCTAACCATCCAAGAACAGATTGGTGGCAAACAATGCCTTTTCCAGCATGATGGAGCACCTTGCCATAAGGCAAAATTGATAACTAAGTGGCCCGGGGATCAAAACATCGAAATTTTGGGTCCATGGCCAGGAAACTCCCCAGACCTTAATCCCATTGAGAACTTGTGGTCAATCCTCCAGAGACAGGTGGACTAACAAAAACCCACAAATTCTGACAAACTCCAGCCATTGATTAGGCAAGAATGGGCATCCATCATTCAGTATGTGGTCCAGAAGTTGACTGACAGCATGCCAGGGCGAATTGTAGAGGTCTTCAAAAAGAAGGGTCAACACTGCAAATATTGACTCTTTGCATAAACTTAACATAATAGTTAATAAAAGCCTTTGACACTTATGAAATGCTTGTAATTTTACTTCAGTATACCATAGCAACATCTGACAAAAAGGTCTAAAAACATTGAAGCAGCAAACTTTGTGAAAACTAATATTAGCGTCATTCTCCAAACTTTTGACCATGACTGTACATGTGAAATACAATAGATGAGCCAAATGGCTTTACCAATCATGGAAAGCATACTGGGTTTCATTCACGCAAAACAAATGTAATGTGTGTCTTTTAATAACGCACGTACGGGTGTACTCACATCCATATTTAACAAGGAGCAGATGTGAAGATACGTCTGTTGATGAATACAGGTCTAGGTCCGCTCTGCTCTAACAAACAGGACAATGTTCCTTGTATTTCCTAACAGATTGTCAGTATGTGGAATATCAAGTCACAAAATATCATAGGCACAGAAAGGAAAAAAAGTATTCAATTAATGTCACCTGTTAATAAAATAGCTATTAATGAGAAAAAAAAAGGGTTTTTCCCTCATAAAACACATTTATTAGGTTGCTATTAATGTCTACTGTACATAAAATACATTTTTACAATTGCTACTGATTGCAAACACATGTTCTACTTGCATACTCAGCCGTTTACACTAGTAATCGGTACTTAGACTAGACCTGTAGCTGGTGCAAGTGATGAAACTGAAAATCTTGTACCTCAAAGATGCCCAATCGGACGCTGCTGCGTTGTGCTCAAGATTGGCATGCCCTTAGTGTAAATTGACTACATACATATGCCCAGTCTCCTCCCCCTTCCGCCCATGAAATCATAGGCTGTAGTACGGGTCCTTTGCACTTGAAGATGAATTGGATATTGCTGTGTTCTCTGAAATACGGTTCATTTCTGGGTTAGCACAGAGCGATTTTACGCCAAAATACGGCACGAATCGGCATTTACGTTAATTGATGATTGGGGCCCACTGAGTTCAATTTACTTAAGCTATATGGGTATACTTACTCTATAATGAAAGTATTGGATATTATTGAAAGGAGAAGGAGAAACTAATTACAACCACAAAGCAGAATTATCAAAACAGATTTTAAAAAGAAACTTACCACAAATATGTTTTCTAAAGATATATATTGTTTTCCTACTTCCTTGTGCTGAACAATGTCTTTCCTTTAAAACTATGCTCTTATCAGAACAATTGCACATTTCAGATAGTTGCCAGGAAAATTAAAGCCCTTACATAGCATGCTCAGTAATTAAAATTCTTTTAACAACAGTTACAGAAAATTATGGAGAAGACATAGACCTGATCATATTACTATTATCCATGACTGCCCCTTTTATCTGTGTTTTTGGAGTGAAGAAAACTTTTATTTTAGTGTGCGAAGGAGCCTTAGTTCACTTTCCCAAGATGTATTCAACTGCAAATAAAAATCCCTTAAAGGGTGCCACGGAAGTGTTTCATTAATGTATATTTTGCGTACGATATGGTCAAGGTAATTGAAAAGTAAGACACTTATACAACACATTTAACATCTTTACATGAACTTTTCACAAATGCATTGCATTTATAATAAAACTGTCTGAGGCATGATGCTTAAAAACATGTAATTCTCAGCTCCTTTAAAACTGTAACTTCATAGAAAAAAAATAACAAATCTCACCTCAAGATATTATACAAACTGTAGTCTACTGTACTATTATTTACATTTGTATGTAAAATGTGGATACTCTTGGCCAAATTGCATGTTTGATTGCATCTTAAATTAAAAAGAAGTAAAATACAATATATACAAAGCCAAACAAGATGTTTTGTACAGTTTAGTGCACAATTAGTATTCATTTTCATAATTTAATAGAGTGAAAAAGAATAAAAAAGTAAATATGTAATTTGAGCACCCTTCCAGTTGACTAATTAATATTTTTAAGGCAATAAGGAATATATTTATTAAAACCCCTAGATCAGATTTACGGATTTTTACTATCTATCAAAGTCACCTGGCCGGTGAACACTATTTCTGGCGGAAACCTTCGTCGCAGGCCTCAGATGATGATTCCAGATGCAAAGCATGTGGAAGCCTATTTATTATGGACAGTGGTGGTACCAAATGTACCAATGCCTCTTTAGTAAAATAAAGTATCATCCTTGTTTTTATTTTTTTTAAAAATTAGTTTAGTTCATGCAAAAACACCATTAGAGACTATATAAAGAAGGGCAACTAAAATTGTGCATATCCTCCAGCACAAAACTTACCCGGAAAGACTAAGAGATCTTAATATGTATAGTTTGAAGCAGAAAAAAGAAAGGGCTGACATGATAGAAACTTTCAAATATATCAAGGTACAGGAGGAAAACATTCTTCAACAGAAGAGAAATTTTAGAACATTAAAACTGAAACTGGTGGGAAGTAGGTTCAGCGAAATTTTGAGGAAAAATTACTTCCCAGAGTAGTGGGTAAGTAGAATAGCCTCTCATTGGAGGTGGTAGAGGCTAATAAGGTAGAGCAATTTAAACATGCTTGGGATAGACATAAGGATATCCTCAGGGGAGGGCTGGCAAAGTTTAGCCCGGGGGGCAAGACTCGATTTAGTGGCCTGTTTTAAAGAGAAAAAAATGCAGGTGGCCCAGTGACCCAGCCGAAGTTAGCCCACTATGCGACTGGCCCAGGGGGCAGATGGCCCCCTGCCCCCCAGCCCAGCCTGCCCCTGGATATCCTTACAAAGAACTAAGGATCAAATAGGATTTAAAAAATGGGCAGACTAGATGGACAAAGTGGTCCTTATGTGCTGTCAAATTCTATAATTCTATGCTTCTATATTTCTGAGCTAGATGAGTCAAAAACAAACCTGCAAGGAAGAGTTGGAAAAATAGTTCCAAAGCAAGAGCGTGAAAGACACTTAAATGGTTGCAAGACATGTTTGGAAGCTGATATTTCTGCAAAAAAGGGTTACTGGGTGTTGACTGACAGGATGTTGAAACATTTGCACATGTCACATTCACCATTTTATTTTTTTACAATATGTAAATTAAAAAAAAAAGTGCATAAATATGTAATTTTAAGCCTATACTCTTATACTTACTTATAACTGGAAATTCAGTGAAATGTTCAATTTTACCAAGGGTACCAAAAATTCTGAATACAACTATAGGGGCATTGTAAAATAAACTATATACCCAACATTTTCAATTGGTACTTGGGTAGTAATATTAAAGCAGCAATCCCACATAGAAATAGTTTCATCGTTAAATAGTAAGTTTAATAGAGCTGCCAGTTTAAATGGGGCTGGCAGTCACACACACAGCATGTCATGTGAAGGCAGAGGGAGAGGATGAGGAGGAGGACTTGACAATGCAGATAGGGCTCAGAGGGGCATTTCAAAGCCTCTCTGCTACATCATGTGCCATATGACTGTCGTTCCCATGGCAGTCACATGACGATGTTGAAACACTGCATAATTATAAATTATTAATAGCAGATGAAACAAAAAAACAAACCAAGGAACAGTTGTAATTACCAAGATTCTTCTTATAGCTTGACATTGTGATTTATTTGAAAAAACACCACAATTGTTTCATGGGATTGGTGCTTTAACTGAGTTGCTACTATAGAATGTTGTAAAGTAAGAATGAAAACTTTAAAAATATTGTAATCAATACTTGACTAAGCTAAAGTTTCTTGCAGATATAAAAATAATTTATATACTCACTACTAGTAACTTGGTGTTACAATTGAAACACTATATCCAGATGCTAACAGTTTTTGGACTTGGATCTTACGTAATCCAATTAATTTGTATGATATAAAAATGAGGGGAGTCTCCAGTTTCAAATGAGATGGTCCCTTAGTAGTTATTGTTTGGCATCACATGTAATCATCAGACAATAATAACCAACACTAGAGAAATCATTAAGAAGTCCAGGATGAAGGATGGGTATTGTATTGCACAGTTCTCTCCCATACTGGCACCTAGAGACTCGGTAGCACCCTGGTTTGATAGAGGTGAGTTACCTGTTTCAAATAAGGTACCACTTATTATCTATTGTCTGGTTATCACCAGACAATAATACACCATGCTACAGAAAGTGTTAAGGTCCAGAAAGAGTGGGAGTGTTAATGCACACATCTTCCCCATTCTGGCTTCAATAAACTCAGGGGAACCATAGTATGATGTAGTAGGTTGTCTAGTTTTTAAATGTTATGCCTTGTTTGGCTATTCATATTGTTCTCAAACATTTTATACATTTCATTCAAAACTGTGCAAACTAGAAATAAAAAACATCACTTTCAAGTGTATATTTTATTATGAAACACTATGTGTAGCAAATGTGGATTGATTCCAAAGCAAGTGCTTCTTGGTGGTGTTAAAAAATACAGACTTTGAATTCACTTCCTTGTCATTTCAATTAAAAAAAACAACACTATTTTGGCCATTTTGGGTAGATTTTTTTTATGCAGTGACTATTGGTATTTTCTGATAATTCAAAGTCTTCTGGAAAAAAAACCAAAGTATAATTTGTGTGTGTACTGCACAAAATACTGATATTGATGAAGGAATGTGACCAACCCAAAAGTGCCAATATAGTGAAGGGGTTAAGAAAGTAGGGTGAAAATCACAGACCAAGACGAAAATTAAACTAATCAAACAATGGAGATGAGCGGAATGGTTTTATAGCATTACATAAAGGAACCCCTGAAAAATTAACTTTGTAAAGTAACGTGTTCTTTCTTATTTTTTTAATGTAAAGAGAGGAAAGATTAATCAACTTCTCATGGATGGGTTTGCTGATATAAACACACCCAGTATGCCAAAAATAGTAACCAGAAAAATGCTCACATGAAAAAAAAAACACAGGAAAATTGCTCATGGGAAAAAACCCCACCGACATAAATGCCCACAAGAAAAATGCTCACATGGAAAATTGCTCACACAGAAAAATGTCCACACGGAAAAATACCCACAAATAGTAATTAAGTTTATTCATTTATTGCTATTCAAACATGGTCTGTGTATGAAGAGAGAATGAATGTTCTCTTAAATGCCAGAATTCTAGGTGATAGAGATCTTATGCTGGAATTGAACAAAGATACCATATATGGAGATGGTACTTTGATAAAGTGCCAAATATATTTTACCAACCGTACACGCGACATGCCAAGGTGGGTAATACATATCCGCCATGTATTTACATTACACTACAAAAAAAGAACATGCACAACTATAATAGAATGTTTAAAATAATGAAGCTATTTAGATTCCAGATCTGGAACCTCAAAAAGTTTCAATTGATTTTGAGAAGGCTTGTATGAATGCAGTTAGGATTGCCGTTCCACATGCTGAGATCAAAGGGTTTTATTTTCATCTGTGACAGAGACTCATTAGGAAAATCAACAATGTTGGCTTAAAGACTGAATATGAAACTAATATGAACCTAAAAATTACACTGAAGTCTCTTGCTGCATTAGCCTTTGTTCCAAACTATCATGTCAGAAGGCTTGCCGCCACTTTTCCAGATGAATACAGCTATAATGAGGTGCTCACATACTTCTTTTCTACATATTTTGAGGGTGCAGCAGGTAGAGATCCTCAGTCTCCTATAACAACATGGAATCATCATGATACTGCCCTAGAATGGTCGCCAAAAACTACAAATTGTTGTGAGGGCTTTCACAATGCTCTTAATTCCCTATTCCACTGCAGTTATCCCATTGAGTGGTTTCCATATGATGGACTGCAGAGGGACTTGGCTTTCCAGAAATCAACACTGGCTAATGCACAGGCAGGTTGGTTAGAGGGGAAAAAGAGGAAATATGAGGCACTCCATGACAGTATTGCCACTTCTGTGCTCTCATTATGGGTTAAAAATGTATTATTAAATAATTGCTGTTTCTATTTTTTTCTGTTCTGAATAAGGTTTGTTGATAAAAAAAAAACGATTTCCTGTATTTATCTTAAAAATATTTACACTCAAGAGCGTTAAAGCCCACTGTTAGCAATATTAAATTACTATATGTGGGTATTTTTCTGTGTGAGCATATTTCTTGTGGGCATTTATTCCGGTGGACATTTTTCTCTGTGGGTTTTTTTCCATGTGGGTATTTTCTGTGTGAGCAATTTTCCGTGTATTTTTCTTGTTGCCATTTATGTCAGTGGGGTTTTATCCATGAGCAATTTTCCTGTGGGTTTTTTTCATGTGAGCTTTTTCATAGACCCACCAATAACACAACTGGAATACTCTCTGCTCTCTCTAGTACTGTATACTTTCTTGCACATCACAGCTCCCTGCACCCTTGACTACTAATAGAACCCAGACCTGTGAAGTAAAGGAGAGATATGACACTGTTAAGACATAATTCTCTTCAGCAGTGACTGAAAAAATCAGCATGTGAGTCAATTCTGGCTGTCTGAGGTGTGTCCCTTAAGTGTCGGTTCTCCATAATGGATCAAAACACCAGAAAGTACTGGAAGGGAAGCAGCAGTGGAGAATCAGGAAGCAACCAAGTTTTGCAATTAGTTTGCTGGAAGTGCTTATTATACCTCTCTGGGGAATAGTGGAACGTGGGAGAAATATTGGGTTTGAAAGTCATTTCCTTTGACCTTTTTTTTTAATTTATTTATTTATTTTTCTTTAACCTTTTTTTTGAGAACTGCATATCATCAACTTTATGATAAAAAAACACCAGATTCACTCAAATGAAAGAAGTTAGGTCAATAGTAATTTTTGCATTTGTCAGTGTAAAAGCAAATATACAATTTAATAATGTGCTATTTTTTTTAAGAACTATCCCAACTTGCAAATTAATGTTTTAATGGAATCAATTACCTGTCTGCTGCATCTTTGATGAATGGACTACATTCTTTTCCATTCTTCTCTTGCAGATTGTGTGGCTTTTCTTCATGAATATTTTGTATTTCTTGTAGAGTTCTTTCGCCGGGACGACGAATGTGAAGTAGGGTTAGCGGGGTTTCATGGCTAAGGGGGCCCACACGTCTACAGTGTAAGAGGCGTTGGTAGGCTGTACGGAAGTCTCTATTTAGAGCAGCATACAAAATTGGGTTGAGAGCAGAATTGGCATAGCCTAACCACAGAACTATTAAGAAGGCTGTCTCGTCCACTTCAATATTATTCACTCCTTCATATGTAAATACAGTGAAATAAGGGAACCAACAGATGATAAAAGCTCCCATTACAGCTGCCAAAGTCACAGTGGCTTTATGTTCCCGAACTGTGGGTAGTGCTGGACTCACAGCATTGCAGCAATTGGCATGGTTAATTCTCTTAGCTTGCTCCCTGGCAATCTTGAAAATTCTGTAGTACATGAGACACATTATGACTAAGGGAAGATAGAAAGTTAGTAAACCATCAACTAATACATATTCCTTGTTCAGCTCCAACTTGCATTCTTTGTTATCCCCTCCTCTAGAGTTTTGTATAGTTTTATCTTTTGTATTCCAGCCAAGGTGGATTGGAAGGAAGGAGACCATAAGTGATACCACCCATATAACACCCATAGCTATGGCCACACGATAAGGAGTTACAAGCATGGAATAGCGCAGAGGAGCTGTAACACCATAATAGCGGTCCAAGCTGATCATAAATAGATTTAGAATAGAGGCTGTACACAGCATAACATCAAGGCTGATATAAATGTTGCAAAAAGTAGATCCAAAGGGCCATTCTTCATGTAACAGGTTCAAGGCTGAAAAAGGTAGCACCAAAATACCCAGTAGTAGGTCTGTGATAGCCAATGACACGATAAAGCAATTTGTCATACTTCGGAGCCTCCGGTCAAATCCCACAGCCAGACAAACCACCACATTGCCACATATGGTAATGACAATGATTAGCACAAGCACAACACCAATGAGAACATTATATAGGACTGTCTTCCAACATGTAACAACTGCATTATTAAGGTTTGCATCCATGACAGAACACATTACTTTTAGTCTACAGTTCCTTGCAGTAGCTTTGACTATGTTGCTGCTTATGGTCACAGTTAGCTAATATATGGCATTCTCAGAGGTATTATATTATATTAGATTTCATAGAGGATATTATTCATTTATGGTTACTTGTACAAGGGGTCCAGCAATTATATATTATACTAAGCATTGCTGGACCCCATTATGTCCTGGAGCAACTGCTTGGCTTTTAATATTTTTTTATTTTATTTTTTCTAATACGATTCTTTGTTATACTCTTGCTTTTTCTCTAAGGAGCAGTTAAACTGTTTTGTTTAGGTTTTTTCTATATATATGGTATTTTTGACCATTTATATTGACTTCTTGGCTCCAGACTCTGTATTTTAATTGATTATCCATGGCAGGCAGCAACAGCATTTCTTATGCACCTGAGATAGTGCGGATATTGCAGCATTCTTCTTAATTAGCAGAATCGTTCACAACCTGCAAAGATGAGTAAGAAGTAAATGTTAGAAGAGAATAATACACATATCAAGTTACTCAAATAATATGATGGTAAGATAAGTATGTTTCATTTGCAATTGATGTCCATTTTTGTGGTGTTAATTACCAGTGTAGCAAGAGATTAACCAAAGTGATATTTCAGTGTATCGAAGGGAGTAGTCTGTGAAACAATGTCCTCTGTGTGTAATAATAAGATAAAAGTGTATTGAAAAATATGGTACCTGCTTCAAATTGTAACAATATTATAAGTCACTGAGGATGAGTGCTTTTACATACATCACAACTCTCAGAGGTGACTTCAGATATCCATAATAATTTATAGTAGATGGTGATTTATTTCTTATAATGCACATGTTTTCATAATGAACACTGAAGGTATGACATCAGAACTCATTTATTCAGTTATCATATATTCGCAAAATAGACCCGATTTACTCGAAAATTTCAGCAAATAAATAACAACCGAAGTAGAATTGAGCAACCCCATCCCAGTTTTACAAGCAACAGTGACCAGGAGTGGTCCAGTGCTAGAATACCTGCTCTACAATTATTTACAATGGGGGCTAGTTCTGTAGCAATAATGGGACCATCTGCCTCATTTTTTGTGATGATTGTGGCTTCAAAGTAACGCCACTCTTTAAAGGACAATAAACAAATAATTTTAAAAACAGTTCTCATGCACGGTGCATGCAAAAATAAAGATTGATTTCAATCTTTCAATTAATTTAGAGCAATCCTGATTGATAATATTCAGGTGAAAAGTTGGAATAAATCTGTTACAGTTATTTTGTATGGGCATTTTGGATTAATGCTCTTTGTTAAATATTGGAAAGAACTTTAGGCTATTTAGAACACTATTTTCCAAAGATAAATCTTGTCTACATATCACACGACAGAAATGTCTAACAGGCAGATTTAAAGGTAATGAAAGTCTGGTTTGGCAAATTTTATTTTTTGAGATGTGTATAAAAGTAACTGTTATTTATTGTATATGTGCTACTGCCAGAAAGGACAAAGAATCATGGCAGTTAAACCTAAATTTCAACATTAAATATACATACTTAATAGTAAATTGCACACTTCCACTTTCCCACTTTGTTTTGAGATACCAGTCCTTATAAAGAGTGTGTGACATTTGACCTATATTCCTTTTGTGGAAGTCAAATAATTGGATGAAGTCAGCTAAATGAATTAATATTGGTTTGCCGTGCGATTGCAATTAATACGCCACGTCTAATGACGCAATCACACGGGTAAATAACACGCACACTTACATTTGTAAATAGTACACATTTTCTAAAAGTTCCAATTCATACTCGATTATTTAATAAATGAATTAAATGTTATTTATACACAGATAATATTATAGCAACAGTATTTATGGTTCAGGTCCGCTAAAATATATAGAGTTTAGTCTCATATTAATCCATATTTCACCAGCAGTAACCCGGTCTTGGTGGAGTAACAATCGCATCTAAATATGAGCAGTATGAGATTAATAATCAAAAGCACTCTACTTATGTGTCAGTTTAAACCGGTTCTTCTGTGGGAAGACACGTATGCAACAGTTGGAGTGAGTTGCTCCCTCCTTTGTAAGGGGAGCAAATGAACTGACCTGCAGTCTACTGGAACATTGTAAACCCTGGACCAATGAAGAACTCTCTTTGTGTTATCTGTGTATATTTTGTGACATCCTCACTGTTTTTTTTAAACTTAACAGCATATAAGCAGCCCCTGATTCAGGAATGGTCACTCTTTACCAACAGACATCAGGATTGACAGACATGTATGTATTGGTTGTAGTTTATATTATTATTATTGTGCTCTGCTAAATTTGGCTATTAAATCTCTTGTGTACTTTGGAACCACAATAATTGCATTGAACAATATTTGTAGCTACTATATGGACATAACACTTTAATAAATCTCTTCAAGAGAATTTCTTTATTGATGTTGATTTCATTTTTTGTTACCCTGAGTTGTAAATTATATGCTAAATTATATAATTATAATTCATCTCAATTAATTAATATATATAATTATATTTACACTTTTGTTTTTTTCTTACTATTACAATGGTGAAGGTGACTCAAATGTGGATTTCTTCTAATGTGTTAGAGAGGTTTTAACGGCAAGGTCAAAAGGCAATTGGCTAATATTTCTAGGCAAAATGTTGATATCTGGCTTGTGAACTCATTGGAAAATTCAAGTGGAATACAATGATCCCAGTCAGAAAAGAGGTAAAAAAGGTATGTAATAAATCTACTCAATTGACATGTGTAATATTATTAGATAGATAGATAGATAGAGTAGTTATTGTTCTGTTTGTCCAGTATGAATATGCTATTGTTTCCTAGCTGATTACTTCTGACAGACAAAGTAGGAGAGCTGGGAGACTGAAGAAATTAGACTTAATTAAAAAGTATAAAAGTGTTGTGATTTTCAGACTAACACCGTGCCCTTCTCTATTGGATTTAGTGGACGAAGAATAAATTGTAAAATAGAGATCAGGGAGGGAGATGCTGTAATTAGCTTATTTCCAAGATTTTCACAAATTAAATTGAGCTCTTTAATTGTGTATGACTGGAACACAATGCAATTAGTAGAAACAGTTAGGTAGATTGTAATATTGCCAAATAACTTCACTTAGGAAGCTTTAGGATATGTAATTTAGCTAAAACAGATTTCTTTGTGGCCATTAACATACATGCTATCTTTGTCTCTTCTATGTACACATTAAGTCGAATTATAGGTATATCATATATAAAAGATGAAAGGGAAATATGTTTCAGATGTAAATAGGATATGTAAAATTAAAGTATGGATGATCACAGTATAGACAATAAATCATTTAGGCAAGATTTATTTATTGGCCATATCGAATTACTTTTAACATTAAAGTTTACCATTAGTTGTGAGAAAAAAATCAACAATCCAATAAATTCCAGTGTGCTTTTGAATAATATATTCATACTACTGTTACACACATTACCTTGCAACATTCTTTGCCTATTTTTGCAATGTGTAATTTAGATCTCCATTTGAATGTACATTGTTCCCGGCTCGCAAATACATTTCTGGGGGAAATGCAACAAAAGCAAATCAAACCTCATTAGTAGAGACCTGAAACAGAAAACATTAAAGGCTAATCTCTGATCTGTATGTGATTTGCATTCTTATTTTCAATATGCACAAATAAATAGCACCTTTACCTAAGTGTGGGGGATATTTTTAAGACTGCTTTAAGCACATTGGATTTCCTATAGAATACTTCCCTTTCATCCATCTAAGACATGAGTTAAATTACATACATTGCAGTCTACTCTAAATGTTAAATAGGATTATTTTGGTAGTAGACCAATTTTCCATTGCATTCTCTATTTATATGGTATTCATTATAACGTTTTTTTGTACAAAAAAAAAGCAATGTATTAAATATAATTAAGTGACGTACCAATTATTCATTTTTATACCTATTTCCCACATGTCGTCTTAATTAGCATACTAAACAAGTCTACTAAATGTCAATAGAAGTCCCAATACACAATTTATGCGCATGTCTGTCATCTTTATTGCCATAAGAATGTATCAATGCATATTGCTAGATATTTTTTTCATTATCACACAGTTTATGTAGCGGGTAATTTCTGTTTATACCTGAAATGGATAAAATTACTGTAAAAATTCTGCCAAAAAAGTTCAGGAAAAGCTCAGGTGTTGCCTTAGGCAGCCAATCAGATTCTAGCTATAATTTATCTAGTACATTTTAGAAAATGATAACTAGAATCTGGTTGCTATAGGCAACCTATCCACTTTTTCTTTTTAGAAATTTTAGTAAATCTTCCCTCCTGTGTCTAACTTTTGTTGGTAGAATTTCTGAAGTAATTTTATCCATTCTAGGTATAATCAGAAAGTACCTGCTACATACACAGTGTGATAATGAAAAAAGTGAGTATAGGGCACATTGGGTTCTGATAATGTCCAGTGAGTTCTTCCTGATAAAATTCATAATAGAAAAAATATACCTGTAAATTCCTATGTAAAGTACCTTTACTCTTAATGAGTTCTGACATAAGAATTATAAACCTACTTTCTACATGAACCTTTTCACTAGAAGTTACCTTGATGTTTATATGAAGTATCAAGGCTCTTGTCACTTTTTATAGCCACAGAACCCTCATTGACTTTTAAACCATATATATTCCTGTTTTTCACCTGTACATTAAAGGGTATTACTGTAGGTAGTAGTTTCTACTACACAAAGATATCAATTTCCTCAATTATCAGTTGAACTAGTGAATAAATGTTATTTTCTTTTTCAAAGGTTTTATTTTACAGACCACATTAAGAGAAAGTGTGCAAAGAACTGTATACAGGATCTGCTGCAATGTTCCACATTTTTGCTAAAACTGTCCAAAGCTATTTTGAGTCACTACATTGCATTCTTTTTGATTAGATGTGGCCCATTCAAGCTTAGCAAAGGCACTTTGAATTGAACGTTCTATCTTATATCATTAGCATAATGCCTGGGATCTATTTTTATTTAGTTGTAACTAGCTGAAGTACATGGCATTGCTTGTGTTTAAATCTTCAACTTATTAAGCCAACAATGAGTTGGATGTACCTGTCAACATTTTAAAAATAATTAGCAGCTTAGAAGCTTTTCCAACACACCCATTAGGTGGCTTCCCAGTGTCATTTTTATTTTTATATTGAATGTTATCCAAATCCATCCAGTGGAAGGCCCAGAACAGGCTTCCCGGATCAAAGTTCTAGGAGGTCAGACTGGGACCTCAACCCCCTAGTGGGTCTTCTAGATCCACTGTTACCACCAGTCTGTGAAGTTTTCATCCAAATCCATCCAGTGGAAAGCTCAGAACAGGCTCCTCAGGTTAAAGTTCTGCACAGCGTACACCAATGGAAAGTCCGACTGGGACCTGAAACCTCCTAAAACCTGGCAAGGATCCAACTAGACCACCTCACATTGGTTTCATCCCAATCAGTACAGGGATGTCCATATGCCAAATCCTTCCAGTGGAAGGCCCAGAACAGGGTCCCCAGTTCAAAGCTCTGGCCAGAGTACACCAACAGGAGGTGGCCAGGGCTGGATTAAGACAATATAGGCCCCTGGGCTAAGAGTACTATGAGGCCTCCAGTAACTTGTAAAGGCCCCCACCCCTCATGTAGCAAATTCACCCCCCCATCCCTCATCCCCAATGTATCACCTCCGCTCTTCCTTTTCCGTTGATATATAGAAAAACACATACTTGGCCCTCTCCTCTTCAGTGCAGGCTCTTGGCGGCACCTCTACTTTCTTATTCTTCTCACGAGACCTCTTCACTAAGTAGCGTACTGCTCACCACTCGCACTGACAGCGGAGCAGCTAACATCATCAGATTGGCTGTTAGTTGCATCTGCCTAATAAGAATGAATGGAAGGCACTGGCAGTGATATATGGGGACGGCAGGATTATTAAGTAAAAATCTATGTTAGTCAGCTTCCCCCAGGCCCCTGATTTATAGCCCAGAAAGCCCATTATGTTAATTCAGCTTTGATACTGGCTAAAGGAAAAACATTACTTTAAGTTCTGCCTGCTGTCAGGAATGGACCACCCCTAGTTAATTGCAACTTTTCCTTTTCCCTTAAAATTCTGCTTCTTGGAATCCTTATTAATGCCATAAATAGATATAGAGAGAGTGGAAATCAGGACTGTCTTTATTTCTTGTGTCACATTTGTACATTTAAATAATTTAGGTATATTGGTTTTTGAGTATATTTTAATGTACTCTCCTGTGTTAAATAGGCATGGAAGGTGCAAAAGACACTCCACCAAAAAATAATGGCAAATAGTGAATCACCACCACCTCATATAAAAATAAATTCATTTTGCGGAGCTCAAAAGACATTAACTAAATCAGGAATGTGCAGTCTCTTCCAAAAACATTACAGTATTACAATGGTGTTTGCATTGGAGTACAATATTTAGAGCATTACTGCCCCTATTAACAATTTTCATATGTTGAGCAAAGAAAGACAGCACAAGAAGTATGTGTGTGTGTGTGTGTGTGTGTGTGTGTACGCATGTCAAGCACATATTTGCATTTTAAGGTATTTTTGAAGCATGCTATAAAAACCACATGGGCACTTTTCATGTATTTTGCATGCTATTTTGCATTTCTGATGCATGGAGCAGGACTAATGAAATAGATGAAGCCTTGCAAGAACACCTCTCCACCTTCCTTCACAGATTCAATTGGCCACATTACTGCCAAAAGTAACACGGCCTGTGCATTAAGTGACTGTTAATACAGTAATGTTAACCCGGATTTCTGCTCGCTGCTCCCTGAGTCGCTGGCAAAAATCAGCATTGAAATTACCGTAGTAACGGTATAAATGCACATTATTACCGTAGTAATGGCAATAGTGTGCGGGCCACGTTACTTTTGGCAGTTATGTGGTCAATTGAATCTGCCCTATATATCAACTTTGTTACATATACACATTTATAATACACCTGTGTGTGAAAGTTTGCATCTAGCTGGTTTATAGAACTTGCTGATCAAAAACAACTTAAAAGAACATTTTTTTTTCAACTCTATATTTTTTCCCCATGGAAGCTGCACAAAGTTATCCATAGGTCTTAATCACTGAAATCTAGAGAATCTAAAATTGTGTTGGAATCTTTTCACTCATCTTTAATAGTTACATTTGTATCAGAAAGTCTGCTGAAAAGCTTTGTGTGTAATCTGTATTAAACATTGTAACATTATAATGCATTGTAACATTATAAAGCTGACATATTGCTTAGTCACTAAAAAACTTATAATGAAGCAACTATTGTTGTAATTGTTACACACAGAAATCCCTTTATCTTAACTCAAAATCAGGAAAAATGGATTTATAAGCTTCCACAACTAATCTCTGAAGCTACAAAATAACCTCTGAACTGTACATTCTCAGAATTTATATTTCACAGTTATTTTTATAAATAAACTGCATCTTTAGATACTGGTTAGAAGGCGAGATTAAATATTAATTGTAGAACACATATGGAACACACAGATACTTCCCCTTGTCTTCCCAGGCTGAGTATATCACAAGGGCAGGGGATTACACATAAGGCTGGGTAATTCAGATAGGGGAATTGAACAACTTTCTCCTTCTTTTAGCCATTCATTTTGAGAGACTGAAATGATGTTTTCTTGTATGCTCTTTCCTGCTACAATACATATACAAGTATAGATAAAATCCAATTAATTGAAGAGAGAGCATGTCGAATTCAGGGCAATGTAAGGATCATTTTCATTGTATTTTCATTTTTTCTCTGAAATATCAAAAGGTAGCTGTATTATGGATACTTTGTACAAGTTATGCAACTAAGATATCCGCTCATTATATTTAAATGCAAATTTAATGTAATAAAATAACATTTTAATTTTAATTTTTTACCCAGAAATATATTGAGTTCTGCAATGATGTCTGTGTTCTTCTGCAATGTGTGGCCAGATCCCCCATGCACCTTACTTGTCAGATAGATTCAGATTTTCTCTTGTTAAATGGTTAATTTCAGATGACTTGAAATACCACTCTATTACTAAAAACATATGGACATTCTATACTATTTCTATACACTATTTATTTGCAGATTATAAATATGATACTATAAATTAGAGATGAGAGGTTTGGATTATGTGAAATCCAACAAGATCAGAGGTTGGGGACCCAAATGAAACCAAGTCGGTTTCTCCCAGCAAACTCAGGTCTCAAAACGAGGAGAAACGTCATTTCCGCAAAAATATTTTTGCAAAGCTCTTACGAGTTTTGTATTGCCATCTCTTGTATTCTTGTTTTCTCAACTGCCATTTTAGAACAGACAGCGTGTATGGAGGAGATTAGCTGCAGTGCTCTGCTCAGAAAATAGCGTTCAGGGTGAACCAGGGACATAGGACAGCAATAGAATCCTGCTATTATTGTAAAGCATTTTAGTAGAGATTAGTCAGCTAGAATAGTTTGCTGATCAATTGCTTTTAATTTCAATCTGAAATATACTTTACCCAGACTAGTGGCTACTGGTTGTTGTTAATGCATTGCATTGCAAACATATAAAAGTACTATACAGTATATACAGACTGAGTTAGATAGATCATAGATCATTCCGAACGAAGAAGTATAATTTTATTTTTTGGAGAAAAAAAGTCTGCTGTAGTTTTCTTTTAGCAGCAGATTCAAAAAAAAAACAGATAGATTTATTTATTTAAAAATTGAAAGATTTTCTAGTTAAAGTAATCTTGTGTGGGGCACTGACAAATGAAATCATTTAGAAAAAAAATGGGTGTTTTCGTGTGAAATTCATCAGCAGCTGCACTTCCCCCCCCCAAAAAAAATCCGCTATATATTATTATATTCTAATCTTTTCTATTTTTCAATATTTGTTTATTTTGAAAGAGTCATTCAGTGAAAACTATAGTTTAAAAAAAGGGTGTTTGCATATGCGGGTTTTGTCTGGGCATTTTCTACATTCAGTGACTGCATGTACAACATTGCAGCAGCTGCAAAAAAAGTGTCATCTGCCATGCCACAAACTGAAGTAAGCCCAGTAGATAAATTAAACAACAAAATAATTTAGTGTAAGGTGCATGAGATAAAAATGTTGAAAAGCTACACACACTAAACTTGGAACATTACAAAGCATGTATCATGGAGAGTGAAGAGGCAGTAACAATCAGATGTCATTCTATGGACATAGGCATTATTAGATATTTAGACAAGTATATACCCAATTGTAAAGTGCTACCTAGTTTGCAGTCGCTATATAAATAAATGAAGGTGCTGAGAGATGCAGGTGGCCTGCAGCCATACTAAAAGCCTGTGAATACTATGCACAAAATCCAACATTTACAAAATCTTTCACTACAGACAGCAGCATAGGTAGACATTTAAAAGATGACAAGAGGGCACAATGTTAAATGGTGTAATTCAAGATGGCATTGTCCTTGGAGTGAGGTATATCTGTGACATAATGTTGTCACTCTTAATCAAACCAAGGGACTCATATATTTATGGGGAGAAAGGGCTGAAAAATCATTCCCCTGAGGTAAGCTTCTTCCAGCCCTGGGGTAAAGGGGACTTCCCGAGACTAGTAGCAGAGGCAGTCCCCAAGAAGGGGTGTAGGGCAACAGGGACGCCTCACACTGCCGCTGCATTCCGGATAGTAACAGGCAGCCGGGACGAGCGGCTGTAATTAAATTATTGCTGCCTCCTGAGTAGACTTCTTCTGCTAGTTCTAAAAACTTAGGACAGTTACTAGGAAGCCATAACATTGTAAAGGATTATATCCTGGGACCAGTGGTGTAATGGCAATTTGACCTTCCACTGTTTTGTTTTGCTATTAGTTGTTAGCATTGCTCTCTCCATCACAATTTTTGTTTAAATAAAAAATTATATTTTTCAAAATTTACATTGGTTTTCATGTGGTTATTTATTTATTCAGTTACAGTAATAGTAAGACTGAACATTCGAAGGAGGTTTGGGTGCAATAAAACGGAGATAGCAACACTATGCAGTTTATTATTTTTTTAATTGAATCAAAGAAAACAAATGTAATGATGGCAAAGTTACAAAATCCTTCATTAAGACAGCTCGCTGCAGACTTTTGCCAAAATTGGTGAACACTGGGACAGTTGTGAAGGAATCATTAGAAAATAGACTGAAAATGAATGGAAATTAATGTTAATGCTATATATAGTATTATTTGAGGAAAACCAGCTCAAAATTACATTATTTTACCTATTTTTTAAAATTTTTAATTAAATCCAGATCCAAAACCAAAAACCTTTTGCAATTTTTGGGAAACAAAGCCGAAACACGGGTTTAGAACCGACACCGGTTCTGAAACTAAAACACGAGGGTCAGCGCACATCTCTACTGTACATGCAGGGCTGACTTTTGAGGTGTTTGAAACATAGTACACCATGAGAATACATGAGAATACATTGACATCTCAGCTGCTATATTTTTAGAAACCACTGGCAGACATACACACAAAAAAAAAAATCTATTCTCTACTTGTAATTAGTTCCATTTGCTATCCAAGTGCATAAATATCCAGCCAATACATTGTTATCTAAACTTGTGTATTTTTTTAAAACAGACCAATTGTTGCAAAACCACTAAATTTTGTCTGCATTTGTCATTTGTCAATCTGTCCCCTATAATTGATGGTTTTATTGTATTGGGAAGCCACAACATTATGTTTATTATAGATGATATAGAGCTTACTTTTTCAGCCACACCTCTGCTTTTATAAAAACAAATCAATTGTTGTCATGCCTCTTTACATACAGCTAATGAAATCTTATTTTCCATAAATACAGGGCAATTACCATTAGGCAAACCTAAGCGATTGCCTAGAGAGCCAATGGTTAGGGGGCACCTAAACACTGAGCATCTTATGTAGAGTTGGGTATGAGCTATATATTTATTAAGGGTACTTTGATTTTGAGAAGCAATTTTTTGGACCACCAAAAACAGAAGCTGTAGACACAACTTTCTAGACGGATTAATTTGGAGCATATCGCTGCTCAGTCTCATGCTCCATAGCCGGAAATCGTTCAGGGTAAGCAATATTCATGTGTTCTGTTGTAATGTGCAACAGGTGTTTGGTTCCCACTAGCCAAAAGACCATTCATAACAGACATAACAAACAGTCATATACAGGAACCTGCCATGTTGTTTAAAGGGGAGAAGAACATAGTTTGATTAATATGCAGCTGGAGCAGAAGTGTCCCCAGGGCCGGATTAAGTGAATGAAGGCCACCGGGCTAAGGGGGCCTCCATTCCCCTGTGTGCCCTCCCCATGTGAGCTGCCCCCTGTGAGGCCCACCCGTGAGCCGCGGCCGCCCCCCCCCCCCCCCCCTGCCCTCCCCAAGTGCTTACCTCCTTCTCCTGTCACTGTAGTCCTTCCACAGCGTGCTGTCAGCTCCTTACTGAGGAGATCTCGGGAGAGTGAGACTCATAGTCTCACTCTCGCGAGATCTTCTCAGTAAGATTACTGAGCGCCACGGAAGGACTACAGTGACAGGCTCAGCAACATTGATCAGGCCGGGGGTGCCCCCACCCCCGCACCAATCAATAATGCTGCTGAGCACTTTCATGGGCCCTCTGGATGCCCGAGGCCCCTGGGTGTCCTACACTGTCAGAAGCACTAGCAGCAGGCTTCATGTGCCTGTGCTCAGGTCCACCATCAGAAATTGTGGGGTGCAGTACAGATGAAACCATCAGCCCACCTGCCCTTCTTCCTTATCTCATCCCACCCCCCATTTTTCACTGTCACCATTAAAATGGGAATATATGCTTAATCTGCAAAGAAATTTTTGAAACATTCTTCAAAAGAACTCTCCCACAAGTGGCGTTAAACAACACCCCCCATAATGCACAGCAACGCTCCCAGACTGATAAGGCTTCTGTCACAACACAGTGGACACCTTTACTTATAACATGGCAGAGCTAACACCAGTTGTCACACCAGTCTCACACAGTTTTAGCTGTTAACAATAGGTTTATCATCCTGAATTGCACAGGGCATATGTCAACGGCAACTAGCGAGCACAGTGCAGAATACAAGCAGAGAGCAGTGCAGGCCTCCGACTAGCAGGATGAGATCCCCAACCTTAAATTAATATAATTCCTATAAAATAAAAAGGTCTATTTTGGTGTGTGGCTTGGATGGCATTGGAAGCAGACATACCTCTTTTGATCTCTGTACCTGGCCATCCCAAAATCCATTAAAATCGGGGCCATCAATGAGAACCATGGGCCCCCTTTTGCAGAACCGGCACCTGCACAACCTCAAGGGCTGGCTGACTCGGTTTACATGCCCTACTAGCTCCGGCCTACCTTGCTTCATTGACTTGAGCGGCCAAGGCCTCTATGGTTGGGTTGCAGCTGTCCCTCATCATCATTATCATCATCATCAACATTTATTTATATAGCACCAGCAAATTCCGTAGCACTTGACAATTGGGAACAAACATTGATAAGACAATACTGGGTAATACATACAGACAGAGAGGTAAGAGAACCCTGCTCGCAAGCTTACAATCTATAGGATTGTTCGTGATTCCCTCACTCATGAACCTGCCTCACCTGCCTCCTTTTACAGGTAAGCTGCAGTGGACGCACCGGTCCAATCTAGTTGTGACCGGGAGACTCTCGCTGGAGTCTGGCGGGGTCACGTGGTCCTCTACACAAGAACTCCCAGCACTCAGGCAGGGCAGACAACGCACATAGGTCCCGTCCAGTCAAACCAGCACCCGGGACTTCCTAATTCCATTGCTGGCCAGAGGAGAGAGGATCTGCAACTGCCCCACATTATTTGAAAAGGTGCATACATTGGGTGATTGTGGCTGTGACTTTTAGAGTCTGCACTCCCTTTAAAGGCTAGCAACTGCTTTGGGTGTCCAACCCCCTGGGTGTTCCCCATCCCCCCCATTGAAGCATCACTAGAGACTGGGGGCTGCCTCCTCACTTTGAACTGCTATTCACTTGGGGTACAACCTGGCTGACAGCCATTCATGTGCCCCTGTCTCACCAACAGATTCCATACAACTTCTGTGTCACCCCACATTCCAGCCTGCATAATCAAGCTGGGCTTTCTGAACAACTATGAGATTGACTTTGAGTGTGCATCTCTCTGACGCCACCTGCTGGCCATTAAGTGATATCCCATTCTCTTCACTATCCATAATATTACTTTGGTGATTTACATTGTTGGGCATGCACAACTGTTTCTTGAGAGGATTGTTTACAGGGTCTGCATACACACCTACCCACATTCTAGCATCCTGTAGCCACCAACCTCCACCATGCTCTGAACCATTGAGGGTATGTGGCTAGCCGCATCTCCCCACATGTATTTTTGCTGACTGGTGCTGCTGCATTTCAAGTAACCTAATGCGAACAGACCTACCTCTATCCTAATGGGTGAAGACAAAAAGGCTGAAGCTAAAAAGGAGGCCACTTGTGGCAGGGAAACCTCCCCATGTTCTCATATGCTAGAGTACCTCAGGGTGTTTATCACTACTTCTGCCTCAGATCCTCTTAGGATAATACAATGCAGAAGCACAACACTAACCCGATATCCATGGTGTCATCTTCACCCCACAGGGACACTGAATATCAGCATGAGATTCTCCAACATATCAAGTCCTTGTCAACCCAATTGCGAGCCAGGCCTTCTTGTCCAACATCAGTGCCTGACCTCATAAATGCTCTAGAGAATGAATGGGCACAATTTCCCAAATTCACAAGTTAAATACTGGCTTTTTTTCCTAGATCAACCTTTAATTTCATTGTACAAATAAGCTATCAAGTATTTGTGTGCTACATGAAAAAACAGCCAGTATTTAACTTATGTGCAAAATAAAAAATTAATTTGCACCCCTTGCATTGCAACATGGTTTTGTTCAGAAAACTTAAGTAAGAAAACTTACTCTTGCTTAACTTCCTTAATGAATCAGGCCCAATGTCATTATTGTTCCTGTTGATATAATGGACGAGCGCCCAAATACTTTTGTCCATATAGTGTATCTACAGCACACCACATGGGAATGAAGGTTAGAGCTGAATCACTAAATACTGGGGCATAATGATCCTCTATACACACAGTGGTATTAGAATAATAGATTGCAGTTTACACCACACTTAAACTCACTCCAGAATTTTTTCACTCTGGTTATCTAATGCAAACAATATAATAAAAATAAGGAATGTTAGGTACTATGGTGCACTTGGTTGGTAACCTGGGTTACATGAACTGGGCAGTAATATATTTCTTCAGTGAATATCTTTACTAGTCCTCCAGAAGGGACAGAAGGGAAAACACCAACAGACTGAAGTTAACTGTGTCTTTGTATGATAAAAACTGCAATACAGTAATCAACTCAGAAAAAGAATGGTTATGCACTTATGTCTCAGTCTCTATAGGTGCATATGTGTTTATTATCTGTGAGCACCATTGAGACAAGATATTGGGCAGGCCTCAGCAGTAATCAGCAGGGACCAGACCTCCTATTGCTTGATGTCCTCTCTATTCACATGCAATTCACCATGGCAAGGAGACTCCCTCTCTGGCCAGGGATCAGCTATTAGTTCTTCACTGGGCTCCTCTGGTGGTTAACTGGCAGAGGTTACTTGTAAAATGGGTCCCTCAATCAGCACATTCCAGCACCTTTCAGCAAACTCTGCCTCTTTTACTCCTCCCAGCCCTTCTGTCTGGCTGGACTCAAGTCAGGCTGCATATTCTGGGGTTGTACTCCTCTCTTTCTATGTCTATCTCTCTCTGTGTTTACTCTTTCCCAATAGAGAATTTTAGGTATTACCACTTACTACTTCTGTTACTACTACTTAGCAGTTTCCATATTTACAAGTGTCCCTCCACTGCTCTGTAGTGCCTGATTCAGACACCACTATTCAATCCCTTGATTTTTCCCCCTTATTGTACATACCTTCTCTCTCACCACCCCTCTATACATGCAGTAATCCACACTCCTCCCACTTACCTCCGCCTTCCGTCTCTCAACACATTCCTTCATTACTTTCCCACACTACCCCCTTTATCTCCTGCCTATACTGTTTAAATACATATTTCAATTTCCCTGGTCCTCTTTCTCAATCACCTCCTCCCCTTCAGTTGCTCATAGTCAAAACAATCATACGAGAACAAAAGGTTGTGCCAAAACATACAGAGCATGTGCTTTTAAATAGCATACCTATATTTTTCAATATCCCCATATGGTAATAAGACTTTGATAAATTACCCTGTGAGGTTTCATGCTCTAAGGCTGCTTAGTGTTGATTTGTGCTGTGGTTAAAGTGACAATGATTTTTAAGAAAGCCCTAAGTCAAGAGAGTTGACACTTCAACTTAACCACAGAATAGATGTTATAAACCTCTTTTATTATTAAATGTCACTTCGAATTGTGAGAATCAGGTCAATTGTGTCCCTCAGACAAATACAGAGAATACAAGAGAATACAGAACCTACACATGGGAAAAGAAATCTAGATTGGAGTTCTAACCATTTTAAATTCAGACAATCATCTTCCTTCCTTAGTGTTGCATGATACAATAACCAAACAAAACCCTATGGCACTGAACACATTAGTACAGCAAACAGGCAGCTGCCAGACAAGTGACTGCAACCTCTTATATTAAAAAAAATTATAAAAAGAAGAAATTTGACAGCACGTTGGAACACAGTATTTTGTTTAATTTTTTTTACTCATGTTGTATGCTTGTTCAGCACCCAAAGCACTGTCAAATTTCTTCCTTTTTGATCCATATATTTATGCCTCCATTGTTACTTCGGTCTGCAACTCCTCTCCAGTACGTATAATGTAAGCGTAAATTGCGTCCAACCCTACATACGGCCATAAGTCTTTACTTTGAAGCTGCAATTGATACATCTTTTTTTGGCCAACCATTCATGTGAAGTATGTTTTTTTAACCTTAAAACAAAAAGAACTACATATATTTTTTGTTTCTATTATGACATGATAATTTCTGAAATATATACTATAAGCCACACTTTATTTTCAGCAATCACGTTGTAAACGTTCAAATGATGGCTCTGCAATAGCAGTAGTGATATAACAGATTCCACCGTGTTTGAGAATGCTGTTAAATTTGAATTCTATCCCAGAGCACTGGCTGTAATTTCAAGCTGCAAATGCATAATGTCAAGGTATAGCACAGCTAATCACCATACATTGCTCTGGTGGGTATTGAAACAGTGATGTACAAAGAGATATACCACATTATTACAGTTTACATCTGAAACAGTTCTGTCATTATTGCATGTCATAGTAAGTCTCAGTCAAAGCATGAGCCTAGTGACAGAAGGACACTGGTCCCTAAATTTTGGAAGTAGTGTATCATTTCTACACACTGCTACAAAGGAGTTAATTTATTCTATATGAACAACAGTGTATTTATAACTATATGGAAAGGAGACAATTTCTAAAATTGACTCCTGATTCTTTTTGAATGGAAATGACCCTATGGACATTAATTAAGTATGAGTGACCAAAGGACTCCCAAAATTCAATGTCAGAATTTCAAATAATTTGCCAACCTCCAGACTACTTAATTAATTGGCTTGTACATGCTATTCTTCACATTTTTCTAAATGAATTGCTTTATGCTTTTGACATACTACAGTGTTTTCCATCAAAACTTTCATAGTGGTTAGCACTTCTGTCTCACAGCACAGCAATGAGTTTGATTCCCAACCATGACCTTATCTGTGTGGAGTTTGTATGTTCTCCCCGTGTTTGCGTGGGTTTCCTCTGGGTGCTCCGGTTTCTTCCCTCACTCCAAATACATATTAGTAGGTTAATTGGCTGCTGTCAAATTGACTCTAGTCTATGTCTCTATGTGTGTGTGTGTGTCTGTATGTTAGGGAATTTAGACTGTAAGCTCCTATGGGGCAAGGACTGATGTGAGAGAGTTCTCTGTATAGCGCTTCGGAATTAGTGCGCTATATAAATAAATAAATGATGATGATGATGATCCTAACAGAATTGTTTGTTCTTTGTTGCCATTGGCGATCAGCTTTGCACATGATATATAATTGTATCCACTGGGCAGATTTGTTGAATTCATGTAATACCACCATTCAGCAGCCAAGAGAGCAGGCATTGATGAAACAGCTATAGACAGCAATATATTTTAAGAACAAGACTTTAACCTTTAAAACAATTAAATATTCAACAATCAAAACTTTATGGATAGCTTTATTTTGTATGCAAGTGCATTGGTGAAAAACAAGCTAGAAAGACAAAGTTCAGTGAAAGCACATGTACGCACCAATAAATTAGACATCTGTAAGAGGAAGACCCCTTTAAAAAATCCTCCTGACCTCAAAACAATGAATATTGTTTAAATTGTGCCATCTAGTAATATTAATATATTAGTTTGTTTTAGTTGGTTTTACATGGAAAGCAACAATATAAATGTATAATGTTCCATCATGAAATGATCTTTTCTTACCGAGTTGCTGTTATACTTTGAAATTGTAACAGTTGTGCACAGCTTTTTCCCTAAGGACAGCAGACTGATCACAGCTTGAGATTTATCATGTTAAAACACAAGATGCTTTTACAGACACTATGTAAGGACAGGCATCACCTTAAGTTGCTTGCCTGTTAATGACGATATCCTTGCTCACAACCTTCCAAAACACAGCCTCAGGTAAAGGTCTAAACTGCTTAAACATAGTTGTTTCAATTTCTATTAGATTTTTATCAGTGTAGTACAAAATTAATCAGGTTTCTAAATGATAAGAGTTATAGAGGCCTTAGACAAGTCACACAAATTTTAAATAGTAAACATATTTGCTGTATTACTGAGAATAATGGATGGTTGTGTTATGCACTACAATCTTGATTTACAAGCTACTAAAGCATAAGCATCTATATGCTATAAGGAACTATTGTTATTTTCTTAAAATTACTATTATAAGGGCTTTATGAACAACATAGGCCTAGGGAGGACTAAGCTTAATGCATCCCCATGCCACATGTAATAGTATTTTATTAACATACTTTTTTCTACTTGTACAAGCCAATATTTTCACCTATTAAACTTTCTCTCCTATGAAAGGTGCACTAAAGACTAATTTATTTGTTCCTTCATTCCTACCCCTCCATTACTCATTCTCCTTGTTGTGCAGGGTTTATTTATCAATATAGCCTAGCATTCACATGTAAAGTTTACACTGTGTATAAGTACAAACAGTGCAGAGATTGCTACAATAAATAATTTATTGTAAGCGTTCACTCACGTCAATTAATATCAAGTGCAGTGCTTTAAGCAAGTCGACAATTACAGCACTAGAATATAGGGGAAATAAATGGTCACATCAGGAATCTATAATAAAACGCAACTAAACCACAGGAACCAATCTGACACTTACTTCTTTTGTCTAACTGTCACTAGACAGTTAAAACGTAGGGGTGTGCACCGGCCACTTTTGGTGTTTTGGGTTTTGGGTTCTGATTAGCTTGAGGTTTTGGGTTTTTAATGGTTTTGCCAAAACCCCCCACTAAAGGTTTTGGTTCTGATTTTGAGTTTTGGGTTCTGATTTTTTTTTAAAAAAGCTTAAAAAGTGCTAAAATCCATAATTTTGTTTTTTTTTCACTCCTACACTATTATTAACCTCAATAACATTCATTTCCACTAATTTCCAGTCTATTCTGAACAACTAACACCTCACAATATTGTTTTTAGTCCAAAAGGTTGCACCGAGGTAGCTGGATGTCTAAGCTAAGCGACACAAATGGGCGGCACAAACACGTGGCCCATCTAGGAGTGGCACTGCAGTGGCAGACAGGATGGCAGTTTGAAAAACTAGGCCCCAAAGAGCACATAATGCCAAAAAAAGAGGTGCAAGATGGAATTGTCCTTGGGCCCTCCCACCCACCCTGATGTTGTTGAAATAGGACATGCGCACTTTAACCGACCAATCATTTCAGCGACAGGGCCTACCAAACAACTGTGGCTGAAATGATTGGTTTGTTTGGACCCCCACAAAAAGAGCTGGCAAAGAAAAAAAATAGTTGCAAGATGGAATTGTCCTTGGAATTATGTTGTTGAAATAGGACATGCACACTTTAACAAACCAATCTTTTCAGCGACAGGGACTACCAAACAACTGTGCCTGAAATGATTGGTTTGTTTGGGCCCCCACAACAAAAAAGCTATTCATCTCTCCCTGTACAAAATAAACAGGCTCTACTGAGGCAAGATGTCGTCCTCATCCTCAACCTCTGATTCCTCTCCCCCTACAGTGTGTACTTCCTCCTCCTCACACATTATCAATTCGTCCCTGCTGGACTCCACAATCACAGGTCCCTCTGTACTATCTGGAGGCCAGGGCTGGTCTTGATTGAGGAATTGATAATTCATTTTTATGAACATTATTTTTTCAACATTCTGAGGAAGCAACCTCCTTCGCCGCTCACTGACCAGGTTCCCCGCTGCACTAAAAACTCTTTCCGAGTACACACTGGAAGGGGGACAACTCAGGTAAAATAGAGCCAGTTTGTACAGGGGCTTCCAAACTGCCTTTTTTTCCTACCAGTAAAAATAAGGACTGTCTGACATGTCTACTTGGATGGTGTCAGCAAAATAATCCTCCACCATTTTTTCTATTGTGACAGCATCCAATGCAGCAACAGTAGACATGTCTGCAATGGTTGGCAGGTCCTTCAGTCCGCACCAGATGTTCTCAGCATCCCCGCCAGCGGGTCGTTTAGGAAATCTCAGCTGTTTCCTCGCAGCCACAGGTGTGAAAGAAAATGAAGGAGGAGCTGTTGGCATGTCACGATCCTCTTCAGAGGACAATCTCCTGACCACCGCTGTAGACTTGTGTCCGCCGGAAACAGAGACACAACATACGCTTTAAACCGAAGATCGAGCACGGTGGCCAGAATGTATTCCTCTGACTTTAAAAGAGTGACCACCCTCAGATCCTGGCAAAAAGTACGAAGGGCTTCATCCACAAGAGCTACATGCTTTGTGGAATTGCAATGCTTTAACAGCTCCTCCCTCACTTTCTCCAGCTGCTTCTGCAACAGCCTGATCAGGGGAATCACCTGACTCAAGCTGGCAGTGTCGGAACTGACTTCTCGTGTGGCAAATTCAAACGGCTGGAGAACCTTGCACAACACGGAAATCAGTCTCCACTGCGCTTGACTCAGGTGCATCCCCACTCCTTTGCCTATGTCGTAGGTGGCTGTGTAGGCTTGAATGGCCTTTTGCTGCTCCTCCATCCTCTGCAGCATATAGAGGGTGGAGTTCCAGCGCGTTACAACCTTTTGTTTGAGGTGATGGCAGGGCAGGTTGAGGCTTTTTTGATGTTGCTCGAGTCTGCGGTAGGCAGTGGCAGAATGCCGAAAGTGTCCAGCAATTTTGCAGGCCACCGCAAGCCTTTTCTGCACACCCCTGTCACTCTTCAGGTAATGCTGCTCCACCAAATTTATTGTGTGGGCAAAACATGGGACGTGCTGGAAATTGCCCATATGTAATGCCCGCACAATGTTACTGGCGTTGTCTGACACCACAAATCCCCAGGAGAGTGTAAGTGGGGTAAGCCACTGCAAGATTATTTCCCTCAGTTTCTCTAAGAGGTTGGCAGCATTGTGCCTCTTACTAAAACCGGGGATGCACAACGTTGCCTGCCTTGGAACGAGCAGGCGTTTTGGAGATGCTGCTACTGATGCTGCTGCTGCTGTTGCTGCGGAAGGCGATGCATCTACCCAGTGAGCTGTCACAGTCATATAGTCCTTAGATTGCCCTGAACCACTTGTCCACATGTCCGTGGTTAAGTGGACAGTGGGTACAACCGCATTTTTCAGAGCACTGAGGACACTTTTTCGTACTTCTCTGTACATCCCGGGTATCGCCTGCCTAGTGAAGTGGAATCTCAACGGGATTTGGTACCGGGGACACAATACCTCCATTAACCATCTAAATCCCACTCCACTGATGGCGGACACCGGACGCACGTCTAACACCAACATAGCTGTTATGGCCGCAGTTATCCGCTTTGCCATAGGATGACTACTGTCGTACTTCGTGCTCATGGCAAACGACTATTGTACGGTCAACTGTTTGGTGAAAGACGTAGCGTTCTTACGTTTTCCTCTCTGGGAAGATGACCGACTACTAGCAGCAACAGCAGCAGCGGCAGTAGTAGGCGTACCGCTGCAGGATCCTCCGGAAGAATCCCGGTTTGAAGAGGACTCAGTCATGCCGGTGACATGGCCTGCAGGGCTATCTCTGATCGAGATGGTGGAGGAAATTGACGAGGAGGGTGTTGCTGGTGTGGATACAACAGGACCAAGGGATTTAGGTGTCCCTGGACTGGTGACGGTCCTAGCCACAGGTCCTGAACTAAACACTGAATTATGAAGATTCTTAAGGTGACGTATAAGGGAGGATGTCCCTAGGTGGCCAAGATCCTTACCCCTGCTTATTTGAGCTTTACATAAGGTACATATGGCCATACATTTGTTGTCCGGATTGGGATAAAAATAACTCCAGACCGAAGAGGTGGATTTTTTTGTCTTCTGACCATGCATGACGATGGGCTTTTTCATCCCATGGACAACAACTGTTTCCCCCCCTGGTGCCTCATTTAACATAACCACATCAGCATCCTCCTCGTCAAGTTCCTCCTCAGTGCCAGCTACATCAATATCCTCCTCCCGGTGTACAACATTGACACCTTCATTAGCCAAATCTGTAACTGGACTGTGGGTGATCCTTCTAGCATATGCAGAGGGCGTGCTGCAAATGGTGGAAGGAGCCACCTCTTCCCGTACAGTGATGGGAAGGTCAGGCTTCGCAACCACCAACTCCCTTGGACTCGCCTTGGGGATTTGTGATGTCATCTCTTTAGAAGGCAGAGTTGTTTGCTGTGTTGTTGATGACAGCTTAACTCTCTTAAATTTTTTAGAGGGGGGGGGAGGAGGAGGGCTTTGATCCTTGGGTGAAGCTGAACCACTAGTCATGAACACGGGCCAGGGCCTAAGCCGATCCTTGCCACTACGTGTCGTAAATGGCATATTGGCAAGTTTACGTTTCTCCACAGATGATTTTAATTTTCTTTTTTTGCTAATTTTAGTGAACTTTGGTTTTCTGGATTTTACATGCCCTCTACTAGGAGATTGGGCATCGGCCTTGGCAGACGACGTTGATGGCATTTCATCGTCTATGTCATGACTAGTGGCAGCAGCTTCAGCATTAGGAGGAAGTGGTTCTTGATCTTTCCCTACTTTATCCTCCAAATTTTTGTACTCCATTATAGTTTAATCTCTGGTACTAATATTTCTGGACAGCAGGAACAGTGAACGTAGTTTAATCTCTGGTACTAATATTTCTGGACTACAGGAACAGTGAACGTAGTTTAATCTCTGGTACTAATATTTCTGGACTGCAGGAACAGTGAACGTATTTATATATTGCAGTACTAATATTTCTGGACTGCAGGAACAGTGAACGTATTTATATATTGCAGTACTAATATTTCTAGACTGCAGGAACAGTGAACGTATTTATATATTGCAGTACTAATATTTCTGGACTGCTGGAGCAGTGAACGTATTTATATATTGCAGTACTAATATTTCTGGACTGCAGGAACAGTGAACGTATTTATATATTGCAGTACTAATATTTCTGGACTGCAGGAACAGTGAACGTATTTATATATTGCAGTACTAATATTTCTGGACTGCAGGTACAGTGAACGTTGTTAAATATTGCAGTACTAATATTTCTGGACTGCAGGAACAGTGAACGTATTTATATATTGCTGTAGAAATTTTTTTATACTTTTTTTATATTTTTTTTAATTATTTTTTTATAATTTTTTTATATTTTTTTTAATTATTTTTGTATAATTTTTTTTAATTTTTTTTATAATTTTTTTATAATTTTAAAATAACAATGGACCACTGGACTCAGCAGGACAGAGCACAGGACACAGCACCACTGCACTCAGCAGGGCAGAGCACTGGATAAAGCACCACTGGACTCAGCAGGGCAGAGCACAGGACAAAGCCCCACTGGACTTGGCAGGACAGAGCACAGGGCAAAGTAACCACTGGATTCAGCAGGACAGAGTGACAGGACACAGACAGCACCACTAAAAAATCCAACCTCCCTCTTTCCTGATCTGAGCCAGAATGAAGATGGCGGCGGCAAGCGGGGAATTTATACAATCCGAGTCTCGCGAGCCGGAAGTACCCGAATAGTGCTCGGATCGCCGTCGGATCCGCACTGTTCGGGTGGGCTCGGATTGCGATAATCCGAGCCCGCTCATCTCTAGTTAAAAGCTACTTGCTGCTGATTGGTTGCTATAGTTCTGTGCAAATGTTGAGAAAATCAATCAGCGCAGCAGGTATCCATAATACAACTTCAATCCTTTATTGTTAAGAAACACCTATATAAACAAGCAGGGCCATCTTTACAACATTATGGGCCCCCGGGCAAAGCAGTGCATCGGGGCCCCTAGATATAGATATAGATATATAGATGTATACAGATACAGATATAGATATAGATATAGATAGAGATAGATAGATGTACTTGCTCAGTGACCCTTGTAGGTTTTTTTTGCAGGTTTTTTCTTTTGCAGGATTATTTGTTCTCATTAAGAGCCATGCCTATGGGGCCCCCTTGCCCGTGGGGCCCCTGGGCAGCTGCCCTTCGTGCCCAATGGAAAAAATGGCCCTGTAAACAACCACTCCAATTAATTATAAATAAACTGTAAGAGATATTTTTAACAAACACAACATACCAATTGCACTGAGAGTATTTTACAGCAGTAGTAAGATACTTACAAACTTGGAGTGTAGTGCTGGGATTGGGTACACCGCAATCAATGGTGCTATAACGCCAGCTCTTTGTCAAGGGGCATTTTACATTAGCATATTTCCTAGTATATATATATATATATATATTTCACACAAGGTTTCGTGCAACTGGCCTTAGCCAGTTTTATTCAGTAAGAAAACAAAAGAAAACTCCAAAATAAACATCTTGCAGTCCGGCTCTAACTAAACATTGGTTACTCTTGACTAGCAAACTATGACAAAACAAAAAGAAGATTCAGCACAATTACTTACAGGCAGATAACAGGCTTTCTCTCACAGAGACTCTGCAGACACTTTCCCCAGGCAGTGAGAGACTGACTGAGCTCCCTTTCTGCATTTTAGCAGCGTTATTCAGGTGCAACTCCTGATTGCCAGCAGAAACGCTGGTAACTTGGAAGTCCCAGTTTATAAGCCTAATGGAGGGAGCCCGCCCTCACTCTCCATCCAAAACCCCAAGACGCTTTACCAGCATTTTAACAGGCCTATAGCCCTTCAGCAGCTTACACACAATAACATTTCCCTGGGGTTTTAAAACAAGTAGGTCAGGAACCTAGGTGAGATATACCTCCATCAAACACTCAAACACTAATCCAGTGACTTTGTCATTATGTATATATATATATATATATATATATATATATATATATATATATATATATATAATTTACACTAAAATGGGCCATTTACAAGTTCCACCAGGAGTAGGGACATTCTGAATTCATTAGAAAAAGTACTTCTTAAGCAACTGCTGAGTTAGGCCAGCTGCAAATAAGCAATACTCAACAAAAAAAGGCATTAGGTTTTAGGGGACTAACTAGAGATTGGAAAATAAGCACAGCCTTACCACCACACTTGACTGTGTTGCCCAAGGTTGTCACCATCAACCTTTGTCGGCCCCTGCCTCAACCATGGCACTAAAAATTCACTATCTTCAAAAATGCTTCCCCATTCAGAACGGCTCCTGAGAAAATCACACACTCATGCTGACTTCCTCCATTTCAAGGTCATAACTGCGTCTTATATTTCTGCCATATCACTCTCTAAACAATCCTTCTTTAAGGCTCTCATTTCCTCCCAACCAACTCTCTCCTCTCCCCTCCCCCACTCCCACTCCCCTCCTCTCTCTCTGCTATCGATTTTGCTACCCACCACACCTCCAAAAGTCAATACATCATTACATCTCCTCCCAGCAGTCCCTTTTTGCCCCACCCTCTCCCCTCTCTGTACCCACTTTGTCCCCCCTCCCACTTTCTGTGGATGCTATATCCTTCCCCTCCACCCCATTTGCTAGCGAACCCTTCTTCTTTTCCTTCACTCCAGTATCTGCTGATGAAGTCCGCACACTTCTCTCCTTCTCACCTCCTCCAGCTGCCCACAGGATTCCATTCACTCCCAATTTCTCCTCTCCCTCTCTCTTGAGGCCTGCTCCCACCTTGCACACTTCCTCAACCTATAACTCTCCTCTGGAATCTTCCTCTCCTCCTTTAAACATACTCTACACTTCCTCAACCTATAACTCTCCTCTGTAATCTTCCCCTCCTCCTTTAAACATACTCTCATCTCCCCATACTGAATAAACCATCCCTTGACCCTGCCTTACTCTCTAATTATGACCCTATTTCCCTCCTTCCTTTTGCCTCCAACCTTCTCGAATGGATTGTCTACAACCATCTCTCTCATCTCACTCACTCCTTGACCCACTCTAATCTGGTTTTGGACCCCTCCACTCCACCAAAACTGCCCTCACTAAGGTCACTAATGACCTTATCCTTGCTAAATCTAAAGGGCACTTCTCCCTTCTTATCGTTCTTGACCTCTCTGCTGTCTCCGATACCGTTGACCACTCCCTCCTTTTGCAAACTCTCAAATCTATAGGTCTCTGATACACTGTCCTCTCATGGTTATCCTCTTCTTACCTCACCTACTGCTTCTTTTCAGTCTTTACACGTGACTCCACATCCCCCTTTTCCCTTACCTGTCGGTGTTGCCCAAGGTTACGTTCTTGGTCCCCTGCTCTTCTCCCTCTACACCACCTCCCTTGGTGTCTTGATGTGCTCCTTTGACCTCTAGTACCACCTCTAAGCTGACAATACCCAAATGTATCTTTCATTCCCTGACCTCACCCCTTCCCTTATGTCTCGCGTCTCCTGCTTTCTTTCGGCCATCTCATCTTGGATGCCCCAATGCTTTCTTAAACTCAATATTTGCAAGACCAAACTAATCATATTCCACCCTTCCAGGACTTTCCCACCTCCCCCCCTCTCTATTTCTGTTAATAATACTACCCTTCTCTTTGTCCCTCAAGTCCGATGTCTTGGGGTTATCCTTGATGAACATGTTTTGCTACATAGAGAAGAGTTAAGAGCAACTGTAATTTAATGAACATATGAGTATTTCCTTAAATAAATAAAATAATTGTAGCACAAAATTACTTAGACTAAGGGGCAACAAGTTTGTTTGATGTTTTAATAGATGATTTGATTTTGGGTTGTGTCTTGCACTTTATTGAAATAAGGTTAAATAGATCTACATCAGGATAAAGGAACTAATGTAAGATGATTTTAAACAAAGTGACTTGAGGTCACAAAATGATCATTGGAGACACACCCATCATTATACTATGATATTTTGACTCGTGCTGCATCACTCTTATTGCCTAACTGGCCTAATCATTTGTTGAAAAGATCTTCTACAGGTAATTAATATTTAATTTCTCTGTATGTTTGTATACATGATTTTAGCTGTTGGCAATAAATGATTGAAGTCTTATCATGGAAGCCTGGTGTGCCAATTGATTTTCTATCCTAATCTCAAAATTTGCACTGAACCACAGCAACCAATCAGTAGTTAGGTTTCAAATGTTAAGTAGTGAAAGCAAGTTTCTGATTGGTTCCAGTGATTTGGTGCAGTTTTAGCAAAAGATACTTTGTAGGAGTTATTTTTTTTTAAATTCCTTAATATCTATTACAAATGAATCAAAGTATTAAATTACCCTATAAAAAGAAAGTTGACTCAAGGGCATGTGAAATAATTCTTATGTAAATTAGTCTGTAAAAAGCAATTGCAATGTCTCGGCATGAATTTTCATATAAATGTGCACTAATAAAAATACCAGTTTAAATCTCAGCAATACAATGGATCATAACACTGCAATTAAAGGAAAGTTGAAAACCATACCCACAGCTTTACAGAGCTGACAGACGTTGTACCGTCCAAAATGTGTTTATCTTTTTATTCAGAGATGACTGTTGACCCTCTCTCTTGGTTATTTATTAATCACAGTTGAGTTTGTTTCTGGCTTCATTCAGAACATGTTTTGTAAATTTCTGTTAAATGGAGCCCCTGATACATTCTTCACATTTACTTAAAGGGCTGTTGAGATATTATTAAACACCCCAGCCATTAATGGTAAATAGGGGGATTAATTTTTCACTTGAAGTCAAGAGCAGGATCAGTCAAAATCATGCTTATTTTCCTGATAGCAATGCCGTAGGCAGGGCTGTCTCTACCACTGGGCAACCCAAATATTTAGGGGGTTACTAAATCACTGAATGCATGACATTTAAATGAAAAATTCCCCCATAGGCTTACAATGAGGAAGAGGGTGATCTGTTTAATTATGCAAAGATTTCTCTTTACTTGTAGAACAAATTGTCAGAGCAAGAGGGATGGTACATCACACTGCTGCTCCTTAGTATCAGTGATAGACTGGGCACATGACTTTGTGCAGCGCCACACTTCCAGAAACTGTGAGCACTGATGCCAACCATTTCACCACTAGCATAAAACGCAGGGTGATGAGAAGATCAGTGGATGGTGCGGAGGATGCCTGGAAGGGGCTGCCTAGGGCCCACTTAGTGCTGGCATCAGCCCTGCCTTCAGGATAAATAAGCAGACTGCCAAGCCCTTCATAACTCTCAATAGAGCTCTATGGAGCAGCCTCCATAGAATTTTGTTGCAGAGCTATATTTTGACTTTAGTCCTCCAGAGCCAAAAGCTGCATTGCAAGCTGGTTCTCAGCTGCTCCCCATTTCCTGTTCTTGGGGGGCAGATTCAATTCGTGACATCTTGACTTCAGGTGGTTCAGTCCTTAAAACCTCCAGTTGAGAGTGGAATTTTTTATGCAACCCAATTTAAAGACACATGATCATAAATGATGTATCTGCTTGTACATTGTATGCACATGATAATTTACTTACTGGTTTTAAAATTCCAAATACTTTCCACAGTGAGGATTGAAAGGCACATACCCAGCATAAATGCCAGCTGTTTTGGTTTATGTATTGTACACTGAAAATGTTCTGATTTCTCTGCTGGAGTTGAAAAATTAAATAAGACAGCACTCATTGCTCACTTAATTTCTGTCTCCAGCCACAAGAGGATTAGTATTAGCATCTTAAGACAGTTGCTAAATTCTCAGTGATAAAAATAGGAACTGCTATGTAGAAGGGTCTCATCTTTGGTGTTTATAGAAGTTAAACAGTGATGGCATTGTCTGAGGAGGGCACATCATATACCAAACTAAAGGTCTTGGTCTGTCGATTTGCAGAAAAATAATGGTGTTATAATCGTTATAATCGTTTGCATCGTTTCTGAGTTATATCGCAAAATATCCACTCGCCATTTACAACAATGCATTACCATTGTCCTCTGGAAAATATGACAGTTGGTACTACATCTGTGAACCTGCTGGTTGCTCTGGAAAGTGTGAGTTAGTGAACTCTCCCTGTGCATCTGCTGAGTGACCTGGAACATGTGACCTGCTGAGTCATCTGGAAACTGTGAGTTACTTGCAGCCCTGCTGGGTGACCTGGCACATGTGACCTGCTGGGTGGTCTGGAAACTGTGACAGTTATTTGCAGCCACATATATCAGTGTGTCTGCAGAGACCTCAATCACAAACTGTTGTGTTATTTCATTATTCACTTATCTTTGTTTGCAACAAACATGCTAAGAGGAACCCTTACAGGTTGCCCAAAGCGCACTGTTCAAAGATCTTCCAGTAAAGAATATTATCGTCACAATCAACATATAAAAAAAAGCAACTGATATGCCGCTTGCATTGGACATGACGTATTCGTTATAATACTACTCTTTGGTTCCTATGGACGTGCAGTGTGTGAACTGTGGTGCCCTACACTTTTTGGTAGAGGAGATTAATGTTCAATTTTAATACTGGTGTAGCAATGGAAAGGTTTCTTAGCCCATTGTGATTGTTCCACCATATGTAGCAGAACTGTTTATGACAAATATCCTCAAATTACGTACTCATTATTGTTAATAAAATAATTTAGTCATTACATTTCAGTTTAATTTAGTGCAGTTGCTGCCAGGTTTCCCTAGATTTGTATTTGTTGTTGTGAGGACAGAAGGCATAACACAAAAGCATCAATTTGGCGCAGGGGCAGGGCTAATATGGGACAATTCACTGCAAATCGCATCATGGAGGATTTCATAATGCCCACTTCACTAGAAAGTTGGCGGGATGCAGGAGAATGGCCTACTCTCCCGGGAGTTCAGGAGACATACGCAGAATTCGAGAGTCTCCCGGACATTCTGGGAGAGTGGGCAAGTATGATTTAAAGTCCATATTAATAGTACGAGTGAGGTAGAATAATCAAGTGCAGAAAACAGTAATAAACACAGCGGCTGAAATTCAAACAGTTAAATTGATCTAAATTTGATGTACCAGAAATAATATTGCTATTACAGTGATTATTAGTTTTATTTTCCACTGACTAGTGGCTAACACAACATTTTGTGTGTCTGTTGTCTGTAGTAAATTTATACAAAAATTAATTAGCACGGAGTCTGCGTGTGCTTAGAACTGCAACTTACTACTGCCAGTTCAGGGCAGCTTAGGAGCAAGCGTAGAGAAGCTCAAATTCACACAACTTATTTATCCTGATTTGGGGAACCACAATTAATATTATTTTATTATTTGTGAATATTTTTTTTTGTCCTACTGCTTTGAGCGGATAATTCACACCTATTGATCACTGTATGAGAATTGTTCTGTCCTGCTGCATTTGCTAATTGTTTTTCAAAAACTATTAAGAGGGTGCCGGTTATATGTCATACTTGCTGGCCTAATCATTGTCACTCACATTATGTGTGCACATAGCTTATTGCTATTTAGTGATACTGCCAGTTTTAGACAGCTGTACACAGTGGCTGAAATTTATATCATTTATTTTGATCTTGATTTGCTGTACTGCTATTAATTAAATGTCTAAAATTTAATCTTGACTTGTTGTGCCAGAGGAATTACTATACTGGTTACTCATTTTTACAAAGCAATTTCCAGTGCTTGATCACATTCAATATGCAGTACAAGATAAGTCTGAGGTGGTATGGGGTCAAAATGTCCACATTCTTAATGACGACATTCAAAATGTCTATACCATTATGTAGACTAGCAAAATGTCTACATGCTCCCAAGATCCACCTGAATTTACTCTCACCAGCACTAGGCTTGGGCTGGTGGCACTATAGCAGGAAAACCCAAGTGCAGTATGCCCTGGCAATGATGGGAGTCCTGATGCTTGTAGTATAACAAACACCAGCATGGGCAAACACGTAATGACAGGCCAGACATGCTGAGACTTGTAGTGCATCTGTTACCAATTAAATTTAAACATTTAAACAATTTATTTTACCCCATACCCACTGCCACAGGGGTGTGGGAAGAACCCTAGAGCTATTATCAGCGAGGCTGGATAAACCTAGGGGGGTTCGCATCTTATTTTGTAGACCAGGGGGTAAATGTATCAAGCTGAGAGTTTTCCGGCGGGTTTAAAAAAAGCCTCAGATTCTAGCTATCATTTATTTAGTACATTCTACAAAATGATAGCTAGAATCTGATTGGTTGCTATAGGCAACATCTCCACTTTTCAAACCCGCCAGAAAGCTCTCAGCTTGATACATTTACCCCCAGATCTCTCTAGGAAATCCAGCCCATTTTGACCATCCTGGGGCTGGCTTGGCATTATGGCAAGGGAACCCTGTGCAAAGCCTAGTGTTGGTAATAGTAAATTCAGGTGGACCCCACATTTTTTGTTTCCCCCGATTTTGCTAGTACCTGCCTAGGCCGGCAGCACTAAGGTTGGTAAAGTCGTTTTTTTATTTACATTTATTTTCTTTTTTTTATTTATGTCAACATTTTGAATGTCGATATTACATTATGTATGTCAACATTTTAACTGTGTAGACATTATGACCATGTAGACATTTTGTTGGTCGACATTATGACAGTGTCGACATTGTTACTGTTGACATTATGGTGTAAACATTTTGAATGTTGACATTTCATACCCAATCCATCTGAAATATTATCAATAATACTTCATTTGTATATATATGATTCACATTCATTCTTTATACCATAAAAATTGCATTGATGGTAACATGCAATAATAATCACTTTTCCTGACTGACAGTAGTAAATTAAAGAACCAAAGTGGTAACAATTTTCCTGGGCGTTCATGAAATATGAAATACTATAATAAACTCTTAGCAATACTTGTTTTTGTCATAGGCAAACCTGGGGGGGTTCCTTGTGCCTGGAGCCCCCCCCCCCCCCATCCCAGCCTGCACCACTGTATGCTTGAGGTGGCTGGACCCTAGTGCCATCTAAGCCAGCCCTAGCTAGATGTAAATCCCTTTACCTGAGAGGACCCTAAATTTCCAAAAGCCAGCCAGACAAAAACATAGCTGCAAGAAAAAGCAAGAGAGAACAGCAAGAACAGCAATTTTAGCTGATGTCTTCCAGAAGTATCTGGTGATAATACCAGGATCCTGCAGAAAGAGATAAGCCTCTACATATTTATTCATTTGGTGTGCACATAAGCTAATAGCAAATGCAAATGATTCGCTGATGTTTATTGAGACTTTAGTAGTCCCTCAGCCACAGATTAGGATTTGGCAAGCATGTTTTACACATGTTGGGAAGTTGTTTCTGCCGTATTAGCTAGTTAATTCAAGTTGAAATGGTGCTTCATAGCAATTACATTTGTAGCATATAAAATAAAAGGTTTTTGTGCATGTTTGTAAGATGTAAGTGTCTGTGGTCAATCAGACGCATATGCTACTCATTCAGACATGGGCACATCTTCTACTCTGAATACGTTGTACATATACATTCATTTATGTGTAACTTTTTCAAATGCAAGTTAAGCTTACACTTGGGGGTAAATGTATCAAGCTGAGAGTTTTCCGGCGAGTTTGAAAAGTGGAGATGTTGCCTATAGCAACCAATCAGATTCTAGCTATCATTTTGTAGAATGTACTAAATAAATGATAACTAGAATCTGATTGGTTTTTCAAACCCGCCGGAAAACTCTCAGCTTGATACATTTACCCCTTGCTTTCCACTCTAAATCAGGCCCACATTGATTTTAGGTCAGTTGGGTCAAAGAATACATAAGTAGCCACTTTGCAAACCACAATCATAATGCAAATCTTATACATGCTTTAGCACTGGTAGTATATATGAATTTGTACACTTAATAAAACTTTTACAGTATAAGATACCACACCTATTCTTTATGCAAATAAATATTTCCTATCTGTGAAGATACCGTGGTTTCTGGCCCAATTCTGCCCACTTCATTCTGGCTGGCAACCTACAGGTGCCTTCCTAGGCCAGTGAAGCCTGCCCAGTACCTTCTAAGGTTCTCATTAGTCACTCAGGCAAATTCAGTTAGAAAGTAAAGCAATACATTTATTGTAATAAAAAACAATCACTAGAATATTATGCACACACAGTAAAGAAATGTCAGGCAGGTGTACCACATCATCTGTTCCTTACCCCACTAGCTTAAGGAGCTACAGTCACCTGAATGTCCTTAAAGACCCATGGAGTTCTTCTCTTAGCTGCAGCTGTAGTCCATTGGTAGGGAACGAAAACTCAAAACCAGCTACACTGCACCTTCCATAAATCAAATCCCGTAATGAATATATCACCCCCCTCCCCAACCGGAGTGGTTCCTTATATCTAGGGTAAAATTTTCACAGTTCTTCCCCTTCCCTGGGAGAACCCCCGGGCCTCTCCTTGTTAAACATTGATGAGTCCTGGACTAGAGGTGTTGGAGATTGATTACTCGTGTATGACCTTTGCCTGTTCCTGGACTCTGAACCTGTGCTTCTGACCCTGATCTATTGCCTGAAGCCAGATTCTGAACCTTTGCTAGTGACCCTGATCTTACGCCTGTCCCTGGATTCTGAACCTGTGCCTTTGACCCCTGACCTTGGTTTGTTCTCTGGATACGTTGTCTACTGCCGGCCCCGATTCTGGCCTGGACCCCACGCTCCTGTCTGGCAGAACACTCTATTCCTGGGTTCTCCTTAGCCGGTACACATCTCCCGACACTCTGTTTGTCTGCAGCCAAGTCTGTCCTCACCAATAGGGGCAACAGTGAACACCAGACTTCAGAGGAGACTCCGGGTTTTGCTGTACCGGCTGGAGGGGTTCCTAACAGAGGAGACCTACAAATAAAAAGCGAATTTAGGAAAAAACGATTTCAATCTAAATAGACTTACCTGAAAACTGACGCTGCACATCTCCGATGCACCAGCATGCTGACCGCAACTTCTTCCGAATGAAGACCTCGCCGGCACTACTCTTTGACGTCACTTGTATTAATGTTAATTTAAAGCGGCAATGTCGGGTTAAGTGTTTAAACACTTAACCTGCGGGGTCCCGACAATGCCAATTTAAATTAACATTAAGTCGCGTGACGTCAAAGAGTAGTGTCGGAGTGGTCTTCATTCGGAAGAAGTTGCGGTCAGCATGCTGGTGCATCGGAGATGTGCAGCGTCAGTTTTCAGGTAAGTCTATTTAGATTGAAATCGTTTTTTCCTAAATTCGCTTTTTAAGTGTAGGCCTCCTTGCTGTCAGAATTGTGGTAATTGGGTTTGATTTATATTAAAAAAAAGTCTTATTGAGTGAACAGATAATTTATAAAAGAGGAGGGAGCACATTTATTTTTTGCAGGGAGGCGCCAGACATGCTACAACTGGCATTGTAGATGTGATACGTATATTGTATATTTTAAATAGAGATGCTCACTGACCCCCGTGTTCTGGTTTTGGTTTTGGTTTTGGATCTGGATTACCTTCGTGTTTTGGTTTTGGTTTTGCAAAACCGCCCTTGCGTGTTTTGGTTTTGGTTTTGGTTTTGTTTGGTTTTGCTTTGCAATTTTGTTTAAAAATCAATGTTTTTGTGCATAAAATAACCTAATTTAGTGCTCCACCAGTTTCTTGGATAAGTAAGGTAATTCTAAAGCTAATAAATTAGGAAGAAAACAGTTTAATCCCTGGTAGGCCGTCCTTAATTCTCCACACAAACCTGGTTGTCTTCCTCTTCATCTTTGCCTATTGGCAATGCAGCCATCGTCTTTGGGTGTATATTACACCCTCCACTTGTAGTTGAACAGAAAAAAAGCAGCCTGCATAGACTGTGGAATTAGAAAGTAAAAATAAATGGACCACGGTAGTTTGGTGGATATCTATGCCCCCCCCCGCCCTCCACTTGTAGTTGAATAGAAAAAAAGCAGCCTGCATAGACTGCGGAATTAGAAAGTAAAAATAAATGGACCACGGTAGTTTGGTGGCTATCTATGCCCCCCCCCCCTCCACTTGTAGTTGAATAGAAAAAAAGCAGCCTGCATAGACTGTGGATTTAGAAAGTAAAAATAAATGGACCACGGTAGTTTGGAGGCTATCTATTTCCCCCCCCCCGCCCTCCACTTGTAGTTGAATAGAAAAAAAGCAGCCTGCATAGACTGTGGAATTAGAAAGTAAAAATAAATGGACCAGGGTACTTTGGTATCTGTCTGCATCAGACCCCCTCTCCACTAGGAGTAAAATAGTAAACTATTCAGCCGTTTTAGAGTCTAGAATATAAATAGAAATTGAGAAAGGCAATTTGGTATCTGTCTGCATCATAATCATCAACTTCATCATTAGTGCCTTCGTCACCTACACAAATCTCCCACTCATCCTCTTCTAATTCAAAAGTGGCATCCTCAATTGGTGTATCATCGACTACACTCGGGCTGTTAAGGCACACATCGGCAAAACTGCTGAAAGAAACCTTCTTTATGGGTACACTGTCGCTAACAGAATGCTCATGATTAGACATACCACTGGTGAATGGACTCTCCCCAGGGATTGGTGTCATTTCTGATTCAGAGCATACATTATCCTCTAATGCCTTACTGTTTTCTTGCAGCTCGGCTTTCACGCGTAACAGTACTTGTGCACCACTTGTAGGCTCAGTAACATTTTTTAATCTGCCACTAATAGACAAAGGTGAAGGCCTCATTCTCTCTTTGCCACTGCGTGTATAGAATGGCATGTTGGCAATTTTTTTTTTATCGGCACTTAACTTTTCCTCAGTTACACTTCTTTTGCGCTTCAACACGGTAAATTATTTTTTCGTGTGTGTTTTTTTGACTGATTTCAAAAGACTGTGTAGTTTGACATTGCCTTTCCCAGATGACGTACTGGGAACACTACCATCAGGACTGGTGACAGAACCTGGTTGCTGATTCTGCTCATATGTGGACTGCTTAGAATCCATTATGAGCCCAACACACTTGTAGTGCTACAAATTGTTTTAGATACTGCTGACAAATATGACTTTTGACAGCCACAAATATTAATGCAAAAGAATGGGGGACACCCCAAAAGCACTTTGGAGTGCTAAAAATTATTTTTTAAATCTACTGACAGATAGTACTTTTGACAGCCAGAAATATTAATGCAAAAGAATGGGGGACACCCCAAAAGCACTTGGGAGTGCTAAATATTATTTTTAAGCTTGCTGACAGATAGTACTTTTGACAGCCAGAAATATTAATGCAAAAGAATGGGGGACACCACAAAAGCACTTGGGAGTGCTAAATATTATATGTGAAGTCTGCTGACAGATAGTACTTTTGACAGCCAGAAATATTAATGCAAAAGAATGGGGTACACCCCAAAGCAGTTGTAGTGCCAAATATTGAAAAAAAAAAGGACTCCTCTATCCTCCTCTCTTCTCTATCGATTGTTATCAGAATTGGAATCAGAATTGTATTGTCTGTCCCTGCTCTAATCAGCCTGTGACTACACCCTGTGGAGGCAGGTATTTATAATTTTCAAGTATCGTGAGAACCGAGCCCCGAGATTCGATGACGTCACAATGACGTTCGGCCTCGATTTGGAATCCGAGCGGGCGGGAGAGTACCGAGCCTGCTCGGCTCGGTACTCGGATAGGCAAAGTTCGGGTGGGTCCGGTTCTCGGGGAACAGAGCCCGCCCATCTCTAATTTTAAAGCTTCAAGTTTCTAGAAAGCACTGCACGGACAGTGATCCCTTCAGTATAGAAATATACTAACAATCACTATTGTATATAAAATATAGTGCTTTATATACAGACTACTATAAATGATATACAGTGCACACTGCATGTTTATTATTGGCACAGGGATATCCCAAGTTCAGTCAATAGACTGTAGCTTCTGTAGTCTAAAACCACTTGGCTCTCAGGGAGGGAAAAACACAAGATTATGGCTACCTTTCACCAACATATTTATATTTTATATACATAAATATTTTAAAATACTAAATATAGAACATTTACAGTAGCAAACCTTATATATATATATATATATATATATATATATATATATATATATATGTATCACACATTTTAATCACTATGTCTGGTCTTGAAAGGCGATTTTGAGCACCTGTAATGCCTGCTTGTATTTGCCTATGAGACACTTCAGTTTTGCAACAAATCGGAAAATCACCAACCACGTAATAACATAATATAACTGCTTCTCTTGATATTTATTAGTCTGTTGTTTATCTCATGTTGCTATAGGAATATATTTACCCTCCTGCATTAGATAAAGTCTTATATTTATTGGGGTTCTGTATTTGTGTGCAGTATGTCATGGAATCTATTCCCTAAATGGCATATTCATTTAGGCAATACTTGTTTGCCCCTGGATGGAGAAGGACACTTGGGGGTATATTTACTAAGCTGCTGGTTTGAAAAAGTGGAGATGTTGTCTATAACAACCAATCAGATTGTAGCTGTTATTTTGTAGAATATACTAAATAAATGAGAACTAGAATCTGATTAGTTGCCATAGGCAACATCTCCACTTTATCAAACCCGCAGTTTAGTAAATATACCCCTTGTTTTTTTCTTGATGTATAAAAATATGTTTGAACCAGCATATATATTTTCATGTTGCCCAACTGTCATAAAGTGGCACTAGTGGAGACCTCGAGAAACACACATATACACTTATTAGGAGCTATATCTTTTGCACCTGCTACAGTACTGGTGCAAATACAGACGGATGATAATGTCTTGGATGAGGAGGCATATGAGTATGGCTCTACATATGGGTGGAAATACGCTATTTTTCTGTGCTGTTTTTTATTATTACAGCAATTTACACCCAACTCTGCATCAGCCCCCTGGTCTCCATCTGTTATGAAAGGGAACCTTCATTGACTTAGGGGCCTATTTCTGAAGCATATATAGGCATATTTTAGTATCAGGGCTATTTAAGAAAAGCCTAATCTAGCAGAAAACCGCAGTCCCCATAATTCTCAACAGGGACTGCGGTCTGGACCAATTTAGCTTAGATTGACTATGACAGCTAACACCATCTGAAGACAGGAGAGGGATCATCTGATCCCTCCCCAGCAGGCTTCATGCTCCTCCCCTCCCTCCTTGTTTTCTGAGCATTCGCAGCCTGATGGCCATACATGTGCAGTGCATAGGCCTGGTCAGGACCTGGAAGTAAAGTAATAATGATTGCGATCACTTTACTATAGATTCTTTGCCAGGACAGGCTCTTATCGGAGCTGCGGTCTCAGCTGAACAATTTTGATGAATTGCTATGTTCATCCATTTCTTATCACTGCGATAACAAATGATAATTAATGGGCAGAGAATGCGAAGGGTCATAAAAAGACCCTTAAGGCATTAAAAGATTGCTATTTCTTTCCAAGTATTAAAGGTAACTGTTTCTCTTTTGAATAATGAGTGCATGCTCTTCTCCTAGTACAGCACATTCCTGTTACCTTGCTTGGTATTGACACCTGCCACCAAAGTAGGGCATTTACTTCCATTTGTCCATTTTTGTTGAAAAGACAACTTGTTAAATACAATGGCATTTATGTTTCTGTTTGGTATGAATTTAGAAGATCACTCTTCTGACATCTTCTAGGATAGAAGACCACTGATTACTCTTATAATCTATTGAATTGTTTCAGGGTCACTCATACTTTTTTCAATAGAAAGTTACTTATTTCCATAATGGTATGACACATGTGGTCCACACCTTTGATATGGTAAGTCACTTATTCTTTATTTTGTAAAGGACACTAGTGCTGTTGTATGCTCATCATGTGTGTATTCCCCCAATCTGCTATAAAATAGACATGATTCCATTTTGGAATTCCAAGGTATAAATAAACACGAATATAGAAAACACACATATTCTATCAAATGCTACAGAAATAAAAATATACTCAAGTCATCTTCCTAAATTTTCCTTACATTGTTTATATTTTGCTGGCTTTTAAACACAAGCTTTGTGGAATTCTACTTGCAAAGGTGACATGAAACCAATGATAAATCCACTTTAAGGGTTTGACAACGTCACTGTACCATAATGATTAGCTTGTTTGCTCTACTAAACTGTTGGTAATGTCACAATCCATTAAACGGAATTGAACAAACATCACACTCACTTCTACGCTTCTGTTTAATGGAATGAAAGAGGGAGATTTAGCTGCATTGTGGTGCAAGTCTACCGTTTGCAACAAGATACTTTGTCATTCCCTGAAATGGAAAATGTTATCTTCAAGCAGTATGATATATATCTATACACACACACACACACACACACACACACACACAAAATGTTACTATCAAAAAGGAGTTATGTTTTAGTAGTGTAGACTAATAGCTAACTCCTTAAAGTGAATTTTCAAAATATTAAATGTTTTCCGCTTGCTGTATACTAATTAAAATATCTCACAACAATTGATAAGAAAGAATTTTTGGGATATCAAATATAATGTTCTAGGAACTTAGAAATATTCTGCAAAGACAAAGTTCCTACCTTGACATTACGTATGCAGTGGAGTGACAGGCTTGCACAGGTCTTTTAATAAGTGCTCCTGGTATTAAGATTCCTAATTCTTTTCCACACTATCTTCTTGTAAAGAATAAAGAATGGCACATCCAAGCTATAGTTCTGTCAGTTCTCCCAGAAGGAGAGCACAGCTCCAGTACTCCTCGCTGCAGCTCTTGCTCTTACACAGACATGCAAGCAACGCTCTGAATATAGAATGACTCACACAGGCAAAAAAGAGAACTGGGAGGGATTATTATGCTCTGTATTCTCACAGGCAAACTCTATTATTCAGCAACGGTAACCCTCTACATAAGTGTCTCTGCATTTGGTCAACTATCAACTCTCATTCTAATGTATAATATGGATTAACAGGCACAGTGCTTTGCAAAAAACAACAACAAGCTTTGAAGGTTGTGTGAGACCAATGACAGCAAGCTAACTGATGCTCCTTCTGAAACAAATATATAAAGAATGGTAAACCTGTTGATTGATAGCCCACATTGATTTACCCCCACTCTCACCTGTTTCCTATTTTTTGTGAATGAATATCTGCTTTGGTGAATTAAAATAAATCCGAATTTTGAAGTTTAGATGCTTATAACTTTGTTACACCCTTTCTCCATATATTTTACAGTCATTAATCTTGTATGCCTAATTCTTTCAGCCTATACTTTATTTAAAACACATACCTTCTTTACTTTTTTAAACATCATTGTCACCTGTATACCTACTAGTTCAATGCAGTCAATTCAATGTCACACAACTTCTTCCCCTTACTGCCTTATCAAAGTAGTAAGGGTTGTGCATGTGACTTTTTTAAACACATTCGGGCCTGACTAGTTTGGTGTAGTACGAACTACAGTTTGCATTGGGGACTAATTTATACACAGCTTGCGCTGTTTTCACAACTACAACTCAGAAGCCGGGAGTGCAAAGAGGCATAGGTATTTCAACAGGTAGCGAGGTGCAATGGAAGGGAATGCTAACATTTATCTATGACCACAGGCTGGAAATAGCTATTTTTTATGATTAGGTGGACAACAATTTTAATCATGAAAATGCAATCTATTTCATGTTTTTCCCCTCCTTGGGCAGTTTTAGTAAGGATAGTAGTATCATCACCATCATCATCATTTATTTATATAGCGACAACATATTCCGTAGCGCTTTACAATTGGGGACAAACAGAGCAAACTAATAAAAAAAAACTGGGTAAAACAGGCAAAGAGGTGAGAAGGCCCTGCTTGCAAGCTTACAATCTATGGGAAAATGGAAGTTTGATACATGAGGTTAAATCTACATTTTGCATTTCGGTCCAGACAGATTGCAAATCTAAAAGTGACTCATAAGCTAAATGATCCGGTCACACAACAATGTTGCTCAGGGGGTAGTTGTCTTGTGTGAAATTGTGTAACGGGTGGTAATAGGGTAATGTAGTAAGGTTAAGAGGGTAGTTGAGGAATATTATAAGCTTGTCTGAAGAGGTGGGTTTTCAGAGAACGATTGACAGTTTGTAGACCAAAGGAGAGTCTTAGTCTTAGTATGTTTTTTAGTGTGAGCATCTACTATACATTACCAGACATAGCATTTTTTCTAGATCTTGGCTGTTGGGATAACTAGAAACTTTTGGCCCTAGTGGAAAGTAAATGTAAGTTTCCACAACAAGAATATACTATACTAAGCAAATATGGGAAAATATGCTGAATGGCCGACAGCCATATTGCTTGCAAGATAATTATATTTACTCGACTTTGATGGAAACTCTGTTCTTTAACATATAAATTATGTACAGTGAAACTGCACAAACTAGCTCTGAAGGCAGCCTTCTCAGTACTAGTTCATATATGTAAAAAAAAAAAAGGAACAAAAAAGAATAGATTAGTTTCAGTTGCCCCCTGATCATCTTGCTAGCCCTCTCCTGCTAACCATTCACAATGTCCTCCAGAGACAATTATTAGCATAAATCTATAGGAATACAGAGCAATTGTAGAATAATTGACACCGTGTTCTGTACTATCTACTTCTCCATTTCTCATTTGTAAAAGTTTGGCTTGATCTTTTAAAATCAATGCTGTATTATGTTGTGGTAATTTTATGTTCTGCTACTTTACATTTAGTAAATAAAGATCTTGCATTCCAACATGAATGTAAAGTGCCAGAGAACTACTTTAAATTGGTTTGCTATATATATCATCTCACTGTTCTTCCAGACTGATCAGAGAGTTGAACAGTGTAGGTTCATACAGTTTTTTAATAAGACTATGGACACAAAACTAGGACATCACAAGAAAATGTAGTTAAGCAGGGAAGAGGACCCTGCCCATGAGAGTATGCATTCTAAATGGAGGGGGTGATGCGAGACAAAAGGAGCAAATGGGAACACTACGCATTGTGGGGTTCACTATGGTGCAAAGGTCTGCAAGATACTGAGGCCAAGATGTAGAGAGTCCTAGTTGGTACAGAGTCCTGGATGATTCAGATGGTGTAGAGGCCTATTTTGGCAATGTCCAGGATGGTGCAGGGGCCTTTAAGGTACAGGAGCCATGATGGTGTCTAGGCCTGTGTAGTGAAGGCATCATAATTCAGTTTCAGCCAGCACCTTGTGGTTTGTCAGGTGGTATGGGGTCCAATAATGTGATTTTTGCCCTGGATCCAGTTATGTCTTTAACCTCTCCCGACTTAATATATGTGTAAAGAACAAATAGTCTAACTGCAAATCTGTATAATTAGCATATTTAAGAAGAACAGGCATGCAAATTCACTAATGTATTTTTAGAAGTAGTTAACACTCATAGATAATATCATTGATACTAACTGTATACACAGGGCGTATATCTATACAAGAAGGAGGTGCTGTGTAAGGTCGTGTTTCAGGCAGTGAAAGTGGAAAAAGAAGGCTTAGGGCTAGATTTACTAAAGTGGGGATGTTGCCTATGGCAACCTATCAGATTCTAGCTTTCATTTATTTAGTACCTTCTACAAAATGACAGCTAGAATCTGATTGGTTGCTATAGGCAACATCCCCACTTTTTCAAACCCGCAGCTTAGTAAATCTAGCCCTTAGTCTCGTTTATCTCACTGCTTGAACATATCTTAAATCAACACGGAAAATTTAGGAGATTACAAAAGAGAACAAACTACCCAGAAAGTTTGTCGGAAACGAACAAAGAAAAAAATGGAAATTTTGCTCTTATACCTTTTTCTTTCACAAACTGCTTGGTGAATGAACCAGCTGTCATTAAGCTCGGCAACCTCAGCAAGGATATCCCAGCTTAAGTTTCTGTCAAAATATTTATTTTCAAACATGACTTTCCTGATCTGTTCATAGAAACACACAACACACATATGTGTGTGTGGTTTTGTGTTCATACACACGGTTGTTAATAATCCTCATTCAATACATTTTTTTAAAACCTGGAAAATGTATTTTAATGTAAGTTTTAGTTAAAAAATAAATGTACAGTAATTAACCCGTACACACATACTTTCAGGCATCACTTTGCTTGGCTTTATATTAGTTTCAATGTAACCTGCAGCAATCAACTGTTAGTGCTGTTGTATGACTTTTAGTTAGAGGTATACTAGTGCGCTTGACTATTTTTGATAGAGTGTGTTTGCCCTGCTAACACAAGTTCCCTCACCTAGCAAACCTAGAAATGAAGTTATACTTATATCTTTGTATCCATGAAACACTGCAGAATCCAGAGATTGCGGATGAGAGAGATAGGTGGTAGTAGGTAGTTACAGGTACGAAATGCTAGGGGTTTCAAAGCATATTAATGTGAGTGGAGGAATGAGTGGTTTTATGAGTAAAGATTCTGATGCGTTAGTTCTAGAAGTTACGAAAAATATGACATGAGAATCAGTATGACTATGTCTATGTTTGAGTGGAGTAAGCATAATATAGTTCCAATCTTTGATTACATTATCTGTTTAAATCAAACTTATATTTGGTACACACACTATTCTCACATCACTTGTACCCTTGTCTCCCTACCATGACCCTCGCCCCGATTCAGTTTCCTGCCTTTAACCTTGTTTCCAACCTTATTTCATTTGCTAACCCACTTTATCTCCCTTCTTTTCCCGCTATCTAGTTCTCCACACCCCTCAACATCCATACATTCTCCTTTCACCTTCACCTTATTCTTTCCCCATTTAATTTTTAATAAGTCCTTTCATCCATACACAGAGGTATGCTCATGCCATACTGTACGATTTTTAGCCACAAAAATCCCTTTATCAGATCATGTCACAGCAAAATGGTAAAGCATGTAATTAAATAAATCTATTGTGTAATTGCTAATTTAGCCACTAAATTAGTTGTGTTAATATTTATTTATATTTGTAATTCTACAGAAATTATAAAGCACTATTTTGTAGCAAAATTAGTATTTAAATATTAAGTAATCTGTTTTGTCTACAACATAACTAATTGATCATCAGAATAATCATTTTTGTCCATCAAATGATTAGGGATTTTTGCATAATGGATTTTGGTTACAAAATAGCTTGAAATTGTGCAAAGGATATACTGGTTCCTGCTCTGTCTTCATGAACTAGTCCTGTGGTCTAAAGGAGGGAAATACAATGACTGAAAAGAAAAACAATGAAAGTGAAGTAAAAGAACATTGGCCTTCAGGACAGGGATGTTTGGGATTCCTATCAGATTTGTGTAACTTCCATAACTCCACTATCTGTATTTCATATTTACCTACTCTTCATACCTCATTTCCAAGCGATCTGGTGTCAGAATATAAAAAGAGGTGGCTGGGCAAAGCCTACGTTGTCTAGTTGGCAGTGCAAAGCCCATGATGGCACTATTTATTTCACCACACCCTTCCACTGTGTGCTCAGTGAGGTCGGTTATAATAGGTTATAACGACTTTTGTATCATCACGGAATGTACCCAACCACGTTGCTTGTTCAGATTTTTTTTTCTGGTTTCCCTAGTTTGCTAGCCTCCCAGACATTCCAGAAGAGTAGGAGACAATTTTATGTTTTCACTTTATAAATGGGAGCAATTAATTCTATTTACATATGAGATTGCAAGGCCATTCATTTAAAACATATAACATTCACATGCACCTTGCTCACATGCGTGCTGCATACCTGCAATTTATATGCATGGATATTGTCGAAGTCAGCAAATTGGATAAAGTCATTTCAATTAAAATCGAGCAAACTTGGTTGTCTTTGTCTGAAAAGATGCGTATGGCGTACGCGGCCGCAACACGTGGCACAAACAGTATTTACGCTTTTACATACATTCGCACAAACACTCACATTTGTAAAATAGTACACATTAATGGTAGTTGCAGCACATAGTTATTTATGTGGAAATATAGTAGAGTTTATGTGTAATATTATAAGTTATATGCATATCAGTAAAACATATGGTACACGTTGAAGGAATCATGTCATTTGTGGTATCATACTAATCCCCTTCACATTTGCAACTGTCCGGTTCACTCTGCGAAGGGATCGCAGAGTGCATACGCAAGTTGTTAATGTTAAGGAATTATGGACTATTAGAATTAGAAATCTTGGCGGGAAGATTGGAGCCCATCCCCTGGAGAGATGACCCCCACCTTTGGATTCCTGAGCTTCAACTAGCCTATGATCTGCAACCCCCTGGACCCTCCTGAAACCTGGACCAATAGAAGCAAGCCACACCCTTTGCATTGTTTTACTGTATTTCTGTTTGCATATAAGCAGCAGCTCCTCATCTAGTGTTTAGTCACCTTGACCACAGACTTCAGGACTGAATGACTGTTCACTGGATCCAGAACGCCTGCGATAAGTAACGGCTGTACTTAATATTATTTCGCTTGAATTATTTTGCTACTTTTTGAGAATAAATATTTGTGCGTTGGAAGCACAAATTGAGATTCGACAATCGTTATTAGATAGCGACAAAACGCTCTTAACAATATATACTAACTGAAGCACAACCTGTGTATTTCATATGTCTATGGATTTACATGGCTAATGTGGAATATAGCAATAAGGCATGCAATAAAACAAAAAGCAGAACAGATGCACAGCATGTGTATTTCATTTGCAGAGGTGTGAAGTTCTTGCTCTGCAATCTTTGAGTCCCATTTTTGCTTTTCCTTCCTGCAAAATTAGCAGTATATATGAGCTAGGCAACAATGGTCAATTGATTTTGTTCTGTGGTGCGGATGGAGTAGGAATAGCAAGACCTGTAAATACAGCAGCTGAAATTCATACAATTGAATGGGTGTTGACTTGCTGTATCAGAATTAATATTAATTAATTAATTACTTACTTAATTAATTGGATTTAAAGATTTTTTGTATTTCTTATTTCTTAATAGCTTTTGGTCTTGCTGTGCACACTAAATTGTGAGCAACGCATAATCTTAATAAATTCCTCTATGCTCACGGTTTAGTGCGCAGAGCAAGACTAAAACCTATCCTTGAGTGCATATATGATGTGAAGTCAAATGAGAAATACAATAACCTTAAAACCCTACAACAGAAAAATTGGCATGACGAAAACCATGAAGATATTGTTTGTCTAATATGGTTGTGATTATACTGTATATAGTCAATAAAATAAATTACATTTTTTTTTTATGTCAAAGAGCTGTAATCAAATATAGCATCTGCAAACCCTCTCTGACTAGTATTTAGCATACTGTACAATACAGAGATGTGGTTTTTGTTTATATATTATATATATAGATAGCATCCTTGTGACTATCACACAATACAGAGATCATGCCCCCCAGCCAAATCATGTCCCCCCAGCCACATAATGCCCCCCCTAACCATTTCATGAGCTACCTAGCCATAACATGCCTCCCTTAGCCTGGGGCAGGCTAGGCTGGGTGGGGTGGGGGATCTGCCCCCCGTGATGGTCCCATTATGGGCTACCTTGGGCTGGGTCACTGGGCCACATGCATCTTTTTCCTTTAAAAGAGGCTGCCCGGGAATCTTGCCTCCCGGTCTGCAATTTCTTAGCCCTCCCCTGCCCCAGTCATATTATGCCCCAACAGCCATATCATGTCTCCATCAGCCACATCATGCCCCTTGTACTTTTGTGTGCTGCTGATAGTGGAAGTTTCCTGCAGAGTTATTAGGAAAGCTCTTAGTCTTGTGATATAAGAGCTACCTCATCTTGCGAGACTAAGAGCTCCATAACATGTACTCTGAAATGCCAACAGAGTAGCAATTAATCTGATTTGCCACCAAGCTGTCTGTCATATTTAGTTCACTTCAGGGGATGACCCCAATAAATCTGGGCAGCCAAGTAATTTCATCTATTAATAAGTAGTATAATATAAATTAAACATGGTGAAACAGAAAAAAAGTGTAGTAAAAACACAGACCCCAAACTGGGCTGATAAAAAAAATGACAAAACTTAAGCAATCAAACACAATGCCAAGATCAGGGGCGGAACAGTACACCATTGGACCCCATACAAACATTTGGGTAGGGGCTCAGCAATGCTGTTCTCATTTCCTGGGCTCCCCGCTCTGCTTTCAATAGAGCAAACTTTGGAGCCATATCAGAGAATATATGTTCCAGGGCATGTGCCGAATACACCTGGCCTGCTCACAAGAGACCTCTGCTGTGCTCATTTGAGAGCAGAGTTGGGATGTCAGAGGGAATGAGGGCCTCTGAGTGGGTGGCAGCATTTTCAGACCCTCATCACCACTAGACCTGGTAGCCACCTCACCCTCTGCACCTCCTATTGTTACTCCCCTGGCCAAGATACGGCTGCAGAGCTGGTGCTTTGAGCAGTTATTGCAGAAATTCATCTCTCCCTGAGAAGTAAAAATGGTCACCCTGTAATGCATGACACAAGTTCGTTGAACAAGCCTTCGGTGGAGTGTAAAGAGCACACCCTCTCTCCTGATAATGGGAATGATATATTGCCCTCATCTAGTGTCCATATTGATGTTTTTTTTTAATCAACAACATTTGATTAAAAAAAAGTACATAGTTATTTAGTGGTGTAAACAAACCACCACTTTCTATTATAAAGGAAAGTTAACAGCACTGGTACCCAAAGAGGTACAATCACAGAAATTGTAAGAGCTAATGCAAAGTTCTAATTCTTAAGATAATTTTAGGGATAATGTTAAAGGGTAGGCACAGCATGGGACAGATAGATTTGATTTGCAGTTAAATCGATATCAAAATACAGATGTAAAAAGTGGGATTTTTGATGATGATAATGGCTCAGTTTACTGTTTATTGCACTTTTGTTCTCAGTTGTTAATCCAAAGTCGTACTTCCTCCCTCATTGCCTGAACAGCGCTTCTGCACCCTTCCACCGCTCTACCAGAAATGATGATGATGATGATGATGATGAAGGTTATATTACTGCTGTAACATTACTTGTGATGACGACAAAGATGAATCAGGTAGACTAATCATTTTTAATTATACAAGTCAGGTCATAGTATTGGTAGCGATCATGACATCTTGATATCTTGATAATTGTTGAGGAAAGGAGGATGGGAGGAGCAGATAAAAAAGTCACAGAAGCTACAAGAAAGGCTCTTGAAACAGTCTACGCAATATTTTTTTTTAAAAAAAAGCAAAACAAGAATATGTTTTTTTCAAACAATAAGACAGGTATTTCCAAATCCATATCGTAATGGCAATCTGTAGTGTAATAACACTTGGAATTTTATCCTCAGTCATGTCCCCCAGACACATAATGCCCCCCCCCCAACCATTTCATGAGCTACCTAGCCATATCATACCTCTACACCATGATATTCTTCCCCATGATGATGTTAATGATAATAGTATTCCTGCATTACCTGCCACTGGCAGTAGTGGTGATTACACTAAAAGTTGTTTCTCACAATTTTTTTTTTTTTTTAAAAATAAGTTTTTATTGAGATTTAACAACAAATACAGGTTATATAAATGTACTTTCAGCAATATTCGTTTTGGATGGCGGGTGATAAAGAGATTATAACATCCTAACAACATAACTCTAAGTCAGAAAAGAATTGAATGTATCAATGAGAATATACGTTCCCAGCCAAGGAAGGAGGGTATTGTTAACCTGGCACAAGGACAGACAGGGGGGAGAGGACACAGAGGAAACAAAAGGGAAGAATGGGGGATGACATGATGTAAGTCTTCAGAGTAAAAGGTCTACAGCGTATATAGCGTAGGTATATGACAAAGCTTAATCCAACAATCAGAAGCGTTTGATACAACCTTGTACCTAAAGATAGATGGATCAGGTGGATGAACCCAAGGCCGCAAACTCTGGTGAATCTATAAATTTTACCCAAGGTCCCCATATAGTATAATATGTTACAAAAGAGTCTTTATCTGACAAATATAATTCGTCCATGGACCTGTAATATTCTAATCTCCTAATCCAGTCCTGGATATTTGGTGGCGTGGTTGTTTTCCATCTCACAGGTATGACTGCCTTGGCGGCTGATATCACTAATTTTAATAGAGATTTTTTAAAGCAGGAAATAGGCATATCTACTTTATTGAGGAGCCAATACTCCGGGGTGTCGGGAATAGCTTGTCCAAGCAACTTCCGTGTGATGTCTATAACCTGCGACCAATAGGGTCGTAATATGGGACAGTCCCACCAGATATGTAATAAGGAACCTGATCCCAACCCACACCTCCAGCAGACACTAGACAGTCCGCGAAACATTTTTGCAAGATGTACCGGGCATCTGTACCACCTGGTGAGAACCTTAAAGTGGGTCTCTAATATTGAGACATTAGGTGAGCAAGCATGGATTGCTTGGAAAATTTTCGACCAATCAGTCTCTCTTAATTCTATTCCTAGATCCCTTTCCCACTCCAAGAGAAATTTCGGGGGAGATCTAAAGCGGAACTCGATTAAGAGTTTGTAAATACTCGATAAGGAGTGTGGGGTGTGATGCGGTCTGCTACAAAGGGATTCAAAGACTGTCAAATTCCTATTAATATCCTGTTTTGAGAGACTAGAAGCGAGAAAATGTTTAAGCTGAAGGTATCGCCAGATCTCTATATTCGGTAGTTTCCACTTAGATTGAATCTCTACAAATGAGAGGACCCCAGTAGCTCCCACCAACTGGCCGACACGATGGATCCCTGCCCGTGACCACAGGTTAAACGCTAATGGAGTACTTCCGGGGGGAACTTAGGATTATTAAACAGTGGCGTTAGTGGAGATATTAAAGATGAAATATGAGTAAGAGTTCTTAACTTAGACCATTTAATAAGAGTGGGTCCTAGGGTAGGGTGGGAGACCCTGGGCAACTTGGATAACCAGATTACTGTCTTACTAGAAGAGTCGAGATATGATGATTCGATCGCTACCCACTGTTTCCCTCCTTTCTGGACTGACATCTCCATTATTCTAGTTAAGATAGCAGCATCATAGTACGAGGGAATATGGGGAAGCTGGAGACCCCCCAAGTGTTTTCGTCTAAATAAAGTATCGTGCTTGAATCTTGGGCGCCTCCCACTCCACACAAAGTGTTTCTCACAATTTTTTGTCTATTAACAAAGCTGGGACAAAGATAGTGTCAATTTACTTTGCCAGATTTTTCTGGACAAATGTGCATAATTACACGCCCAAATGAGACTTTGTTACATGGAATAAATTTGAATATGAAGTTGTTCTCTTGTTGCTACACTTGAGTAATTTATTTTGCATGCAGTATGCTAGCAAATTGCTAATTAACAATGCACCAATCAATTCTTTTTTTTTACTTTAGAAAAACAAAAAAGATGTAGATTACCAAGCCTCAGCAATGGTTTGCTAGCTTGAAAAAGAAACATTACCTAATTATTTGCAAGATTTTAGTACCTTTTATTTTCTTATGATGATTGGGCTCAGAGGGTTCTTCCCTAGTACTTTTATGAATATAGTAAATACCACTTCATAAACCCTATCCCATGGCCTTCTGACTCTTAGGCACCTTCACCATGTATGGAGCATATAAGCTAAGCTAATTATACAGGCAAAAGGTACCACTGAAATAAGACATTGTAGATCAATTGCTTATATTTTAAAAGATCCCATCTAGCCCCCTGTTGACAAGCATACAGACTAATAAAGTATGTGAATCCCTCCAATCTATTTACATATCCATGACCAGGCCCATTTTCATGGTCTTGTTCTATATGTGTTTGCGTGAGTTTCTGCCGGGTGCTCTGGTTTCCTCCCACACTCCAAAAGCATACTAGTAGGTTAATTAGCTACCATATTGATGTGTGTGTGTGTGTGTGTGAGGGAATTTGGAATTTAGACTGTATGCTCCAATGTGATGAACAATTATTCTCTCTACCGCACGCCAGAATTAGTGGAGCTATATAAATAGATGATGATGATGATGATATATCAGTGTCCCTGGAACTTAATTCTTAATTTCTGAATCTGCCCAGGTTACTTTATTTTACATATTTTTTTCAGGACAAATAGAGGTTTCTTTTGGTTACATTTTGAAAAAAGAATTTTAAGAGCTAGGGAACAACACATAAAAATCACAGAAAATATGCTGAACATCATCTTTTACCATAATTACTTTTACATCTACAGAGCTAGCCCAAAAGCTACACGAAATGTTTGTGTCTAGTTTTCCTAATGATGTGCTTCTTTGAAAGTTACAGGAAAGAGAAAATGCCATGTGTTTTTACTTGGTTTTTTTTTTGTTGTTTTTTTTTTACTTATTTTTATTTTTACCAGGAGAGATCACTAGAAGTCATGAGAAACAGGCCTATTTTGCAATAGATGCTATGCAGAGTGTACTTCAGAAATTCCTAGTGATTTCATTGAGATTTACTGTGGCAAGTGCTATCACTTTGCACAAACAACGTTCAGTTCTGAATACTATTTATATATGCTGTGGGGCCAGGATATGAATAAAACAGTCCTCATAGGTGTCACTGACCACTACAGCTGGGAGATGGTGGAGTTGGGTAGGAGTACAATTCCCCCAACACCATGATGAGTTTTAAAAACACAGCCAGATTTGATGTTGCTAAATGTCATGTTGCTTTAAAGGCTTAAACATAGTTTCCATTTAAAAAGTTGAATTTGAAATGCTGAAATACTGCAGTTATATTATTTTGCAAACAAATATGCTGTTGACATAATTCTTAAAATTATATTAAATAAAAAGAGGTTGTGCATTCTCAGCAGCACTAAGCAGACAGGACCCGGTGGTGTTATACTAGACCACTGGGACAGCGTGTAGCACATTTCTTTCAACAATTAACAATTATGATGGTGGCACATGGGGCTCCATTGAGCTGGATTGTCAGTGGGGGGAAATTGATTTTGTGGTCCAATAGATTCATGTTGGTCCATGAGGTCGCACTCATTTTAAGCTGCATATGCAGTACCGACATTTGTCAAAGCAGCTTGTGTATCCTCTTATGGTCAGCACAGTCATAATAGGTCCTCTAGAAGCCCCACCAGGGCATGAGATCTCTCTTGGCAGAGCTGGGTCTCATCATCTCAGCATCATCATCTAACTTTACACTAGGCCTCTGTTACCCACAAATATTACCTCTCTTAAGAAGCATAGGTTTGGATACTTCGAAGTCTCACAAGTTTTTTTTATTATTTAGTTTTAATGCAGTGCAGTATACATGGGGCCTGTTTTATTACTAAGGGCAAGTGCACCTGCAAATGATCTTCTCAGCCAAACAGATTCATTATAAGTCTTTTAATTGTTTGTATATTTTTCTTTAAACACACTGAGCCAAATTTGCACCTAACCATGACTTTTTTTTAAAAAAGTCTTTTCTTCACATAATCTGTGTGTTTATTTAACAGTATTTTTTTACAGGTGAACTACAGGTCCCAGCACGCTCTAGATGCCAGGATATGCTGGAACTAGCTCTACATGTGCCAGCCTGCTTTGGCCACCATGGGTATATTAGTATTTTAGTTCTATAAGGGCCAGCATATCCAAATAGTTTAGAGCTGCTAAAGAGTGCTGGGACCAGTATAACACCAGCCAAAAATGGCTAAAATCTATGTTTTACAATATTATTACCCAAGCACCCAGTGGGAGGCACCCTTATGCTATGAACATGGGACTACAGATTTTTGTGGGTTTGATTCCTCTATGGAATTCACTGAACAGGCTAGGACTCAGTGATTTTAAGGGAGGGGGATTCTACAAAGTGGGTCTCCCTGTTATTGTGTCACCAGCCTGTCATTGTCTAGTGCTGGTAGCGGCTTTATCAGGGGACCCAATGTTGTTTTTACCCCCAATTTGTTTTTACTAGCCTAGGCTATGAGCAATGGTGTTGGGAACACTTTATTTAGGGTGGGATGCTATTTTTATTATTATTATTATTATTATTATTATTATTATTATTATTATTTCATAGCTTTGGTAAATGCTAGCAAGGTAGGTGCTGATCTTGCAACAGCCTTTTAGCACAAAAATAGATACGGTTTCGGAAAAGAGTATATGCGACTTTTGTCAGTATTTATGTGAACACACCTGTACCCATATTTGGCCTATGCTTGTCCACCCTTTCCTCCCCCATCCAACCTCTCTAAGAAGAAGGAGGGGCAATGTCAGACGTGAGCAAATCTGTATTCACACATATGTGTGATTTTTCTTTGGGGAACATGCGCAGTGCAAATGTGCAACTTTTACGTTACACAAACATGCATAAGTCTCACTATGTGTCAGCCCCATTATATGGCTAAAAAGAACAGGTATGATACAGACTGGCTTCAATTAGGGCATCAGTCATTAATGAAATCATTGCACAGCACAAATTGATTATTTGCAAAATACACTATTGGACATACACAAAAGCAGCCTTGCGATGGTAAACAATGGTCATATTTTCCTTTTGTAAATGACCATTACAGTCAACTAGACAAATTCTTAATTGATAGTCTAAAGACATCGGTGGGAGTTTATGTAAGAGTAAAAGTTCTACTTTTAGGACATAAAAACTTAGCAGTGGATGACTAATAACTTTACAAATTCTGTCCCATTGGTTCATCTGCAGAAAGGAAAAGAAAGATACATTTACAATAGCCATTTGAAATAGTTTACAGTGGATAAAATATCCTTTCAAACCCATATTTGTAAATGTCACAACATCTTCCATTTAAGTTTATTTATGCAATGATATTCATGCACACCTTAATCCAGTAACAAAAAGGGCAATGTAATTGTGAGATCTATGTAATCTACAAAGTAAATCTACTAATTGTGAAAGATACATATAATATTAAAATATTGACAGAATGAAAAAAACATAGTTAATGCGACCTACATAATGAAAAGACCTTTAGAACAATACTTACATATTATTCTATCGGAGGGTATACCTTCAGGCCAACAATGAAATACCTGTTCGGATTATTGTGCAATGGTCCGATTAACACCTTTATGCCAGTATATCAAATAGTATCATGCATGTAGATTTTTTTTATTAAACACTATATAATAGAGACAGATTTGGAAAAAATACATTATTTGTCTCTGCCACTGAACTGATTATTTTAGTTTATAAATTATGTATGAAAGACAATCTAAGGCAGAAGTACTTAAAACTATTTGTGCTGAAATTTGTTCAAGACCTCACGTAATTATTAAATTCACACATATACACACATAGCTTTGTGACTTTTCATACAGTAATAGGGCATCTGTGGTCCTGTCCTGTCAAGTTGCATGGTTAGATGACCCATCAGTCTATGGGCACTGCTCAAGCTATGGTTCCCTCTCCACATAAGGCTTGCATGCATGATCATCCACCTCGCATATCCCACTGTTGACCATTTTGACTTTAAATGTTCATTAGAATACACAGTAAGTCATTTACTCCCATTATTTTATTTTACACACAATGTTATTTTACTATCTATGTCTGTGCATGTTCCTATCCACAATCGTCTTGAGCTCAACATTTACCACCGGGTCTTAGAGATGTACAATTATAATTCAATTATGTCAAACATAAGCATATAGGTGTATGCACAACCTTTTATAATTTACTTTGTGTGGTGGGTAGAGCAGGTTTAAATTTTGCCTTTTTCTACAGTAATATCAAGGCTAGAATAACTTATATATTTGCTCCACATATTCTCGCCTTTTCAGCATGTTTTGTCTGTGCAATAACTTCTTGTAACAACTAGATTTCAATATTTCTAAATGACAACCCAAGGGATTGCTCTGATTTACCAAATGTGGCGCCATACAATGGGAGTTAATTAAGATCCTTTATTGTGAAATATATTTTAGTGAATGTAATTTACATAAACTTGTTGAAATTTGTTCTTATAACTATACTACAATACTCGGAATAAGATTTAATGATGAAAGCTCCTGCTTGGAAAGATTCTGTATATAGCTGCTACTCCTCGTAAAGAAAATAAGGAATAGGGAGCACAATTATCTCCTTAGAGTGTACTAGTACAGAGAATGATAAAGGCAGAATGCAATATTTGCAATGCAGGAGTGAATATAGAACAATGTGACACAAAGTGAAAAGTGTAAAATGTATTATAAATCAGTTAAAATCCCTAATGCCCTTAAGGAATCAGCAGAGCAACAAACAAAAACAATTATAAAATAAATAGATAAATAGTGGCAAAAAAAATGGGAGAAAAAAGACAAAACACAAAATAAAAGATAATAAAATAAGATGTAAAGAAAGGAAAGATTGACCCTTACACAAAAGAGGATAATAAATGTAGACAGTAAAGGTCTACAAACGTGATAAAATAACAGCAACACTTACAATACAACACGTTTTGTTTATAGCCCTTATGCAGTGTGAGAGCGTAGTGGAGCTGCAGCAGAGTTAATGTCCAAAATACATCTGAAAAATGAGAGGTTCTTACCCTACTCTTACCCTACCATGTCCCACCGATGGTTTAGATAGTGAATAGGCTTGTTGGAGTTTTATAAATTTCATGTACCCATAGTTGTTTCCAGGTAGGGCCCCCAACACTCCAGGATCCAGACAAGCAGCAACTGAGCTAAAGACAGTAGCAGCCACAGGTATTGAAAGCAACAAGAACAAGTAGGCGGAAGCAGGATAGTCTGCCAACTGAACTGAATGTAGTGGGGAAATCCCGAATTTGTGTGACTGTTTCGCTTAGTCAGGATTTGGTCCGACTGAAAGGACAGTTGTGAAGTATGTCCCACTTCACACTGTACTGCTGGCAAAGACAGAACTGTGTGCATCTAACAGTAGTACACACAGTGTTGTCTGTGTATTTGTTTACAACTTGTCTAAAATTATATTCATGTTACATCTTAAGGGAACCCCCTCTCTTAAGTGCCGTGGGCCCCCAGAGCCTTAATCTAGTTCTGCATTCAAGTATATAAGTTACTTCTTTTATTATTGCAGTTAATGAAGAAAATTCTTCCATCTGACTTGGACTTGAAGTTGATGATTGATTTTGTGGAAGTCAGTCTGTTGTTTTTGCAAACATTACAGTTTAAGCAGTAGTAAAAGTGATGTTTCACTTTTTTCTTTTCTTTAAGTTGCATGAGGAGGGGTACAGCTCGTCACCTGAATATTACGTAGATTTTTGGTTGTTTGGATACAAAGTGTTAACTAGACATACAAGAAAAGTCACAGAAAAAACACATATTATCAGTTAATGCATTTATTGCAATACAAATAGTATGCCATATACTTCTACTGCTTTGTGAAGTGTCTCAAACGTAAAACAAATCAGTCTTGTCACTCCAAGATAGAAAATCACGTTGAAGATCTCTCTAGGCACCGTTGTAGTCAATGGTCCTAGTTGAGACATAAAAACTCTCATTTCCTTCCTCCACTAGGGAGTTTTGTAGTTAATTACTACGGTTGTAATACTACACATTCATTGGCGCGACAACTACATAAATAAGTTTGATAGACAAATTCAGTGCCCTTGACATTCTTTAGATATACATGTCCTATTCTACATGGTTAGCAGAAAGCTCATCGGGGCGCACGCAGGATGTTTAAGGGGGGGTTTCCCCCCCACCCAAATAAAAAAAAAAAAAAGCAAGAGAGCTGCTGCGCATGCGCCGTTTCGGCAGCACTGTACTATACAGCAGCCGCAACGCTGTCAAAGAAGCGTCCACAGCGGTGCTGTATACAATACAATACAGCACCGCCACGGATGCTTCTTTGACAGCATCGCGGCTGTTATATAGTACAGTGCCGCTATGTAGGGGCACTTCTTTAGCAGAGGGGAGCCCCTGCTCATCCTGTTTTGCAGTAAACAAGACTTAAGAAACAATGATTTTAACCCTTCATTACAACAATATACAAATGTAACAACTAGATTACATAAACGAACAGTAGGCAATGTAAAAAGAGGGAATATAGAATCAGGTGATCTAACCTCCAGGTTTCAAGGCTGTTATTAATTTTCCACAATATATCAGGGTAATTATTATTGTATAAGACATTAGATTTTCCAGGGATATTAATGCCTAGTTATGAGATAAATTTCACCTGAAATTAGCAGTGCCCATAAATTTCTGGGAAAGGTCAGTAGTAGAGATACTTGAAAATTACGAACTAGTTTCAAATTCGGTCAAATTTCACTAGTTCAATGGTCATAAACATGTTTGCGGTACAATCATCAATAGATGTGAATTCAATATTGTGGTTTGAAATGTGAAACTTGCAATACGTATTCATGTTTTATTTTTAAATATTTTTGTTTTTAAGTGATAAAAAAGTATTAGTTTTAATTCGACCACATAACACTAATGCATTTGAAGCTCAAATTGTATCTTTCATGTTTGAGATTCCCTGTTTATAGTTGAAAACAGTTGCAATGTATTATTTTTAGCTCGATCATGTTCAACCCACTTTCAACATGGTGAAATCTTTCTGACTTCCTCAAATCTAGCTCAATTTTTAAATCAATCTAACTTTTGAGAAAGTCCTTAGAATTTTTGAGTTTTTGTTAATGTTTGATGAACTGCTTCCAGATTGTTCGAGCATCTCTAGTCAGGGGGTAATGAGACACTCAAGGCCACCTATTACTTACTATTAACCAAGAAGCTGGAAAAGGGCTATTTCAATTTTGAATTAAAGACACTGATCAAATGTTGTGAAAGAATCAGGAGTACATCTGCATAGTTTGGTATTTTGTATTCCTTCTGACCAACAGGAGGAACAATAATTGAGAGGCATTAGTTGACTGCAAAGGCTAGTATACACAAAGAAAATAGTGGAAACAGCATAAAACTTTGGAAAACACAATAATGTAGTACTTACCTGTCCATCCTGAGGTAGGTCCTCACCTGTCCAGCTTCATATAGTTGGTGATAGCAGTTGCACACTAACTTCCTGGTCCTGTACCTTCTGCCCCAATTTGATCCTGACCCCTAACTTTGCATTACAGTGACTTCTGGCTCCTGATCCCTAAGCTCTACATCTCGGTTGATACTCGTTCCTGACTCTGGCTTCTGATTGCAGTAATTGCACAGTCTGCTCAGCTTGATATGCAAACATCTCTTCCATCTGCAGTATGCTCTACTACAGTTATATACTACTTTTTGGACTGTTTTGCCATCAGCCTATCTGCATACCTCCCCCAAGTGAAAATCATGTATACCAGAGACTATTTGCTATTGTAAAGTAGTGTCAGAGATACTTATGCATTACCAGTGACCAGGGCCGCCGAGAGGAAGGGGGGAGCGGGTACTAATTACCAGGGCCCGGGCATGTCAGGGGGCCCGAAAAACCATACTCACGTGATTGCGGTGCCTGCTTCCCTCCTCTCTGCTGCTCTGTGCTCCATTCAGACTGTCTGAATGCCGTGTGTGATGTCATCATGTCACACCCAGCATTCAGTCAGTCTGGAGCAATGGAGCACAGAGCAGCAGAGAAGAGCAAGAAAGAAGAGAGAAGAAAAGGTAAGTAAAGGGAGGAAAATGGGGGGGGGGAGACAGAGGGGATAAAAAACAGGGGTCAGCATGGCACAGTGGGGTTAAAAAACAGGGGTCAGCATAGCACAGTGGGGTTAAAAAACAGGGGTCAGCATGGCACAGTGGAGTTAAAAAACAGGGGTCAGCATGGCACAGAGGGGTTAAAAAACAAGGGTCAGCATGGCACAGAGGGGTTAAAAAATGGGTCAGCATGGCACAGAGGGGTTAAAAAACAGGGGTCAGCATGGCGCAGAGGGGATAAAAAACAGGGGTCAGCATGGCACAGAGGGGTTAAAAAACAGGGGTCAGCATGGCACAGTGGGGTTAAAAAACAGGGGTCAGCATGGCACAGAGGGGTTAAAAACAGGGGTCAGCATGGCGCAGAGGGGATAATAAACAGGGGTCAGCATGGCACAGAGGGGTTAAAAAACAGGGGTCAGCATGGTACAGTGGGGTTAAAAAACAGGGGTCAGCATGGCACAGTGGGGTTAAAAAACAGGGTGGCAGCATGGCACAGTGGTGTTAAAAAACGAGGGGCAGCATGGCACAGTGGCGTTCAAAAGGGGGGAAGCATGGCACAGTGGGATTGAAAAAGGGGGGGAGCAGCATAGTATAGTGTGATGAAGGGGAGCCAGGTGAAGGGGGCAAAAGCAGCATGGAGGGCGCAGTGTGATCATAAGGCATGGCGATGATGAAGGGGCACGTTATTTTAATATTGGAGCTGCAGGAAGGCCTAATTATTAATCGTGGGTGGTATTGATTTAACGCCAGGGTTGTTTGGAATTATCTAAATATAGCCTTTTTTTTTCAAATAGGGCCCCCAGCATTCCAGGATCCAGACAAGTCGCAACTAAAGAAGCATGCAGCCACAGGTGGTAAAAGGGAGAAGAACAGGTAGGAGAGAGCAGGACAGTATGTGAAATGTTGTGATTCTAGTAGGGACAATGGCAATTTTTGGTGAGTGTTGTGCCCAATGTAAGGTGCAGACCAAGACTGAACTCTTTGTGTACACACTGCATTCTTTGTATACTACACTGTGGTGCTAGATGTCCTGAAAGTCAGGAGTGCTTGGTCATATGTGACGCTCCGGCGAATTGAGAGCCTGGTGATTTTGATGTGTTAGTCACGCCCCAATTGCGCATTTGTCATGCCCCCAAATGCATGACCACACCTCCGAAAAATTTTGCGGAACTTTTTAGCATACTCGACTATAAGGGGGGCCCCATGAATTTGTTGTACCGTGACCCTGAATTTCTCTTGGCAGCCCTGCCAGTGACTGTCTACTGCCAGAGATTTTTTGCTACACCATGTATCTTCTTATTATCATGTATATAATTTTGCCAGTACAGTACTGTGTCATTATTCTCTGTCTGCTGCTGAGCTTCAATAAACCATAATAAACACAGCCTAATTCTTCCTGCAGGTATATTCCTAACAGTACAGTTTTAGAGAGTAGGTAGGGATTTACTACACAATCACCGGACTCCATACGAGTGTCCAAAAATATATGTCCAATTGCTCCAGAGGCCCTCGCTTTGCTCTTCTGAACTATCAGTTCTGGTACTTAAGGCCTTATCATGGCTATACTCACATGTGCCCCTATCCCACCCCTGCACATGCTTAGAAAAGCAGAGCAGGGAATTCCCGGGCAGATGGTTCCTCACCACAGGGCCCCATAGCAGACACATGGGCTGCTCTGGTGGTAGATAAGACACCGAACAATGATATTGTTGTAAAGAAGCCAACAAGGACCATCATTCACCAAGGTATTAATGTCTTCTTAGAAGTTGCTGATGCAGACTTTCTTATATTACTAAGACCATCATTTTTAAGCTCATGATAAAAGTGCCCCTTGGGGGCATATGAAGATGGAACCAGTTCTGCAGTGAACACAGGATCTCCGACATGTCACCATTTCTTCTTGATAGTCCTGTTTTTATTCCCAGGGAAATCTTTTACACTCAAAATTTATCTTCCCAGAAATCACACTGACACATGTAAATAAATTTCATTAGTTAAGGTAGACACATATATCTGTTTTAATATATTGAGCACAAGCAGGATGAAATATATGTCAGTAATAAAATAAGTGAATTTTCATGCAAGAAAAAAGCATTTCCCTCTACCTATTATTAGAACAGAAATGAATATGTTCTGGTCTTAGGTAGCTGGATTTTTATGACAGACATGTAGGGAATCAATTTTAAAATGCAAATATTCTTACTTCAAAAATGTAAGAGAGTCATTCCAATTTGTTGGTTTATCTCATAGTGATAAATCTGACCAAATCTGTCTTTTAATGTAAAATATGCTTGGCGGTTAGATGAGAAACAAATTTAAAAGGAAATTTGAATAGTTTAATTTTAGCTATATGTACTGCTAAGACTGCTCCTAAAGTCACATAAGGTATTTGGTTCAGAAGCCTATCTTCTCCTTAGCCACTTCTACCAGATGTCTATCTTTTCCAAATTTCCTAAGTGTGTGATGTATGCTCTGCATCTCTTCCAGCACAGTGCTTCCCCCTTTGCCAGAATGGTGATCTCCATAGTCTTATTCAAGGATGTATTGCATTAGACTTTACGTGAATTCAGATAAGCTTTTGTTTTTATTTGTAAATATACTTTTATTTTATTTGAATGATATACATTTCACTATACTATTTTTTTCTTTTTCTGGTATTTATACTATTTTTGGAGTTGCTGATCACTACATGAAGACTTTGTTGAAAAAAATAAAAGGGTGATTTAGTCCACACACCCATCACTGCTAGAGTACACTGCAAACACTAAAGACATGCTAATGACAATAACACAGGGGCAGGCTGGACTGGGGGACCGGGGGCATTTGCCCCCTGGGCCGATGCCATAGTGGGCTACCTTGGACTGGGTCACTGGGCCACCTGATTTTTATTTACCTTTAAAATGTTCCTAATAGGCTGCTGAGTCGAGTCTTTCCCCTCGGGCTAACATTTGCCAGCCCTCCCCGCAATAGCAACCATGTTTATTAGACTCTGTAATATCAATGTACAATTTATTATCTGAAATTAACATCAGGTTCTTGGTGCACATTTTGATGAAACTATGAATGCTCTTGTACTGTGACAAGGTCATCAGATGGATACCTACACTACAAATTATATAGATTCCTCTCTGTTTTGCATCTGCATTCAGGTTGTAGATAATGCTGGTAGGATCTAGCTGAAAGCTTCACTAGTTAAAAACACATATGAACAAATGGATGGGATGCTCATATTTCTTTCAGATTTTATATTGTATATTGATATAGCAGTTTAATGCACAAATACACAAATGTTTATTATTGTAATTTGTATATCTTTTGTTTTAAGTGTGCTCCTGCACTCTTGTCCTAAGATAAAGATTTTCTCAAGAAAATCTCTTGAGGTTTTTTCACACACAACAGTCTATAGAGTTTACAGAGCAAAAGCATCCAGTGAACGGCAGTTTTGTGGGCACAAATGCATTGTTAATGAGAGAGGTCAAATGAGTAAAAGTAATAGGCAATAGTATCTTAACTAACCATGCGCTACAACAGTGTTATGCTGAAGAGTAAGTGGATGGGCTACAGCAGCAGAAGACCATACCAGGTTCCATTCCTGCCAGCTAAGAACAGGAAACTGAGACTACCATGCTCAGAGGCTCACCAAAAGTGGACATTTGAAGATTGGAAGAATGTTGCCAGGTCTGATGAATCTTGATTTCTGCTGTGGCAAGCAGGTAGTAGGGTCAGAATTTAGTGTAAACAATTTGGTAGTCTAATGGTATGGGGAATGTTTTCTTGGCACACATTAGGGTCCTTAATACAAATTGAGCACTGTTTAAATGACACAACTTACCTGATTATTGTTGCTGACCATGTACATTCCTTAATGACCACAGTCTACTCATATTCTAATGGCTACTTCCAGCAGGAAATCGAGCCATTTCACAAAGCACACCGCATTTCAAGTTGGTTCCATGAACATGTCAATGAGTTCAGTGAAGTCCAATGGCCACCACAGTCACCAGATCTCAATTAAATAGAGTACCTTTGGGTAGAGGTAGAACAGGAGATTTTTACAGCAAGTAACAAATCTGCAGCAACGTAATGGTATCATATTAACATGGACCAGAATCTAAAAGGGATGTTACCAGCACCCTGTTGAATCCATGCCATGAAGAATTCAGGCTGTTTTTAGGGCCTCTGAGGATATAACTATGTCTGGAATGCAGTTATTTGTATGGTTGATACAAATTAGTCTTTGTACATTTTGCATTCAACACTATTCTGCTCTGTATTCTCTCGTTATTTGCCTGCTAATATCTTCTAAAATAAGCTTATTATAATTTTCTCTGGGTATGCAGCCACCTATATGGTCTAATATATTGCTTCTATCTGCTAACATATTTTATTAGGCGCCCTCCTTTGTTACCTTGTTTTAAATATTATAATATATTAGTTTTGTTAGGTTCATGGAATCTTGTTGCTATTGTGATATTGTAAATAGCTTAACATAAAAGGAAAGCCAAATTAAACATAAAACAAATGCAAGGTTCACCGATATTCAATGTGTAAATATTACTCACAGATCCAACAGAACTTGTAGATTTGAAGGTGGGACTGGTTTCATATCAAATCTATTTCTGCCTTCTCCTAGTTGCTCACATTTCAAACACAGCAGTTTCAGTATGATTACACTGGTTCAAACAGAGAAACTAAATAGATAGTGTTTGGACAACTGTAAAATTTTGGCGTTAACTGTGTAACATACAGCAAAACTATTTTGCAATAAGTCTTACTGAGTAACTCATATGCCTTCTTTTCTAAAGAAGGTTTTTTTTCTGCATTTTATAAAGTTTAGAGTGTTTTAACATTTTTGGTGCTATACTAAATCTACATTTTCATGCAGACATTTATGAAAACTGATGCAAATGAAACAATGGCGTTGTCATAGCAATTTAGGCATATGTTGCTTATTTTCTAAACAGCGCGAGAACATAACATAATCTTATTGGACTACACAAACTTTATCCTTTGCATTCATTTCATAACTATCCCCTTCTGTACAACTAGTTTTACTCTAAAGGCTATACTAGAGACAAAGTCAATCATTCTGTGGCATATCAAAGGGTCAAGGGTAGATATGACCATGCAAAATAATGTTTGACTATTTTTAATTGGTTTGGTTTAAATGATGTAAGCTTAGATATGAGTTGAGTGATAATGAGCATATCGAAAATATCTTAATTCAAAGAATATTAGATTCTCACCTTATTTATTGGTTTCCTGTCTGTCCCTGCTACTTTCCAAACACAAGGATGGTGAAAAGATTTAGGTCAAAGGTGGTGCAGAAAATGGCACTACAGTTGGCATATCTGGTGGAATTTCTCTGGTTTCCTCGCATAACAGTATACAGAACAAATTAAATGTCAACATGGTACATTCACCTCAGAGAACTAACTCGTAGCACCTAGCCTATTATAACCACTATATTATAATCAGCATATTATAAACATCAGTGCCATGTAGTTCATACTCAGTATATATATATATATATATATATATATATATATATATATATATATATATATATATATATATATCTCCTTTCTCAATCATAATATTTACTTGCTTTGACTTCAATGCTTTTGGCCTGTCAATGGGTTTATTTTCAATTTTTTTCATTAGAAATTGGATTTGTTTTTAGATGAGCCTAGCGTTCACGTAATTCAGAATGCATTAGTTCCTTGTATTTAAATGATTTGTGGAGTGCTGCTTTGAATCAGCTTGTGCTAACGTGCCAAATTGCAAGTTCATTACATGAAAACATTGAAAAATATTCATTCTCATCTCACCAGATGGTAGAATAATGCTTTTGTCTGTCGTTCTTTATTTCATTTTCTCCCTGTGTCAGGTATAACAGTATCACTAATCAAGTTTCATTTTCCATATGAAGCTAATTATTTGCCAGAGTAAAAAGTATATCCAAGGTAAGAGCAGGTATATATATTTTAACACTCATCAGAAGATTTATTGATGATACAGCAGGACAATATTTCTGTTTCCTACATCCTAAATGTGGAACATATAGGCATTACATAGTGAACCCCACTCTTTGAAGAGAAAGGCAGGAAGAGAAAAACAACAGAAACATGATAAAACATAGCAAGAGAGAAAGAAAGAAATTTCATTCATTTTTATCTAGGTAAGTAAGTACATGTTCAGATTTTTAGTATATTTTTACATCCATTTTTACTGTTAAAAATAGCAGAATATTTAAAATGTAATCTTTAACTTATATGAAATGTTTTTCTTGAGCGAATGTTGACTTCAGCCAGGCAATGGGAGAATTGAAAACTGTGGTAGGCCCTAGCACTGGGGAGCAAAGGTATAACATAATATGACTTTTTTTATAAGAATCATTAAAACTAATGCAAAAAATGACTTCATTAAAAAATGCTTTATTCCAAAAATAAATACTTTCTAATTATTTATTCTTAGAATAATATCTGATGATGGCAACAATATCTGATGATGGCATTATTAGAACAGGGAGTACCGCCTCAATGCCTGATTAATGGTCTTCCCCAACAGTGGTTATTGTTGGCATTAACTAAAAATGAGCCCTTTTTAGGGAACTAAAAATGAGCCCTTTTACTGGTAGTCATTTATTTTCTCCAGTTAAAAGACTTTGATAAATAAGCTTGTGTTCTATGCCTAAAACAACCTTTAAATGGGCCAGAGCTGCCTTCTTGCACCCTACGCTGATATTTTCCAACCATCCTCTGTGAAACACTAACATTATACTTAGCACATTACAGTTGAAGTAAAAGTGAACATATAACACATAAAAGTATAAAACAAAACAAAAAAGGGATTAGAGGACTATGCTTTTGAAAATCTATATCCAAACAACTTATACTTCTTCCACTGTGACCACTAAAATTAGTTTGATTTTACTAAAATAAAGAGTATGTGTGCTGTTTCAAAAAATATCAATGCAATGATGTTTATATTCAAATGTTCAAACACTTCACTCATAATGCTATTCTATTGGACTCCAAACCTGTGGTAAACACTGTACTTTAATAAATTGAACTATCCATGGATAAAATACATGCAATTAAATAAAATTATAGTTTCGCTATATACCAAGTACTACATTATATAACAGTTACCAACAGAGAGTCACTTATTTTGTCTAGTGTGACAAAAGATGAGTTGCGTGAGGAGTCATGACATTAACAAATAATCCTAATAGACATGATTCACTCTAAACCTGTGGGTGTCCCATTGTATCCTTCCAGTTTTTATCAAGCTAGTGAATAAGGGATAACTCATCCTTAATCAGTCCTATGTTGTAGGGGAATACCTCCCAGCATCTACCATTAATTGAAAGAACCAGTTTACACCATGACTGTTGGTACTGGAGGACTCAGTCTAACCATAGCATTTTAATAGAGCTCTACGGTTGTCTTGTTTTGTGCTATTTTTCCCAAAACGAGCAAGAATTACAGTATATGGAGATGGGTAGAGAAGACTGATTAAAAATATAAAACAAAAATGTATGGCTTTATAGGCAGTTTGCTGTAATAAGCATACTTATTGAATACATTTATAAAACTGACATAAACAATAAAAAGACAGGTAAATATCCCTTTCTTTAACAAAGAGGAAACTACAATAGGCTGCCAATAACTAATCATGACCAACACCTAACATCTGTCACCCCTAAATGCACTTTTTTAATAATTTTTGTTGTAGTTATATATAATAGTTTCATTTTATTTTTAAAAATGTCACTCTGCTTCTATATATTTCACAAGGTGAAATAGTAATGAATTCATATCTATGATCACATATTTTCTCTGAATTTCAAGTGGTCCCATTTTTGACAATCTGCAGCAAAAGCCTCTGAAAAGTGGATTGAAGACCCCAGAATCCCCTAGAACCAAGCAAATTATAAGTGTGAGGGGATGCTTTTTCTCATCTCTTGGTGCCAACATAATAGAACTGCAGTATATTTTCTGAGCTATTAACTTCACAGAGAATTTATGTTGGGCCATTATTATATTTCTGTTATTGCTTATAATGTTTTCAGCTCTGAATAGTCAAAGAAAAGTATCTAGGTTCAATCAATTAGAAATACACAAAAATGGCCTACTGCTTCACAGTAAGAAATAAATATTCTATAAACACCATAGACATCTAAAAAATATCTCATTATGTTGAGCACTAATGTCTTTCTTTTCATATGGTGTTAATAATACCTCATCCCCAACAATCAATACAATTTTAATTTGAGTTAGAATTGCTATTGATATTTTAAGCTCGATTTAAGAGTATTTGTCACAACCAGTAGGGTCAGAGGAGTGCCCGTACAGTCTGCTCCCTTTGGTACTAGCTCCTAGAAGGCGCAGAGTCTAATGGAGAGGGAGGTTTTCGCCAGAGGCTCCCGCAAGGGAGTTTGGACTTCGCAGCTCCCAGACCACAGGTTACGTTTCTCCTAGGAGGTGATGAGCGAAACTGTAGTGAGAACTCAGACTAGACCTGAGGATATCACGGATGAGAAGAATCAGGATAACTGAGAGCCTATGAGACGGTTTCCATGGGAAACAGTGGAGCCAATATATTGGAAGCATGAGTCAGTAGGACAGTATGGTGGCTACACAGGAGACTGGTAGCGATGATCTGCAGAGCGATTACCACAAGGATAGTGGAATAGACACAGAGGCTGTGACGATCTACGGATTGATATGCTGGAGACTCTGAGAACAGGTAGCAATAATTAGCAGATTGTATACCACTAGGATAGTGGAGTAGACAGAGAGGCTGTGATGATCTGCGGATCAATGTGCTTGAGACTCAGAGAACAGGTAGCAATAATTAGCAAAGTATATACCACTAGGATAGTGGAGTAGACACAGAGACTGTGATGATCTGTGGATCAATGTGCTGGAGACTCAGAGAACAGGTAGCAATAATTAGCAGATTGTATACCACTAGGATAGTGGAGTAGACAGAGAGGCTGTGATGATCTGCGGATCAATGTGCTTGAGACTCAGAGAACAGGTAGCAATAATTAACAAAGTATATACCACTAGGATAGTGGAGTAGACACAGAGACTGTGATGATCTGTGGATCAATGTGCTGGAGACTCAGAGAACAGGTAGCAATAATCAGGAGCCAGGGTGCAGGACGTCTGAACAGCAGGAGAGACCTGAAGATCTGGTAACAAACACAGGTAAGAGGTGAGTTTAAATAGTGAAACCTTGTGTCCGATTGGCTGGAAGGCATGAATGGGAATACTGCTGGTTTGCGCATGCACAGAACAGCTGAGAAGATGGCGCCCTGCCAGGAGAGCTACGGCGTCCGTCCCGGCGAATTACAACTGCCAGAAATACAGTGAGTAATAGCGGGGAGTCCGTCGATCAGCGGGTCTGATGTGTGACAATAATATAAATGTGAATTCACTGGCTAATTATTATAATGAAAAAAATAATAATAATAATGCCAAAATATATTTAATCTAAAATTACAACTACACACAGTAAAAATAAAAAGCATTATACAATGAGAGCCCACTCACTTACAAATATATGCATTAACTTTACTTTTAACTTTACCGTAGTGAACATACAGGAATTACAGTTATAGGGCCTGATTCATTAAGGAAAGTTAAGGAAAAAAATTGAGTACGTTTTTTTACTCAAGTTTTCTGGACAAAACCATGTTGCAATGTCAGGGGTGCAAATTAGTTTATTATTTTGCACATAAGGAAAATCCTGGCTGTTTTTTCATGTAGCACACAAATACGTACACTGAAATTTAAAGTAGATCTAGGACATGCCTTACCCCAAATATAAATCTGCCATCACATTTTAAATTTATCCCCCATTCAATGCAATGGTTTTGCCTTACTTACTTACTTTTGCTTAACTTTCCTTAATGAATAAGGCCCATAGGTATTAACCCATAACATAATTGTTAGGAATAAGGCTTAATCATAACTGCAGTGTAAATATTATATTTCAAATTAATTAATTGATAAATTGAGCTACAAAGGTGTAGAATGTGAAGTCAGAGGGTCTGGTGTGCGTTTTACCTGGTGAGTCTGCCCAACTCTATGTTAAAAGATAACAGCACCACTTTCAGGGAAACCTGAGCAGCTTCAAAGGCGAGGTAAGTGTAACACAGTTTCCAAAATACCACTTAAAATCAATAAAAGTAGTGATCAACCACATATTAATCAATAGCTTGATGAAGGGCAGCCCATATGTCAAATAAAGCATTCTGTCACACTGAGAATTCGAGGAAATGAGTGTAAGCTCAACTAATATGCGGGACCTAGGCATGTGTGGCATCAATGAATTTGGTAATTGGATATATTAATAACATATATTCTAGTAGGCCACATATAAACTGTAAAAAATAACCACTATCAACGCTCGACAAACAACCAATGCAGACAAATATCTTAGGAATTAGTGTACACAAATCAAATATAAGATCAGTATAAGAGAAAGGGTTTCTAAGAATTCTGGCGTTATGTTGCAACCCATTGCATAACTTAAAAAAAGAGAAAACATAAAACATAAAATATATACTTATATTTATCTTATGAAGATGGTGAAAAAAAAGGTCATGTAATGCTTTCTCATAAGTTGTCGACCAACTGCACCATATTTATAAAAAAAAACACAAATGAAAGAATATAGTGTAATATATCATACAATGTAGAGAAGTTATATGGTTATGAAAATTAATATTATTGATAAAATATCTTAAATCTGTATATTACTCCCTTGGATATGATGATATCTTTGTACTGAACAGTACTTGAATAATACCGGAACCAATATCTATTGCCAATTTCTTTGAATTATAATTGAATTAAATCAATGAAATGATCTGCACCACATCAATACACCAGTGCTTTTTTTCAATTGGATCTACCAGAATGATATAGACCAGTGATGGGCAAACTACGGCCCGTGGGCCAGATCCGGCCCACTAAGAGGTTCTATCTGGCCCGCCAATATTTTAAAAAATTTCATTCAAATATGCATACAATTATTAGGGCCGACCCTGTGTGTCAGAACCTTCATTTTTATGCCTTCCCAGCTATTTCCTCCATTACACTTCATCCTCCTTCCTAAAAGGACACTTCGTATGTCAATCACTCAAACACCTGCCCGCTCCCTAATGGCTGAAAGTCATGTGAGAAGAGATGGGCTGGTCCATATACTAAGGCAGACCACAACCTCTGGAGGTGGAAACAGATGTGGATGTATCTACAAAAAGCGGAAACCAGTTAAAAAAAATTGTCAGTCTTTTGGGAAATCAATCTCATTGATAAGCTGTCCATCTTCAAGCCAATTTCCCTTGACACAGAATATACCTGTCACGAGCTGCTGCGGCTCCAGGCACCGCCGCGACTCGCTCTCCTATATGGCTCAGCGTCTCGGCCGCCGTCAAAACGACAGGGACGTCACTTCTGGCTTGTCCTGGCTGTTGCCAAGGCAACGGTCAGGACACTCTTTCTGTGTAGCGCTGCGTCCCGGCATCCAGGGCAGCTGGGCGCGTGCGCAAATTAAGGATTAGTCAGGTGGCTAATTACATTACCCTGTGCCTCAGTCATTTTTCATTGGCCAGTGCTAGTATATAAGGCAAGTAGGGGCCATCCTCCCCTGCCGGTTATAGTCCCTGCTACTTGCAAACTTTCCTTCTGTGTTGCTGTATTTGATATTCCCTCTCTTTGTTGCCGACCTTTGCCTGGATTTTGACTCTGATTGATTGCCTGTGACCTTGACCTCCTGCTTGAATTGGACACTGCTGATTTTCCTGTGACCCTGACCCCTTAGCCTGGACTTCGACACTGCCGTACTGTCTGTGACCTTTAGACCTCTGGCCTGGACCTAGACGCTGCTGTTTGCCAGCTAACAAATATACCTTGCCGGGATCTTCACTACACCTCTGTGTTAACACCTGCGCTACCTCCTCAGGTATCAGCTACTACTACTAGAGTACAAGACCTGGGGGCATCAGAGTACCTGTGAGCGCATCTAGCTCTACAGGAAAAGCGGTTCCTATAGGCGAAGACCTCTGAAGCGGTTCTAGGAGTTGATGCCTGGGGGCGTGAGCCGTAACAATACCACTGTCTGTAAGTTATACTCCAAATTGAATCCCTTTATTTTAAATCTGTTTTGCTTGTGTATGCATGTCAATTGTTTATTAATTGTTTTTTTAAACTGTAAGCATTGTACTTTCTGTATATTAAGTCTAAAAATTAATACGTTTTATTCCTTATTGCTGTAAACGAAATCACTGCCCGTTTAGAAGAGAGAGATTGCTTGGCTGGGTTAACTCTTTAGAAACCAGCGTGTGAACTGTTAACTGTTTATCTGCTAGAGCACAGAGTGGGAGCAATTGGTTAATTAAGTCATAGGTTTACTACAGGCCTTATATGAAGCTGGTGGATGTTACAGAGGTGTGGAAGCATGTGACTGTATTGGGAAAGGGACCATCTAAATCTGTAGCCTGATGGAAAGATGAGTGTGAGGTTTCATCTGGAATCCTGTGTGTTCCCTTACAGTAAGTTTCCAAGTCACGAGTGCGTAGAGTGCAGTTTGTGACTGGTAGACATAGTTAAGAGAGGTTTCCTGACAAAATAGAGGTGCTATATTGTTTGACTGTGTAAATATAGGATATGATATTAAATCAGGAAGTGGCAAGTGGTAGCTATTCCTGACATTCACATTATTAACATACCATATAAGCAAGACAACTTTTATTGCAGTTCAATTCATTGCAGAAATGATTATTGCACTGAGGCCATCCATATGTCTTATGTTGCTGTACATACTCCCCCAATTTTTTTCTCCAAAACCCCTTTCCCAATTTACTATCTCAAAGATCTATTAATTTATTTTGTTAAATTGAAGTAGCATAATTTCTGTAGGAATCATATACACTACAAGTTAACCCGTGCATGATACTCATGCATTCTAGTCAAATCAAGCTACTTAAGGTGTTAAAAAGGTTCTTGTCATGCATTTGGGCCATAGCCCAGGCCTCAACCACCAACCACTCCCCACTGTCACCCCCGGCAACCACCAACCATTCCCAACTGTCACTTCTCCTTCAAGAAATATATATATATTTTTTTTAAATCTTTATTAACACTTTTAACAATTAACACATTAAATTAACAAATTAAAAACATCTTAGTATACCAAATTTCAGCCCTTTCTGATTTTTTTTTCCCACACACACTAAGAATTTAGTAGGTCAGTGTATAACTTCGCCCAGCAGGTGGCACTGCAGCTTGGTTTTATTTTTTCCACACACACACAGACAGACTAACACACGCCACTAGACATTTATATTATAGATATGGACAAAAGCATTCGGACGCTTGACCATTACACCAACAGGGACTATAATGACATTATATTGAAATACATTTATGTTTATATGGAGTTGTTGCCCCTTTTGCAGCTATAACAGCTTTCACTCTTCTTGGAAGTTGGCTTTCCATGAGATGTTGGAGTGTTTCTGTGGGAATTTGTGCCCATTTATGAGGTCAGGCACTGATGTTGGACGAGAAGGCCTGGCTCACAATCTCTGTTCCAGTTCATCCCAAAGGTGTTCGATGGGGTTGAGGTTAGAGCTCTGTGCGGGCCAGTCAAGTTCTTCCACACGGAATTCATCAAGCCATGACTTTGTAGTCCTTGCTTTGTGCATTGTGCATGTTGGAATAGAAAAGAGCCTTCCCCAAACTGTTGCCGCAAAGTTGGAAGCATAGAATTGTTCAAAATGACTTGGTATGCTGAAGCATTGACCTTCACTGGATATAAGGGGTCTAGCCCAAACCCTGAAAAACAGCCCCATACCATATATATATATATATATATACACTGCGCATGTGCAAAATGGCCACCATAAACAGTATATAAACAAGCCCTGAACATGGGCATCTTATATTTCCTCCTGAAGAAGTCTATTTACGACAAAACTCGTTGAGGCCCCTCTTTTATCTGTCTACACTGCTTTAGGCCACTCTACCATCCAGGACACTTAATGTGTATACCCTGATACTCCTGTGCGGAGATCACTGGTAACACCTGTAGAACCTTCCAGGGATCCATACTGGTATAAGCTGACCTACTGCCTAATACAGATAAGCTTATTATTACTTTGTACAATTTTGTTAGCGGTGTTTGCGTGGGGACAGCTGCCCAAAACCAAGAACTACTGCATACTACACCTGCTGGTTACCTGTTCCTGACACACTATATGGAGCTGTGATTCCCTCCTGGAGACCCTGATACAGATAAACTGTTTTTATATTACCTTTCGGTACCCTTCCACCTATTACATTGTTACCTGGTTAACTGTACTTCATCATAAACCCTCTATTTATCCCTGTCCCTTTGCTGGTATATAATTGGAGAACTTGTGGGCTGGGACACTGGTCCAGCCAGCTCTGAGCAGTTATTGCACATGCATTTTTATTGTGACATTGGAGTTAATTCTCTGTACACCAGAGTCTGATACAGTTGTTCATTCTGTGTCTAGCATTTGGATTTAAGAACTGGATTTATTGCATACACTGTTGAATACCAACCCAGTGTCTTGCACTTTATCCTCATGCCTGTTCAAATGTTCCCACTTTGTTTAGCATAAACTGCGAACATCACCAGTGCGCCATCCGTCTGTTGCACCTATCACTTTTATTTCCGGCCTTACCAGCCAGAGTTTTGTAGGAAGGCTGCCTCCTCACATGGAAGAGGTGTATATGTGGGTTTGATCTACTGGAATCCGAGCCCCCCCGAACAGTGCGGATCCGAGTCAGATCCGAGCACTGTCCGGGTATTCCCGCCGATTCCGAAACGTAAAACCAGGCTCTGAGTCATAATCCCGCTGTCGGATCTCGCGATACTCGGAACCTTTAAATTCCCCGCTTGCCCCCGCCATCTTCACTCGGGCATTGATCAGGGAAGAGAGAGGGTGTGTTAGGTGGTCCTCTGTCCTGCTATTTCTCGTGCTGTGCTGTGCTGTGCTCTGCTCTGTCCTGCTGAGTCCAGTGGTGCTTTTGCCAGTGCTCTGTCCTGCTGAGTCCAGTGGTGCTTTTGTCCTGTGCTCTGTCCTGCTGAGTCCAGTGGTGCATCAGTCCAGTGCTCTGTCCAGCGGTGCTTTTGTCCTGTGCTTTGTTCTGCTAAGTGCATATTTATTTTAAAAGTATTAAAAATTCTTCCATAAAAAGAAAAATTCTACAAAAATCCTTTTAAAAAGATATAAAAAAAATAAATCAAAAAAGTCCTTGCTGAGTCCAGTGGTGCATCAGTCCAGTGCTCTGTCCTTGCTGAGTCCAGTGGTGCATCAGTCCAGAGCTCTGTCCTTGCTGAGTCCAGTGGTGCATCAGTCCAGTGCTCTGTCCTTGCTGAGTACAGTGGTGCATCAGTCCAGAAACTGAGGGAAATAATCTCTCAGTGGCTTAACCCACTTAGACTCTCCTGGGGATTTGTGATGTCAGACAACACCAGTAACATTCTGCGGCAATTTCCTTTGTGGCTCCATTATCCCAATTAAAAGGATTTTTACCTGTTGGTGTAATGGTGTTATAAACACTACACTTGAAAGCTTGAGCCTTTAAATGAAAAAGTCACTCTTCATTGCACGAAGATTTGCAACAGGGACAGTTTTTTTGTTCACAAAGTCAACAAATAACACTTCGACGCTGTCTGTCTTTGACATACTTGATGGGATCTCAATGATGAATGCTCTGTACCATGGTCGTCAAAAGCAAGAGGTAGTGACGCGCTCGAACTACACCCTATATGCTGCAGAGGATGTAGGAGCAGCCATATGTGCAGTGGAATTCAAACCAGTTGAGGGTTTTATATTGTGGCCCCGGTACCAAATTGGGTACCGGGGCCACTCCAGTACGCAGTCCACATAGATGCGTATCAGATATTAAACTACATTCACTGTTGCTGCTGTACCCAAAAATAGGTATTGCAATTCCAAACTACGTTCACTGTTGCTGTTATACCCAAAAATAGGTACTGCAATTCCAAACTACGTTCACTGTTGCTGCTGTACCAAAAAATCAAATATTGTACCTAAAATCAATATTGTGAGGTGTGAGGTGTTACGAATAGACTGGAAATTAGTGGAAATGATTGTTATTGAATGTTATTGAGGTTAATAATAGCGTAGGAGTGAAAAATAAACAAAAAACTTGATTTTAACCCTTTTTTTGCTTTTTTAAAAATAAATCAGAACCCAAAACCCTAAATCAGAACCAAAACCTTTAGTCAGGTGTTTTGGCAAAACAAATCAGAACCCAAAACCTCAAGCTAATCAGAACCCAAAACCCAAAACACTAAAAGTGGCCGGTGCACACCCTTAATATATGTATATAGTATCCAGGTGCGTTCCACTCATAAATAATATGTGTACATTACCCTGTTGCCTTCCTCGGTACTTCACTTGTATGGATAGTACAATAAGTAGATTCCAGCTGAGGCGGCACTCAATGATTTAAGACCAATTGTAGTTTGTATCAAAAGGGTGTATTTCATCCATTCCAATGTTTCAGTATAGATGATGTCCCTGAGTAAAGTACTATACTGATATGTTGGAATGGATGAAATCTCTAATCTCAATCTCTAATTAGCTCTATGCTCTGTGGGTATAATGGGTTAGAAGCCATGGTGGATTATAATAGACTACATAGTGGAGACTCAAGCTGCTGCTCCCCAATGTGGGTCATCTGCGCAAAGAGCCAATAAAATTTTCAATTGGAATCACCACTTGGGAGTTCTCCTGGTTGGAGCTAATGAGAAGATTTTCAAAGTCCCCTCTACCACACATTACCGAAGGTAATACCCTGTGGGTGAATGGTGAGTAAGCATACAAAATGTGTCACATATGCCCTCTGCACTTTCATATTGTCAGCTATCATTCTACCGTTGTTAAATATGACTCCACCTTTCCTCCCATTGACTTGCATTTAAACTGACATCTCAGCTTTGTTACCTTTAGGCAATTAAGGCAATGCAATGTAAAAAAATTGGTCAGATATGGCTTCAGCTATCTGTCCCTTACATGTCATGTAAATAATCTTGCTAGTACATTGGGATCCATAAATAGACAATTATAAGGAACTCCCCCATCCACCTAGTTCCTCTCATCAGAATAATGCAAAGTTTGACACCCCTGTTGACGCTGCCATTTTGGCCCACAAATCTATGTTCTTTCTTATCACACAACAACATTTGCACGGCAGGCCTGCAGTTTAGCATTTTTGGAAATGACTCTCATCCTGGTGGGTCTAGTATATCCTATAGATTTGCATATGAATAAGGAAAGCAACCATACAAAGGCCCATTGCTAAGGATTTGGCTGCTTGATCTTTACCTCTCTTCAGGAAACACTATGAAAGCACCAGCAGGATGCTTTTTTGAATTAGGAGCATTAATGTCACTACTCAATACTCCTGTGAAAACTCAAAGCCAGATAATAAACAGACCACACTGGTGCTTCCACATTTTCAGGGTGTTCCAGTTTAGAATTAGCATCTTGGCCTAGGGATGTATAGCTACGACACTGAAATCAGCAGTAGTCACATGACCATCATAGTCAATATAAACTGAACCCTGCATTAACCAGAATGTTGGTTGTTTCACTGACGTTTAAGAATCTCTAGTTAAAGTGTCACATGTTAGATGTTTTTTGAGTACCAAGAAGATTGGTAGCCTGAGCAAATGTGCCACCTGCCTTCAAAAACTAAATTCCCCATTTGTTTTACAATTTCAGCAAAGTGATGACAAGTACATATGTGCCCACTAATTCTAATTTTTGTAAATTTTATGTAAATTCCATGATTAAAATACATACAAACCTGAGAGAGGTTGAGGGTGGCAGTAATAGCAACTAACTAAAATATTTTGCAGAACATTACTGCTTGTTTGACTGAAGTACAATGTATGCCCCATGATGGTCAGGAAGTCAGGGCTGATCCCTGCAGTCTTTTATTGACATTTGTAGTAAATAACAGTAGAATCGACATCAAACTGAGCATCAAATGGCGCACAAACAGCTTGTTTGTGAAATGTTAACTACTATAGGGCTTAAGAACTGTTGAAAAATGCAGCTTGACATATAACAATTACTTGACAGCAACTCTGTAGGTTAACTGATTAGTCTGTTTATGATGTAATTCAATAAGTATGTTATATGTACAATATCTGCTTGAAAATTTTGAATGATATTTTCAACTTAGGTGACATCTCAACCTACAGCAACCGTTTCGGAATGTTAAAGATGAGGAAGAAATGCACTGATCAAAATCACCAGAGCTCACAAAATCAATGCAGCTTCTGAAAGTCAATTAGGAGAAACCTGTGGTTCTCAACAAAGGGCAACAACAGAATTGTTCTTTCAGAGTATAGACGATTTGCTACATAGAAAATTTAAGTGAGGAAGATGATCGGAAGGTATAGCAAGAATTAATAAGGTATAGCTTAACTAATTCTGAACCCCACAACAACATTAATTGCTCTAGTCATAAGATTTTCTTTCCCACCTTGACGCTGGTATTAGATAAAGTATTAACCCCTTTGACCTTCATCATTCTAAATCCTTTTTTACTGGGCACTATATAAATTTAACAAATATTGAAGCAAGGGGAACTACTATCAGAGTAATGACTATTTGTTTCCTTTTAGGTAAATAACCTCTACATGTCAATCCTAAATTGAAGATTTTCCAGCTTACAAGAAGAGGGTGAATTTACCATAAACCAAGATATAAACATATTTGTGGCTTACTGTATATTTTCTTGGAAGAAAATTTTATACTTTCTGAGGATAAGTATAATAAACACACATTGACCTACGATACACCTTGTTTTGAGTATTGTATGCAAATTTAAATACTAAATTGTATTAAAAAGTGTTTTTATTTTTAAGTACAGAATAATGTATAATTCGGCTATGGCAGAGAGGAATAAAGTCTCTTTTACCATGGTTTTCTTGTTTTAGACATGCAATAGACACATAGAGGTTTATTTATTATTAGGGATGTGCACCGGCCACTTTTGGTGTCTCGTGTTTTGTGTTTTGGATTCGGATTTGCTTGAGGTTTTGGGTTTGGAGTTGTTACGCAAAACACCTGACGAAAGGTTTTGGTTCGGATTTAAGGTTTTGGATAGAGATGGGCGGGTCCGGTTCTCCGAGAACCGAACCCACCCGAACTTTGGGTATCCGAGTACCGAGCTGAGCAGCTCGGTACTCTCCCGCCCATTCCGAATCCAAATCGAGGCCGAACGTCATTGTGACGTCGTCGGATCTCGGGGCTCGGTTCTCGCGATACTTCAACTTTATAAATACACGCCTCCACAGCAATCCATCGCCATTTGACAGAGGGAGAGAGCAGGGTGTAGTCATAGGCTAATTAGAGCAGGGACAGAGAATACAATATTGTTCTTGCAATTGTTCTAACCAAAATCGCTAGTGCAGAGAGGAGGATAGAGGTTTATTATTTTTTCTTCATATTTGGCACTCCCCAGCGTTTTTGGGGTGTCCCCCATAATTGTGCATAAATATTTCTGGCTGTCAAAAGTCATATCTGTCAGCAGTATCTACTAAATAATTTTTAGCACTCCTCAGTGCTTTTGGGGTGTCCTCCCTAATTGTGCATTAATATTTCTGGCTGTCAAAAGTCATATCTGTCAGCAGTATCTACTAAATAATTTTTAGCACTCCTCAGTGCTTTTGGGGTGTCCTCCCTAATTGTGCATTAATATTTCTGGCTGTCAAAAGTCATATCTGTCAGCAGTATCTACTAAATAATTTTTAGCACTCCTCAGTGCTTTAGGGGTGTCCTCCCTAATTGTGCATTAATATTTCTGGCTGTCAAAAGTCATATCTGTCAGCAGTATATACTAAATAATTTTTAGCACTCCTCAGTGCTTTGGGGGTGTCCTCCCTAATTGTGCATTAATATTTCTGGCTGTCAAAAGTCATATCTGTCAGCAGTATCTACCAAATAATTTTTAGCACTCCCCAGTGTTTTGCGCTCAGAATGGATTCAAAGCAGTCCACATATGATCTGAATGAGCAACCAGGTTCTGTCACCAGTCCTGATGTTAGTGTTCCCAGTACGTCATCTGGCCAAGGCGATGTCAAACAACAGAGTGTTTTCAAATTAGTGCAAAAAACAAAAACCAAAAAAAAATTTAATGTATTGAAGCGAAAAAGAAGTGTAAGTGAGCAAAAGTTAAGTGACGATAAAAAAAAAATTGCAAGCATGCCATTCTACACACGCAGTGGCAAAGAGAGAATGAGGCCTTCACCTTTGGCTATTAGTGGCAGATCCCAAAAAGTTACCGAGCCTACAATTGGTGCACAACTACTGTTACGCGTCAAAGCCGAGCTGCAAGATAACAGTGAGGCATTACAGGAGAATATTTGCTCTGATTCACAAATGACAACAATCCCTGTGGAGAGTCCATCCAACAGTGGGATGTCTAATCGTGAGCAATCTGCTGATGTGTGCCTTAATAGCCCGAGTGTAGCCGGTGATACCCAAATTGAGGATGCCACTTTGGAATTAGAAGAGGATGAGGGGGAGATTTGTGTAGGCGACGAGGGTGCTAATGAGGATGTTGATGAGGATGAGGTTGTTTGTGTAAGTCCTGCACCAGTGGCAGCAGTTCTGGCACGTGACAAGAAAAAGGCCATTGTCATGCCTGGGCATAAAACAAAAAAATCCACTTCTTATGTGTGGAATTATTTCTACCCAAATCCAGACAACAATTGTAAAGCCATTTGTAGTGTATGTGAAGCCACAGTCAGTCGAGGGAGGGACCTTAACCATCTTGGAACCTCGTCTATGTTACGCCATTTAACGAGAGTTCATGGCAAAGTGTTGGGAAAAGCTGAAAGTTCTTCCCAAAAGAATACAAGCACTCCCTCATCAGCTAAGACCCTCCGCTCACCGACATACCGACGGCTACAAAATACACCCACCACACCATCCTCATCAATATCCTCAGTAGCGCTCGGAGTTAGCCCGGCATCCCACTTAAGGCTGGATGACTCCGGCACTATTATTGATTCCTCTGAAGAAAGCGTTAGTCCTGCTGCTGCTGTTGCTGATGCTGGGGGTGAATCGTCATCCCAGAGGCAGGTTAATAAAATGAGCAGTCCTACATTTCAGCAATTAACTGTGAAACAATCATTTGCGAGGGGAAGCAAATATGACAGCAGTCACCCAGTCGCCAAGCGAATCACAGACGCCATGGCTGCAATGTTAGTGTTAGATCTGCGTCCAATCTCCACAATAAACGCAGCTGGTTTTTCACAGTTAATTGAGGTTTTGTGTCCGCGTTACAGAATTCCATCGCGACACCATTTCTCCCGTAAAGCTATTCCACAACTATACCAAAAAGTGTGTAAAAATGTAGAGATTGCACTGAAAAATGCCATTCTGCCCACTGTTCACTTAACCACAGATATGTGGACAAGTGGAAGTGGCCAAACCAAAGACTATATGACTGTGACAGCCCACTGGGTTGGTCATTCACCTTCACCAGCAGGAACAGCAGCAGCATGTACACCACTACGTAACATTTGTCACAGGCAGGCCACTCTTTGTATCACCGGCTTCACTAACAGGCATACGGCTGACAATTTGTTACGCAAACTGAGAGATGTGATTGATGCATGGCTTATACCACTCGGACTCTCCCCAGGGTATGTCATTTCAGATAACGCCAACAATATAGTGCGAGCATTACAGCTGGGTGATTTCCAACATATTCCCTGTTTTGCTCACACCATCAACTTGGTGGTGCAGAGCTTCCTACGAAATAACCGTGAGGTGCAGGAGATGCTTTCGGTGGCCCGTAAAATTTCAGGCCATTTCAGGCATTCAGCCACAGCATGTAGGAGATTACAGCAGCTCCAAGAGCAGTTTAACTTGCCCTGCCACCAACTTAAGAAAGAGGTGGTAACTCGGTGGAATTCCACCCTGTACATGCTTCAGAGGATGGAGGAACAGCGCAAAGCCATCCAAGCATATTGCACAAGTCATGACATTGGGAAAGGAGGGGGGATGTATTTCACTCTTGCACAGTGGGGAATCCTTTCAGTGCTGTGCAAGGTGCTGAAACCATTTGAAGTTGTGACATGTGAGGTCAGTGCAGACTCTGCTAGTTTGAGCCAAGTCATTCCTTTAATTAGACTATTGGAAAAGCAGCTTGAGAAAATGAAGGAGGAGCTGAAAGCAAGCAATTCAGCAAAGTATGTTGGCCTTGTCGATCAAGTACTTAATTCGCTTCACAATGATCCTCGAGTTATTAAGATCTTGAACTCGGATCAGTACGTTTTGGCCACTGTGCTTGATCCAAGGTTTAAAACCTACATTGAGTCTTTACTTGTAAATGAGCGAGATGTGAACTTTTGCAAGGAGCTATTGCTCAGCAAGTTGTCAGCTGAACTGGGCCTCGGCTTGACAACGTGTCCTCCTTCACTTTCTCAAGCTGCTGCTGCTCGTAAAAAATTAAATTTCCAAAAAAGAAGCAGGGAAGACACAGGGGGCAGACCAGAACAATTTAACATCTGGGCTGGTTTGAAGGATTTTTCAAAAAAATGTGTCACTTTGCCCATAACTCAATCCAATATGAGTATAAACATGCAAAGGATGGTGGAGGATTACTTTCAAGAGGTAGTTGATATGGAAATGTCAGACAGTCCCTTTCCTTACTGGGAAGAAAAGCAGGCCATTTGGAAACCCATGTACAAACTTGCTTTGCAATACCTAAGCTGCCCATCCTCCAGTGTGTACTCTGAACGAGTGTTCAGCACAGCAGGGAACTTAGTCAGTGATCGCCGTAGAAGGTTACTTCCCAAAAATGTGGAGAAAATGATGTTTATAAAAATGAACTACATCTTCCACGAGGAAGGCCTTCACCATCCAAGACATCCAAGCACTGACTGTTCTCTAATGGCGGATTCAAGCGGCGATGAATTGATAGTCTGTGATGATGACGTACACACTGATGAGGGTGAGGATTAAGCTGAAGATGATGCCGATAACATCTTTTTAAAACTTTCTATGTAAGTGTAGGGTGCAATCTACCCCCAAAGAGGAAAGGGACTTGTGGCATTTCCATATCACATACCATCTTGAAAGGCTGCTGTTAGGGCAATTTATCCTTAAGGGTAGGGTGTCATAGACAGAGTGACCCTAAACTGGCTTTGTCCATTTTTCATAATATTGTACAGTCTATAATGGCTGAATTTTTGGGTATTTTATACAAGTGGAGGGGGGCCTAGAGAGACAGAAACCAAACTGGCTTTCTCCATGTCAATTAATATTGTACAGTCTATAATGGCTGAATTTTTGGGTATTTTATACAAGTGGAGGGGGGCCTAGAGAGACAGAGTGACCCCAAACTGTCTTTCTCCATGTCAATTAATATTGTACAGTCTATAATGGCTGAATTTTTTAGTATTTTATACAAGTGGAGGGGGGCCTAGAGAGACAGAAACCAAACTGGCTTTCTCCATGTCAATTAATATTGTACAGTCTATAATGGCTGGATTTTTTGGTATTTTATACAAGTGGAGGGGGGCCTTGAGAGACAGAAACCAAACTGGCTTTTTCCATTTCTTTACATATTTAACTATAAGTGTAGGGTGTAATATACATTCAAAGACGATGGCTGCATTGCCAATATGCATAGATGGAGAGGAAGACAATCTGTTTTGTGTGTAGAATAGGCCTACCAACGAAGAATTAAACTGTTTTTTTGGATGATTTATTACCTCAACAATTAGATTACTTGTCTCTAAAACAGTTGGAGCACTAAATTGGGTTAATTTAGGCCCAAAAACATGGATTTTCCCAAAAAATAGCAAAACAAAACCAAACAAAACCAAAACCAAAACCAAAACACGCAATGGCGGTTTTGCAAAACCAAAACCAAAACCAAAACACGACGGTAATCCAGATCCAAAACCGAATCCAAAACCAAAACACGGGGGTCAGTGACCATCTCTAGTTTTGGATTCAGATTTATTTTGAAAAAAACATAAAAAGTGTTAAAATCAAGTTTTTTTGGTTTATTTTCACTCCTACGCTATTATTAACCCCAATAACATTCAATAACACACATTTCCACTAATTCCCAGTCTATTCTGCAGAATCAGTGAACTTTGTAATATTGCAGTACCAATGGACTTATACTGCAGGATTGTTTTTGGATATTTTTTTTTTATATAACTTTTTTTTAAATTTTCCATGCTGTGCTGTGCTGTGCTGTGCTGGGCTGGGCTGGGCTGGGCCGGGCCATTCTAAGGGCATTGTTATTTCCCCAGCACAGCATGAGATATAGCAGGACAGAGGACCACCTAACACAACCTCCCTCTACCCTGATCAATGCCCGAGTGAAGATGGCGGCGGCTAGCGGGGAATTTATAGGATCCGAGTATCACGAGATCCGACAGCGGGATTATGACTCCGAGCCTAGGTTTCAGTTTTGCACTTGGCGGGAATACCCGGATCTGTCTCGGATCCAACTCGGATCGGCAACGTTCGGGTGGGCTCGGATTTCAGATATCCGAGCCCGCTCATCTCTATTTATTATTGGGTGAAAAGCCCTAGATTCAGCAAAAACATGTTTTTGCTTCTCACTATTTACAAAATCCCTGGGCTGGTGAAGATGTTTGTCATCTATTGCCTACTGCTCACAGAGTCTGGAGTGTATCAGAGTCTCTCTGTCAAAACTTAACAGTAGCCCAGAATGGAACTCTCACAACATGTTAACACATCAATTTACCCAAAATCTCCAACTTATTAATGGCAGTTTAGTGTAGCTCATAACTCAAGCTCTCAGCTCCGATTCAGGTTCAGCAGGGCTCAGGATTTATTTTTTGTCAGGCATCTAGGTCACAATTTTCAACCATATGGGTCATACAAATTCTCTCAAACTGTTCCAGGAGTCGGAATATGAGTCAATAGAAGGCCAATTTTATTGCATGTGGATCATTGAAATGCTCTTTGTATTGTATAGCAGTCACTAGAATGTTATTTGTATTGCATATTGGTCACTAGAATGCTATCTGTATTGTATATTGGTCACTATCATCATAATCATTATCTATTAATATTGTGTCACTAATTCCGCAGTGCTGTACTGAACTCATTCACATCAGTCTCTGCCCCACAGACTGAGAGAGGGAAAAGTCAATTTAATAGCAGCCAAGTAACCTACCAGTATGTTTTTGGAATGTGGGAGGAAAGCGGAGCACCCGGAGAAAACCCACGCAAACATGTGGAGAACATACAAACTCCACATATATAAAGCCATGGTCGGGAAATGAATTCATTACCCCATTGCTGTGAAGGAGAAGTTCAAACCACTAAGCCACAGTGCTGCCCACTAAGATACTATCTGTATTTTTTGGTCACTTACATTTTCTCTGTCCTCTGGTTCTCTTTTACAAATACTGATGATTAGATTCTCCCTGTATCCTATATCAAATATTAAAATTTTCCATGCATTCAATGGGGTTCACAAGAATAATAAATAAATGATGATGATGATGATGATTGGACATGCCATGCCCTAAAGGGCTCTGCTCACCTGCTTTCATATGTGTTTATTATAATAACTTTACTATTATTTCACCTAATTTTGACTCCTGTCCCAAATGTTCAGTATAACACATAGTGATTCATAAAAGAGATGAAGCAGATATGAAATACATGAATAGATAGTTAGATGGTTTTTACATAAGCTTTATTATCATTGGTCTGGTTTTACAGGATGTGTATTTTTCTCTGAAACTCATCCCAATCAGCATTGATTTACAAACTCATCAAGTTTGCTTGAAGGTAGACAGATAGAGAGAGAGAGAGAGAGAGAGAGAGAGAGAGAGAGAGAGAGAATTGAGAGTCAAACAGGCCTATTTCTCAAATTGAGAAAACCATTATCTCTGAAGAAAATGGGTGTGTTGCTTGAGATAGGGCTTTTTCCTATCTATCATGGCGTTAACTTTAGCGATGGCACTGCTGTCGTAGGAGGTAACTCTCACCGATGATAATGTTAGGTGGTTTTGTCCATTGTTAGCTATTTAACAAGGATCGTGGCAGTACTTATACTACCGCAATCTTTCTACTACCACCATTTCAGGATGGCAATAATAGAAAAAAAATGAATGAAAAAATACTTATTATTTGGATATGGCACTGTTTTTAAAATAATGTTTTATTGAATTTTCGTACAATACAACAAGAAGGAGGTAAAGTAAATTGGATGAATAGGGATTAATAAAACAATACCTAGATTTGGAATACATCTGTCTACATTACAATACATCCCTTAACAGGCTGATATCATAGAATATAACTGAAAAGAAACTAAAGGTATCAAGTATTGAGAGAAAGAATGAACTGTCTAGCAGCCATTTAATAGCACCTCATCATGTGCAACTCCTGATTACTAGACTCTTGGAAAACCCAAAATGGACTTCATGAATGGAGCCCACCAATCTCTCTCCATTCATACCCTAGGGATCCTTATACCGGATATTCCCACAGCCGAATACACTCTTTGGGAAGCTTTTCCCTTACACAAAAGAATTCCCTAGGGTTTTTAAAACACAAATGACAGAAATTCAGGACTTATATACCTGCCATTTACTACTTTACCAGTGCTTGTGTCACAATGATATTAAAAGCATTTACAAATGTAGGTACCTGAGCAATTTCCATTGCAGCCAACCAGGTAATGTGGTGACCTTGAAGTCGTTTTTACCAAGGCTCCTCTGATTTTCTTGGTTGGTTAAACATGTAAACCACTGAGTATGTCTGATTATGTCATGGAAGGGGTTGCAGATATCTATTGATCTGTGCAGTCACACCCTGGTAGGCATGAAAACCTCATTTGGTCAGTTATAAAAAAAAAAATCAGAAGGGCATTAAATGTGGTGACACCCTTATAAAGCCGAACCTGTAAGATAACAGCTGTAGCATCCATGTTGAAGAGAAAAAGCATAGATAGAAATTCAGTGTAGCATGATTTAAGCTTTAGAAAATGTGAACAACGAGCAACCATTTTACTCCTCAATTAGAAATTTATAGCTAGGACACTATATTTACATTTAAAACAGATTTAGTGTCCTGTACAGCAGCTTTTCACTGTGCTATTCCAAAGTAGTGCGCAGTGCCTTCTGTGGTTATAAAGGTTAAGCATTGAAATTCTGAGGATTGCTACAGGAAGCATTTTTACTAAAACGAAGAGTAAACTGAAGGGGTGTAAGTAGGTGGATGACGTCTTTCAGAACAAAATGTCCTTTTCCCTTTTCCCACTCTGCCAAATGTAAATGGTGCAATAATCCCCTATTACATTTAATGGTTGTAGTGGTCATACAGTGCGAGTTCCTTAGCTTGTACGCCCTCGGGAAAATTTTTAAATTAAATCTCCTTGATATTAAAAAGTTCACACATGTTATCTAAGGCTGTTTGCTGGACCGAGGCCATTTAAAATTAGAATAAAAAGAAAGAAAACAAATTGAGAACGCTAAAAACATCTAGAACATTCAATACCCAGAGAGACAATTATCAACCTCTATTCATGCATTGTAAATTTGGAATATGTTCACTGTTAATAGAGTTCAACAATTTAACCCTGTTCTCCCTAAAGATTCATTTTGGGGTATATTACTCTAAGATTTAATAAAGTGACTTATTTTGTACAATAGCTTATGTTAATAAAGCTACTGCCTACAGCTAAGCTACCAGCATGGTAACTGAAAATAATATAAATTCATGGTCCACCACTTACATCTTACATTCAGAAATAGATTGCAATATTTTGATTGAAAAATATCAACTGCCGTGATATATATATATATATATATATATATATATATATATATATATATTTATATATATATATATATATATATATATATATACATACATATATAAAAATATATATATAAATATATATATATATATATATATATATATATATATTTATCTCTTTCTCTCTCTCTCTCTCTCTCTGTATATATATATATATATATATATATATATATATATATATTCTATCTATTTTTCTATCTTTCTTTATTCTATTTATTGCCTTATTGCCCAGCAATGGAAACCATCTATCTATCTATCTATCTATCTACCTTTCTTCAAGCAAACTGGATCATTTTGTAAATCAGTTCTGGTTGGGATGACATTCAGTGACTAAGGTAGCAAAATAGAATAAAATAAAAAAACAAGACAAAAAAGTACACATCCTGTAGAACCAGATCAATGACAGTAACGTTTATGAAAGAATATGGAGCCAATAGCAATACAACAATCATCATCACATGACCAAAACCATTTTGCCAGTTACCACTCAATATTTACAGTCATGCTTAACTGTCCAATACCTTTCTGCTATGTTGCACAGCAACAGAAAAAAGGGGAAATTTTAGATATTCTCTTGCTCTTCATCAAACACACAACACACTATGGAGGGGAGGAGATGTTGTATGGTTCTTTATACACAGTTGTTTTTGCAACTAAACTAAGAGGTAGATGACAAAAATATTCACGTGTTATTATTCCATATGTGACAGCTAAATGAGCATTAGGATTTATGATAGCGTAGTACTGACACTATGACAGAACTTTCATACAAAATATTGACGATAACTGTGATAGCAAAAAGGGTATTTTAAAAAGTATTTTATTGATGCGATAATGAGCTCATATGATGCAATTGCTATTAACAAACCAAGTACTAATTAAACCGTAAGGCTAGTTCCACTGTAACACTAATGGCCACAACCAGTAAAAAATAAAAAAATCAGCATACAAAAATATGTAATTACAGACAGAGAGGGTCATTTATAGACAACAAAAGAGCAAACCCACAGTGAAAATTTTTGTTTACAGTGTTACACATTTATTTTTATACAAATTTACTTGTTTTTCTTGGACATCTCATGGACTTGTGGGCCAAGATGGTGGGGAGAGGGAGAGAGAATACATGTATTTTAAGGAGATATAGGGGTATATTTACTAAACTGCGGGTTTGATAAAGTGGATATGTTGCCTATTAATGGGGAACAAGATAGTCAGTCTGAAATGGGCAATACAAGTTCCATGGAAAAAGCTGATTAACTGTTAGGATACATGGGTGAGAGTGCAACCCATTGAAATCGGAGTGCGGTTGTGCATTTTACAGGGCAACCACTATGCTGCTGGGCTGAATGTGCAGGCAATCACATGATTATACTGTAGGTATCCTGTGCAGGTTCTGGCTTCTCCTTGTTTAGCCAGGAAGGGCTATAGCATGTTGCCGGTTATATTTGGTCTATTCTGCACTCATGGCTCCTGCTGTATTTCTTATTATCTTCATCTTGTTGCTGACTTAGTGTCTGGCATCTGACCACTATCAATATCTGGAGTCTAGCCTGAACTAGTACTTGGTATCTGACCACTGTCCCTGTCTGCTGGTACCTGTCAATCTATGCCAGTATATGAACCATTCTCTCTGTCTGTTTGCTTAGACACTTGACTTGAAGTTCTGCTTGCTCACTTGCACTACACCTCTGGATTTTAGTCTATCTAACTATGTGTCTACCATTTTCCGCTCCTGTATTATTTTCTCTGTCTGTGCCATAGGGTTCTACTAATGATATGATTCTACTACCACATTATTAAGTTCTGGAGGAAACAGAGTACCAGTGAGCATATTATGCTCCATACGTAAAGGGGCTGCTAGACGTTATTAAAGTAATTTTATCGCTTACCAATAATACACTGTCCAATGCGATTATTGTGGTTCCAAAACACATAGATATTTAATTGCAAAATATAGCAGGATTTACAGCAAGCCATTATTACGCATTAAAGATGTTACAATAAAGCAGGAAAATATAAAAACACATAATACATTACATTTTCCAATGAGCTTCACCCAGGATAAGATAGCGTCATGTTGTCTGTGTAGTCAGGATCAGAGAGAGAGTGAGAACAATGGGCCAGGGTGCTTATATGCAGCTTGAATTAACATAAACAGTGATGATGTCACGAATATATACAGATGACATCAAGAGAGGTCTTCTTTGACCCAGGGTTAAAGATGTTCCAGTTGTCTGCTGGTCATAGGTCAGTTCATTTGATCTTTTCCAAGGGTGGGGGGCAACTTACTCCAACTGTTGCCTACGTCTCATCCCGCCGAATAACCAGTTTAAACTGACCCATAAATAAAGTACTTTTGAGCATTAATCTTATATTGCTCATAACTTGCGACCGCTAGATGCGATCGCTACTCTGTTGAAACTGGGCCAATGCTGGTGAAATAAGCTTTAATATGAGACCAAACTCTTTGACTTTTAGAGGACCTGAACCATAAATACCTTAACTTTAATATTATCTATGTATAAACAATAGCTAATATATTTTACTAATAAATAAATGTGTGTTATTTACGAGTGTAAGTGCAAATGTAAATGTGTGTATTTAATCCATGCGATTGCATCATGGTGTACTAATCGCATTGCACGGTAAAACAATATTAATCAATTTGGTTTACTTCATCCAATTATTTGACTTCCACAACGTGAACACCACGATTTACTATTCTAGCATCTTATCCTAGTGCTGATCCCTGGCCTCACACTTACACATTGACGTTAAGACATGAAACACACCCCCCCCTCCACCATTAGCAGTCACATGACCTGAAACCTGAAAATCAAAGGGATATAATGTTCTCTTGTACCGTTTATTTACTTGCTTATGGATAAAGATACAGATTTTTGAAAGTGAGGGTTATGATAATGATCAGGTAGTTTGCATTTTTCACTCCAGTCTCTCCAAGGCTGTCACATTCCCTCATTCCCCTTGCATACAGTGCTGCTGATGTACAAAGTACTTTGATGCTGGAACACAAAATTGCCATTGTTAAAGTGCAAAGTTAAAAATTGATGTCTCCAAAAGATGGAATATAACTTTCAATATGTTTCTGCAGCCTCATGAGCAGCAAAACGCCATCAACAACTATACTAGGCAATGGAAAATCATACAGTCTTATGCCAGCTGTTTGCACCTTTCAAGGAAATGCTGATCTCAGTCTTGTATGCAATGATTTAAGAATGTGCTGTGACCTGTAGACATCAAGGCTATACCAAATAAGCAAGGATCCCCGAGCTTGAGCAATTTATTCAGGTCAAATTAACTATGGATATGAAATGTGACCCATTGCTTTCACAGAAACCTCATCCCTTTTTGACTAATTTTGCAAGAACAGAATTATTCTTACTTTTGAAATTCACTGCAGTTTTAAATTTGTAAATGAATGGTTAGTTACCTTTTTCATTCCTATATGTGTTCATTTTGAGTCTCCAACTAAAAGAATGAGACATTTTTAATAGAAATGTACTGCTGCATCTATTTGACTATGATACTTCATTTAAATAAGCTAAAAAGATAAGAATATGGCAACTGTGTGGGTTTAGATTGAGAAAGGACTTTGACTTCATACCAGAAAAAGCAACAGAAGAGTAAATGTAGGAGACTGCTGAATGCAGTTGATATTAGCTAGCCACCTATTGTTTTGGTTTTGTTTCCAATCTGTCATTGTGTTTAGGTATTGGCTTTAGTTTTGGCAAAACTTGGCTTGTGATTTGGTTTTAGATGTTATAAAAAAATACAAGTTTAATGAAAGATGCTTAAAAACAGATAAAATCAGTTAAATCAACATTTATATAATGTATATGTATTTCATACTTGCCAACTACAGGAAACTTGTTTCCGGTAGAGGGGGTGTGACTGGAGGGCAGGAGGGGGCGTGACGAGGCCAATCGTGTCATTTTGGCCCTGCCCCCCGTGAACACATAATTTACATTGCGGGGGGCGGGGCCAAAATGATGCGATTGGCCTCGCCCCGCCCCTCCCACCCTCCAAAATGGCGTGATTCACCATGATTCTCGGTGATATCCTGGATGCGGGAGAAATGCCAGCTCGCCTGGGAGACTGACCCGAATTTCCGGGAGAGTTGGCATGTATGATGTATTTACACTAACTTACAGTACAGTCTATTTATAAATAACTAGCTATTATTTGAATTACCATGTTTGTGCCAACACAATTTCTCGCATTGCGCTCTGCTTTGTTGACAGATACAGTAAACCAGGCAGACAGCCACTTTGTGTTTCTGCCTGTCTGTGATATTGTTCTATCCTTTCCCTATCTTTTGTCATCATCATAAATATCACAATAATCAGCATTACATTAGAACAGGTATTTCAAATCAAATGATTTCACCATGATGACAAGTATTCCAATATTCATCATTATATATATACGCAGTTATTAAAAATCATATAACATCATTATTATAGAGGGTCGCTTTCTAATGGTGATAGGTACTCTTCGCTCCACACTTATTACACTGATATCGGTCTATGCTCCCAATCAGGGTCAAGGCCAAGGTCAGGGGCAAATTGTTCCGACACATTGAGCGATTGCCCAAGGGGCACATTATTTTGTCAGGCGATTTTAATGTCACTCTAGACCCACTGTTAGACAAGACCTCTCTTTCTCCCCAGAATCTGCATGTTCTTTCATCTATGGATTCCTCTGCCTTGTCTGCCTTGCTTAAGAAAAACTCCCCTACACGATACCTGACTCTCTGCTGCTGAATGCCACTGCCTTTTCCGACATCAAAGCAATCTCTGATTATTTTGCAGGAGCATTTCTCTCAATAGGTTGCACTGGGTGTCATATGGGAGGCCCGTAAAGTCACCATTCTTGGCCACCATATCAGCGCAGCTTCACAAGCTAAAAAGACGGCAACCCTAGAGGTCTCCTCCGTAGAGCAAAGCATTTTCACCCTCTTGATGTAACATCAGCAACATCCTGACCCATCCTTACTATTACGGATTGAGTCCCTGAAGGGCCAACTGAACAATCTTCTATCACGCAGGGCAGCCTGCCTTTTGCAAAAAAAACTACAACAACGCTTTTATGACAAAGCAGACAAGGCGGACTCTTTTCTATCTTGGAAGTTTCGGCAGAAACGTGCCTGGGGATTCATTGACAGGTTACACCAAAAGAGGACTAACGCTATCACCTATGACCTCCTTGATATTGTGAATGAGTTCAGAGAATTCTATGCCTCTCTTTATTATCTTCCTGACCCTCCACATTGGGGAGAGCTCCTGTCGGAGACCCTGGAGTCATATCTAGCAAGCACCCCTATCCCCAGACTCACTCTGCTCCAGCTCTCCTGCCTAAATGAGAACATTACTCCAGCAGAACAACAGCCATAAAATCCCTTAAGCCCTCCTCAGCCCCTGGCCTGGATGGCTTCATGGCCCAATATTATAAAAAAATTGCCACAATCTTCACTCCACATCTGAAAACCTTCTTTAACCAGATTCTAGACGCGACATTCTTTGACTCTGCCACTACCATGGCCAGCATAACCGTCATTCAGAAGCCCGGGAAAGACCATAAGCATTGCTCAGGCTACAGACCCATTTCCCTGCTTAATGTAGACTTGAAAATTTATGCTAAGATTCCAGCCACTTTCCACCCTCATCCACTCCGACCAAGTTGGATTTATACCAGGTAGGCAGGCCGTTGACAGCTCTAGGAGGATGATCGGCTTGATCTACTCTATTCATGACGGCAAAATTCCCTCTCTGATAATGTCCCTGGATGCTGAAAAAGCGTTTGATCATATCTCTTGGCTGTTCATGTGTGGAGTGCTTGGGTCAATGGACTTCATTGGCAGATTTTTGATGGGCATTATGGTTCTCTATCGTTCCCCCTCTGCTATGGTCTCGGCTAATGGCCTAACCTCCCATTCATTTAATATTACTAATGGCACCCGTCAAAGATGCCCTGTCTCCCCACTAATCTTTGCCCTTGTAATTGAACCACTTCCTACCAGGATTCAGACCAAAAAAGCCATCTCTGGCATCAAGGTCGGCTCCACTGAAAATAAAATAGCTCTGTATGCGGACAATGTCCCGCTAAGCATAACTCGCCCAACTTCCTCCCTTCCCTTCTTCTTATCTGAGCTTGACACTTTTGGCCATTTCTCAGGATACAAAATCAATCTGGACAAATCAGAGATTCTAGACTTTTGCATTTCCCATACCGAAAAATTGGTTCTAGAACACAGTTCTCATTTACCTCGTGGCTGCAGAAACTCAAATACAGGGGTGTCTATCTTACTAAAACTTATCACCAGCTTTTCACGTCAACTTTCCCCAAACCTTATCTCAAATAACCTTATCAATGGATAGGCCGTATTAATGTTGTTAAATGAATGTTCGTCCACGGCTTTTATATCACTTTCAAACCCTCCCCATCCGTATACCTCCATATGTATTTAAATTTATCCAGCATGAAATATCCAAATTTATCTGGGCAGGTAGGCAGCTCCACATACAGCTCCGGGTTTCCCAGAGGTCTTCCTGTGGCTGCGGCCTGGGCATTCCAAATTTTAAATGATATTACCTCTCAGCCCAACTCGCTCATTGTGTCTTGTGGAATGATCCTACATCATCTACAGTATGGGCTTCCCTGGTGGCTGAGGGCCTGGGTTTGCTTACCCCTGCTTCCCTTCTTTGGCTCCCAAGGGCTCGTTTTCCAGAGAGGGTTCTGGCTCACCCCACGGTTTTGCATTCCCTGGTTATATGGGATTCTGCCTCCAGACTGTTTGGTCTTCCTCCACACCCAACCCCGGTAGTCCCTCTCTTTAATTCCCCTAAATTCCCACCAGGCTGCTTTTTCTCCCTGTCATACACAAGGTGTAAAATACATGTATGTCATACTTCCAATACAGCTCCCCCTTGTCCTGATGCACACATCAATCCTCCTCACTACCATCCCTTTCAACCTCCCTTCCTCTCTTCCAAAAACGGATCCTGCCAGCCACTACGTCCTTTCACTATCTTTCTCCTTTCTACCTGCTTCCCTTCTCCTTTCTTACTAAGTCATTTTCTTCTCTCTACCCTCATCTTCTACTCCTTTCCCTAGCTCCTTACTTACTCTTTTCTTTCCCTCAATATCTACAAAAATCCTCCGGTCTCTCATGATTGATGCTACTGGTTGACCTGACTACTGCATATTCAGTTTTCTCTCGTTTAGCTTTATTTACGTTTTTGTATATTTTTGTGACATACCTCTTCACTACACCATGATATAATATTGTCAGTCTTCTGTTTAAAGACCGTTTAATACCGTTTAATAAAAATACATTTAAAAAAAAAATGCAATAAAGGCTTACACTTACCTGTGTGAGGAAACCACCCATAGTTGACACAGTGGTTACATCCATGGGATTCAACTCAATCGAGCAGACCAGAACATATCCAAAATATAGGTTTATTGACAGCACAAGCACAATAGACAGTTTACAGGTACAAGGTAAATGGTAGAATATACTCTCCATTAGCCTCTTGCAGTCCACACGCCACAGTAATAACCTCCACAGCTTCTCTGTAGTGCTCAGAGTATTATCCTCCTGTAGTGTTACCTCTACTATTGATTAGACAGTTCTGTGTCCCCCAGTCTGGGATACTGGTGCACACAGACCCTGTCCTGGTAGGGTGTCCTCTGGTAGCACTGCAAATCCTGGCCCTGAGTCTTTTGTGCTAGTGTTACATACACCGGGATCCTCCAAAATAGAATGACCCAGCAGCATGGAAGGGAGGCGTGAGAATAAGCCTTTGGAGCTTTTGAGCACAACAGACGGGTGCAGTATGGGAGGCAGGGGGGGGGGCACATAGCTGCTCTGATGCGGTGAAGACATAACGGAGCAGAGCTCCCTGTCAGGAGGAAGAAAATACATGTGTCAGCAGCAAAACATTCTCAGTGATGGGGTTCCTTTAACTCATGGGCCCATGTGCACTGCACACCCTGCTCCCATTATAGATATACCACTGCAGCCAGCAACTTTGAGGAACATAGAGAGACTGGTCAACTGGATATGGGGCAGTAAGAAGTTGGTGTCCAAACTGAGGGTGTGTGTATTTTAATATGTGTAAAAAGTGCTGAAGAGGAGCAGGGGAATTAGGGAGGGGTGGGGGGTTGTATGTTGGTTATAGGAATGGAAAGATAAATAAAACTGTAGGCAGTTTATGGCCAAAAGGTAATAAGCAATGAGGGTTGCCCTGACATTCTTCAATATTAGGTGTTGTTGCTACTTAGCACAAGGTATTGAGATTTGAGGGGAGGGTCAGAGATAGGTGGAAAATAGCTATAGCGATGCAAGGAAGGTTAGGGAGTGACTAGTGGAATAACAACAGGGCAGGGGAATAGAGAACTGGGCTTGGGAGTTAAAGGTGCTTAAAAGCAAGTCAGTGAGTGCTGTATGCTGTTAGGCCTGCAATTTCCCACCTGTGCACATCCATGGCAGTAAGACGGATTTGGGTGACGCAAGAAACAGTCATTGGGACAACCTCTTTTAAGTTGCAGTTGAAGTGCATGACACCAGACTTGTGGGGAAGGGTGGCCACCCACCAGGTAATATGCTATGGTGTGGTTGGAGCTGGCAATTACAGTACTGTCCTTTGCCTCCATGTAGCAGAGTATTATTAAATAAAGGTGTGACCTCTTTTTCACCACATATGTCTACCTGTCTTTGTTTGGGATGAGGATCATGAGTTGATATAAAATTCTGGATGAAAAGAGAGTGGAAGGTTATGGTGTAGTGTGTCTATGGCATCTAAAGGTCATAGGCCACAGAACAACTGGGTAAAATGTTATAGAGCTTAGAATCTGTAAATAGATATAGCACTTTGACAGTGTTAAATCTTTCTTCTCTGTGGTTTGGTTGGGTAAGGACTAGGGGATTACATGTAAAACGTTTCAAACCAAATTCGGCCCAAAAAAATCTGCAAAATTCCATGCCCAAATGTGTAATGATGCAGGAAGCTATGGGTACCAGTTAAAAATGTGCAAAATTGCAGCAAGATTACACACAAGAGAAATTTTACAGCAGAACAGGCTGTTTTGTATAGGTGTGAACTATTTATAAATACACATTTTCTGGAATTTATAGTCTTTGAATAGAGCTTGGACAACTAAGGTCAATTCATTCTGCTGTATGGTGGGGTTGGTTGGGACTGGGAATATTTATTCAAATTCCCGTGGAGAAACTTGTGAAATTTTTTGCCAAATGCGGAACCAGTTGAATATTTCAAATACTCATTTTGAATAACTTCTTTATCATTTGTTAAGCAGGTATTTAGTTACACAGTTTGCATACATTAAACATTAAAATTCTGGCTAAAATAGCTAGAAAAAGAATCAGTTTAACATCACAAGCTTTCTTTTTATTTTAAGGCATTGATGAACCTTTTACTTCATGTGTCACTAAATTCTTTTGTTCATTTCTTTTTACAAAGAACAAATGAATTATGATTTTGCAAAGAGCAAACAGTAGGCTTACTATTGCATATAATTAGGATATATACTGCCAAGGCTTTTCAGAGCTTCTCCCTTGATATTATACATAATGTCCTTGAAATTGTTCATACAGCTGAAAATATGTTCCATCATCTGACTGCATCACTTGAGAAAGGTTGAGAAATGTGAGGGAAAAAAGTTTTCTGGAAATTAAATGAACTGTTTCTCTGTACCTGATCAATTAATTTCCAATCATTTTCAGTCAATTTTTGTCAAGTGACAAGAACACTGATACCCCTCCTGTTTCTGTATGAGCAATGGCACTGAGCAATGTCACTGGAGACTGGAGAGTGACAAGAACACCGCTACCTCTGTTTCTGTATGAGCAATGGCACTGGAGACTGGAGAGTGACAAGAACACTGCTACCCGTGTTTCTGTGTGAGCAATGACGCTGGATCTCCTGGGGAGGGAGGTACTTATGGAATCCAAAACCCGCGATATCTGACAACGCAACAATGCCTCGATTCAGATCCGAGGACGCGCAAAAGTAACCAGCTGACTCGCGAGCCTACTCAGATCCCCTAAGTCCGGGTGGGCTCGGTTTTCAGAAAACCGAGCCTGAGCATCTCTAGTTTGAATGCAACATTAATTTACCTGTTAAATTTTGGTATTTGTCCCATTCTATCTGTAGTCTATGAATCCATTTTATTTCCTTGATCCAGTCAACTACCCATTATGGTCATTGAGACCTGGCTGACTATCTGCTCCAAATCCCTTAACTAATTCTGTCTGACTGTTGGCTCTGTAAAAACTCTCGCCTACTGCTCTCTTGTCTATATTCAGTGGCTTCTTAGCCATACTTACCATTATAGCCATAGTTTGCTTTCAAGTTCTTTTGTTTTTGCACTTGTTCAACCTTTCCTAGTATTCCAGTCACCATCTACAGTAACATGGCTCAGTCAATTGCTTAGTGATACACCTTCTATTTGCTGGAAATATGAAAATATGAACTGCAAAATTCAGGACTCTTTTGGTTGCGGTGGAAACTTCTATAAAACAAAGAATCAAAAACAGTACCAGAAATTTACATGATAATTGACTTCTGTGGATATCCCCACTCCAAACAAGCAGGAGATTGTGCAGCATTTGCCAGGAGGAGCATACCACCAAAACACAATTGGTAGTCTCATTCTTGGTGCAATGGGTTTTCTGAAGTCTGTGGTCTGTCTAGAAAGTGCTGGCGTGATAAGGTCCAGTACATACTGAAATGTCCCACGTGACATATGAAAGTTTCCCATCAACTGCTCGTCCTCTAAAGCTTCTGTTTGGTTAGTTGCTGACTGAATCTCAATATGGAGGAACTGCTGGCCATGACAAAAGCTCTCCTCCTACGCAAATAAAAATGTTGAGTATTCTCCCTATCTACCATAAATTGCTCCTTTCTCCTCCTGAGATGACACTATGCAAGGTAACACAGTGTTAGCAGCTGCATCAAGCTCTCATTTGCTTTATAAAACAGCCAAAAGACGAAATAAGACAGGAACTCCAGGCTACACAATAGTAACTTGTCGGCCATGATAAAAGCAATGCTGTGAACTGTCACCCCCCACTTTGGCCTTATCTTTGTGTGCAAAAAAAAAAGTCCTCTTTAAATAACCTCACCATTTTTCAGCCAATCAAAACTTCTCTTGTTATGACTTACACTTATTGCTAGGGCAGACCCAGGAAATTCAGTATGAACGGGGTCGACCCAGGAAATTCTGGGTCCAAGGTACAGTGTGAACAGGGTCTCTGAGCTGGGGTGCTCTATGACACGGCAAAAACCCAGCTTGAAAATCCCGGGATATTGTAGGGGCAGCAATGTGAAGTGGTATAACTGATCTAACTTACCATTGGTGATTGGAGATCTAGCTACAAACACATCCCATCTGACTTTTTAACGAAATATAAAGCCAGTAGAAATAAAATGTTAAAATAAGAAACACATAATTTTATAAAGATGCATTTATAAGTAGTGATATAGTAGACATTTTCTCATAATATAATGCATTTTGCAGAATTTTGCAAAATTTATAAAATGACTTTTCCTTCTTCTCATACTAACATGTCCTCCTTTAATCTGTAAATTAATGTGTGCTGCATTTCTCTGCAAGCACAAAATTATATATTGCTGCTGATGTTCCCTGGAAAATGAGCTATGTATGCTTTCTTTTAAACTGAACGTTTAAATATATCATACTTGCCAACCTTCTTCAGCTCTCTTCCGGGAGCCTTGCAGTGGAGGTGGGCGTGAGGGGGGCGGGGCGGCCAAAAATCGGTGCATTTTGGCCCCGCCCCCTGTGATGTCATGACGCAAACGCGTCATTTGACAGCGGGTGGCGGGGCCAAACGCCGCGATTCATCGGGAATCGCGGCATTTGGGACCTGATTCTCCCCACTTCACTAGGAAGTAGGCACTTCCTAGTGAAGTGGGCAGAATTCGGGAGGTTGCCACACTCTCGCAAAATGCGGAAGTCTGCCGGACATTCCGGAAGAGTTGGCAAGCATGAAATATACAGCATTACTGTATTGTCAGTAGCCATCACTGGCAATGCTTCTATTCATAGTATGGGGATCACAGACAAGGTGGGTACTTCAATCTTTTTTGTGGGTAATATTTAAGGAACCATCTGGGAACCTGTAACAGATCACGTGCTCCATGAATCAAATAAAATAACTATTGCAATTATTTATTCCTCCCACAGCACTGCAGCATGCAAAGATAATTAAAGCTTGCTTGTCTTATTACCTGAGTTAAGCACACAAGTGGACAAAGTTGTGTTTATCAGTGTTCCAGCATAAAATTTGCAGCTTGGAAGCCATCGAGGGAGAATATCAGCTTCCTCTTCTTTTATTCTGTCATTAACATTCACAAGTAAAAAGCAACCTTTTATTCTCAGATTTGTAGGGGCTGGAAGTCGCAAACTCTGAGCTGGTAATCTCTTTTAATGGGGGAGAAACCACCATTGTGTACATTGCAGCACTGCTATTACTTGTCTTAGTTTCTAAGATTTGCACATAATAAGGATGTAAGGATGTTTAATACCTTAGAACAGTCATTGTAGCTATCATGGAAAACAAAAATTTGGTCTGTGTGTAATTTGACTCATGACAAATACAATCTATTTATAATTTGTCTTTTTATTTACAGTTTATTTTTATTAATTTTTTTAGAATATACACATGATAAAAAAGTTGCACAGTCCATAACCCGCTTAATATGTATTACGCTATTGTGATAGATTGGCGAAGACCATCAAGCAATTTATATACTCATGTTCTATAGATCAAAATTTGTGACTTCATGACACATCCATTTAAATTGCTCAGAAGTCAGAAGTAGAATGAAGGAAGGGAATAGCGGATTGGTCCTCAGTACTTGGTGCATTTACAATCACAATGTGCTAGGCCCCTCCATCCCCTCCACATCAGGGCACACACCCAGGGCCGTCTCTTCCATTGGGCACGATGGGCAGGTGCCCGGGGGCCCTGCAGGCAAGGGGGGCCCGTCCGAATCCTAAAAAATACTTACCTTGCGGTCACATCAGCGGTGATCCGGCTCCCTCCCTGGTCCCCTCTTCCGTGCTGTGCTCGCAGTGAATGCTGGGCTTGATGTCACGCCCAGCATTCACTGCAACCACAGCACGGAAGAGGGCAGAAGAGACTCAGCGGCGCGGAAAAAAGAAGAGGATCGGACTTAAGGTAAGTTAAGGGGGCCCCTATATATATATATATACATATGTAAAAAAAAGTGATTATATATATAATCTGTTAGGAACCCCTCCAGCCGGCACAACACAACCCGGAGTCTACTCTGCCAGTCAGGTGTTCACTGGAGCCCCTGATGGTGGGGACAGACTGGGCCGCAGACTGACAGAGGGTCGTGAAGTGTGTACCGGCTGGGGAGAACCCAGGCAAGAAGAGTCAGGTCCACGCAGAGTCAAAGGCCGGCAGCAGGTAACAGTAATGATGAACAAGCTGAGGTCAGAGGTCACAGGCAAAGTAGCAGAACGGGTAAACAAGCCAAGGATCAGGGTCACAGGAAACACAAGCGAAGTCCAATACGAAGCCAAGGGTCATACACGGGAAGTCAAACGTAGAAACAGGATACAGGGACTGGAACAAGCAGGTCAGCAGACTGGAGCACAGAAGCTATAACCGGCAATGAGGCAGCAGACCTCATTGCCTTAAGTACAGACACAGACCAATCAGCAGTTGAACACACTCCTGCAGGCTAATTTACTAGTATCCAGCAGGGCCAATCAGGGCTTGCCCCTGACCTACACAGTTGCAGGCTAATGCCTGTTAATAAGCCTAATCAGCCCACAGGCTGCCTGCTATGCGCATGCGCCCGGCTACCAGCACCGCCGGGACACAGCGCTAGTGTACTAGCGTCTGGCCGTTGCCCTGGTAACGGCCGGACAGGAAGAGGAAATGACGTCCCGGTCGTCAAGGTGACGGCCGGGACGCTGGGGCGCATGAGAAGCGAGCCGCGGCGGCTGTGAGTACCGCCGCGGCTCGTGACAGTACCCCCCCCTTGAGGAGGGGTCAAGGGACCCCGACACCCAGGTTTTCTTGGAAATTTCCTGAAGAATTCCTTCAATTGTTTGGGAGCATGGAGTTGTCTCCGCGGAACCCAAGAGCGTTCTTCTAACCCGCGGTTCCTCCACTGTACCAAAAAGTGCACCTGTCCTTGCACTTTTTTGGAATCCAAGATTTTCTGAACACTGTACCTCTGTGGCTTGCCTGAAGACTGGGCTTGAGCTGGATAAAGAACTGGTTTTAACAGAGAACAATGAAATGTGTTTGGAATTCTTAACGAGCCCGGAATTTTTAACCTAAATGCAACAGAGTTCACCTGCTTGATGATGGGAAACGGCCCGATGAATTTAGGGCCCAACTTCTTGCAAGGTTGCTTCAGCCTGATATTTTTTGTAGACAGCCAGACTTTCTGGCCAACCTTAAGAGAGCAGGGGGTACGGTGTCGGTCCGAATTTTTTTTTGCAACAAGTGAGGCTTGTTTTAAAGATGAATGTACTTTCTTCCAGACAACTCTGAGATCCCTGGCAGTGGAACGGATCTCCTGAATACCAACGGACTGGAGTGAATACAAAGAGTTAGATCTGGGGTGGAAACCATAATTGCAAAAGAACGGAGAGGTTTTCGTGGATGAGTGACAGAAGTTGTTACAGGAAAATTCTGCCCAGGGCAACAAGGAGGACCAGTTGTCATGGAACTCCGATATGTAGCATCGCAAGAACTTCTCCAAGGACTGGTTAACCCTTTCAGTCTGCCCATTTGACTGAGGGTGGTATGCAGATGATAAACTGACCTTGATTCCCAGGAGGGTACAGAATGATCTCCAGAACTGCGCTATGAACTGGGAACCCCGATCGGAGACGATGTCTGTAGGGAGTCCATGGAGGCGGAAAATGTGTTGAATGAACAAGATTGCCAAATCTCGAGCAGTAGGAAGCCTAGTGAGTGGAATGAAATGCGCCATCTTGCTGAACCGGTCTACCACGACCCAAATGGTATTGTGTCCCGCAGAGGGTGGCAGATCGACTATAAAGTCCATGGACAGATGTGTCCAAGGTTTACCAGGGGCGGCCAACGGAACTAACTGACCTACCGGGCGAGTCCTGGGAACTTTGTTCCTGGCACAAACTTCACAGGACCGGACGTGACTCTTGACGTCAGCAGACAGAGACGGCCACCATACAGTACGGGAAAGGATTTCCAGTGTTTTGTAGACTCCAGGATGCCCAGCAGTCCGACTGTTGTGTGCCTCAGCAAGGACTGTCTTCCTTAGATGAACTGGGACAAACAAACATCCTGCCGGAGTGTTATCAGGAGCCAACCTCTGGAACCTTTGTAAGGTACAGCTCAAATCTTGAGTTAATCCGGCATGAATCATAGACACAGGAACAATAGGCTCTGGGCAGGTGACCGGAGCATGATGTGCCAGGAAACTTCTAGACAGGGCGTCCGCTTGAATATTTTTGGAACCAGGACGATAGGTGATAATAAAGTTGAACCGAGTGAAGAACAGCGACCACCGAGCCTGTCGGGGGTTCAGACGTTTGGCTGACTGTATATACTGTAAGTTTTTATGATCCGTTATAACGGAGATCTGGTGTGCAGCGCCTTCCAACCAGTGCCGCCATTCCTCAAAGGCCCATTTAATTGCCAGCAATTCTCGGTTTCCCACGTCATAGTTGGTTTCCGCTGATGAGAACTGACGGGAAAAAAAGGCACATGGATGTAAGCGGTGGGTCTGGGGGTCTTTTTGTGACAAGACGGCCCCAGCACCGACGTCAGACGCATCTACCTCAAGAACAAACGGTACCCTAGGATCCGGATGTCTGAGAACCTGAGCAGACATAAAAGCTTTCTTCAGGGTTTTGAATGCATTTATTGCCTGTTGTGACCAAACAGTTGGATCACCTCCTTTGCGGGTCAAGGTGACGATAGGAGCCACGATATCAGCAAAGCCGCCAATAAACCTCCTGTAGTAATTGGCGAATCCCAGGAATCTCTGGACCGCCTTGAGGTTATTCGGTTGTATCCAATCCAGAATTGCTTGGACCTTGGTTGGGTCCATGGAGAAACCTTCTGAAGAGATTAGATAACCGAGGAAGGATACCTTCTGAACCTCGAACTCGCATTTCTCGAGTTTAGCGTAGAGGTGATGTTCCCGTAATTTCTGTAGGATTTGTCTGACATGACCCTGGTGCACAGACAACGATTTTGAATATATGAGGATGTCATCTAAGTAAACAACAACAAAGTGTCCCAGGAACTCACGTAACACCTCATTAATCAAGTCCTGAAATACGGCAGGAGCATTACTAAGGCCAAACGGCATGACCAGGTATTCGTAATGGCCCGAGAGCGTGTTGAAAGCCGTCTTCCACTCATCACCTGCTCTAATACGTATGAGATTATAGGCCCCACGAAGATCAATTTTTGTGAAGATAGTGGCTCCTCTTAATTGATCAAAAAGAACGGAGATGAGGGGAAGGGGGTAGGTGTTCTTAACCGTAATAAGGTTCAGCCCTCGATAATCGATACAGGGTCTGAGTCCACCGTCCTTCTTGGGTACAAAGAAACACCCCGCTCCTACTGGGGACTTGGATGGCCTGATGAAGCCCTTCTCCAAGTTTTTCGTCAATATACTCCTGCATGGATTTGGTCTCTGGACCAGAGAGAGGATACAAGCGTCCCTTGGGTAATTTAGAGCCCGGAATGAGCTCAATGGCACAGTCGAAATTGCGGTGCGGTGGTAGTGTGTCAGCAGCCTTTTTGGAGAAAACATCCCAATAGTCATGATACTGAGAAGGGAGCTGCTCCGGAATAGACTGAATAATACGTAGAGGTAGTGTCAAGCAAGACTGTGTACAATGGGGGCTCCACTGGACAATTTCTCCTTTTGCCCAATCCATGACGGGGTTATGGCAGAATAGCCAAGGGTGGCCCAGAATTAAAGGAACCGAAGGACATTCGATAAGACGTAAGACTATGGATTCCGAATGGAGAGCGCCAATGTTTAACTGTAATGGTGGGGTCTCCCAAGTAATCTTGCCGCCTGGCAACGGACTACCATCTAAGCCACATACCGTAATGGCAGATTGGAGTTTAATCCGCGGAATACCAGCAGAGCGGGCAAACTCGATGTCAAGGAAGTTGCCAGCAGCTCCACTGTCAATGAAGGCTGATAGTTTCGTAGAACGAGCACTGAACGTGAGCTGTGCAGGGACCAATAGTGCATTTTTCTGGGAGACAATTTGTAGACCTAAGTGAACTCTCCCCTCGTTCCTTAGGCATGCTCGTTTCCCGACTTGTTTGGGCAAGAACGGGAGAAGTGGCCTCTTGCGCCACAATATAAACATAAGCCTTGGGACCGTCTCCTGTCTCTCTCCTCAGAGGAAAGACGGTATGCTCCCAATTGCATTGGTTCCTCACCATCCTGGGAGATAGGAACGAAGGCGGATGGAGGTGATGACGTTTCCTTTTCAGTTTTCCGCTCTTTATATCTCCTGTCAATTTTAATGGAGAGGTGCATCAGATCCTCCAGAGAGCTAGGAGACGGGTATTGCACCAGCGAATCTTTAATCTGTTCAGCTAGGCCGACACGGAACTGACTACGTAAGGCAGGGTCGTTCCATCCACTGTCAGGTGACCATCTACGGAATTCCGCGCAGTATTCTTCTGTCGACCGTCTGCCTTGTTTCAAGGACCGTAGGTGAGCTTCCGCGGAGGCCACTCGATCCGGGTCATCATACAGTAAACCCAATGCCTCAAAAAAGGAGTCTACGGACTGCATGGCCGGACTGGTCTGTGGCAAAGAAAACGCCCAGGACTGGGGGTCACCCTGTAGAAGGGAAATAATAATCCCAACTCGTTGCTGCTCTGAACCGGAGGAGCGGGGTCTCATCCGAAAATAGAGCTTGCAGCTCTCCCTGAAGTTCCGAAACAAAGTTCTATTTCCGGAGAACCGATCCGGTAAATTCATTTTGGGCTCACAGATGGGATCTGGAGGAGATTGTGAAGCTTTTGTGGCTTCTTCTTGAACAGACATACGCTCAGCCAATCCCTGCATCATCTGATACAAAGACTCAACATGGCCTGCTAGGGTTTGTGCCGGAGACGGTGTGGATCCACTTGCATCCATCCTAATCTTGTCTCCGTGAGTGGGCCGGTTATAATGTTAGGAACCCCTCCAGCCGGCACAACACAACCCGGAGTCTACTCTGCCAGTCAGGTGTTCACTGGAGCCCCTGATGGTGGGGACAGACTGGGCCGCAGACTGACAGAGGGTCGTGAAGTGTGTACCGGCTGGGGAGAACCCAGGCAAGAAGAGTCAGGTCCACGCAGAGTCAAAGGCCGGCAGCAGGTAACAGTAATGATGAACAAGCTGAGGTCAGAGGTCACAGGCAAAGTAGCAGAACGGGTAAACAAGCCAAGGATCAGGGTCACAGGAAACACAAGCGAAGTCCAATACGAAGCCAAGGGTCATACACGGGAAGTCAAACGTAGAAACAGGATACAGGGACTGGAACAAACAGGTCAGCAGACTGGAGCACAGAAGCTATAACCGGCAATGAGGCAGCAGACCTCATTGCCTTAAGTACAGACACAGACCAATCAGCAGTTGAACACACTCCTGCAGGCTAATTTACTAGTATCCAGCAGGGCCAATCAGGGCTTGCCCCTGACCTACACAGTTGCAGGCTAATGCCTGTTAATAAGCCTAATCAGCCCACAGGCTGCCTGCTATGCGCATGCGCCCGGCTACCAGCACCGCCGGGACGCAGCGCTAGTGTACTAGCGTCTGGCCGTTGCCCTTGTAACGGCCGGACAGGAAGAGGAAATGACGTCCCGGTCGTCAAGGTGACGGCCGGGACGCTGGGGCGCATGAGAAGCGAGCCGCGGCGGCTGTGAGTACCGCCGCGGCTCGTGACATAATCACGTTTTTTTTTACATACACATATATTATTTTTACACACACACACACTATATATATATATATATATATATATATATATATATATATATATATATATATATATATATATTTTAGGGGCCCAGTACACTGCATTGCCCGGGGGCCTATAAAGTAGTTAAGGTGGCCCTGCACACACCTAGAAGAATGGCTGTGATCGTGACCCCCCCACCCATCAGTGCAGCAGCAGTACCTTTGACTTCACTGTTTTTACCTTTGTGGCTCTGATGGTACACAAGTTGTTATGGAACTATAAGGCAGACAGGGAAGGGCATGCTTGGATTTGTAGTTAAACAGCAGATAAAAATCTACAAGATGACTATGTTTGTGCTAGAGGAGCATCTGCATTCTATGGGGAGACGTATGTGGGGTTAGACGTGTGTGATTTCTGCACTAAGTGGGATTTTCTCACAAAGTGGACGAAAATGCACAGTTAGACAACACAGCAACTAATCCTCATCTTTCTCTTCTCTTTTCATCTTCAGGTATGTTCATCCATGCTGCTACTACTACTCTGATCATTATTCTGTGAATTTCATCCCTGCAATCTGTGTTTAAGTATGTTCATCCATGCTGCTACTACTACTCTGATCATTATTCTGTGAATTTCATCCCTGCAATCTGTGTTTAAGTATGTTCATCCATGCTGCTACTACTACTCTGATCATTATTCTGTGAATTTCATCCCTGCAATCTGTGTTTAAGTATGTTCATCCATGCTGCTACTACTACTCTGATCATTATTCTGTGAATTTCATCCCTGCAATCTGTGTTTAAGTATGTTCATCCATGCTGCTACTACTACTCTGATCATTATTCTGTGAATTTCATCCCTGGAATCTGTGTTTAAGTATGTTCATCCATGCTGCTACTACTACTCTGATTATTATGCTGTGAATTTCATCCCTGCAATCTGTGTTTAAGTATGTTCATCCATGCTGCTACTACTACTCTGATCATTATTCTGTGAATTTCATCCCTGCAATCTGTGTTTAAGTATGTTCATCCATGCTGCTACTACTACTCTGATCATTATTCTGTGAATTTCATCCCTGCAATCTGTGTTTAAGTATGTTCATCCATGCTGCTACTACTACTCTGATCATTATTCTGTGAATTTCATCCCTGCAATCTGTGTTTAAGTATGTTCATCCATGCTGCTACTACTACTCTGATCATTATTCTGTGAATTTCATCCCTGCAATCTGTGTTTAAGTATGTTCATCCATGCTGCTACTACTACTCTGATCATTATTCTGTGAATTTCATCCCTGCAATCTGTGTTTAAGTATGTTCATCCATGCTGCTACTACTACTCTGATCATTATTCTGTGAATTTCATCCCTGCAATCTGTGTTTAAGTATGTTTATCCATGCTGCTACTACTACTCTGATCATTATTCTGTGAATTTCATCCCTGCAATCTGTGTTTAAGTATGTTCATCCATGCTGCTACTACTACTCTGATCATTATTCTGTGAATTTCATCCCTGCAATCTGTGTTTAAGTATGTTATAGGAAACTGTTATCTGTTTAAACTTGGGTTGGCACAGTCTTTTATTGCTGCCTAATTTATGATAGGTATCTGGCCTCCTCTATCCTTTCCCACAAATGTTTGCTTTTCCTTTGATTAGCTGACCAATTAGCACATCTGTAGTGTATTCCTAAATGAGACTGACTACATCTTAGCTTCATTCTATGGGGAGACGTATGTGGGGTTAGACGTGTGTGATTTCTGCACTAAGTGGGATTTTCTCACAAAGTGGACGAAAATGCACAGTTAGACAAACATTGGACTACATTTGACTTGCTTTTACTCCCATCAATAAGCAACATCTGCCACAGCCTATTTCAGCACTACTTGTCTATTTATATGGAATACTGCTAAGAGGTAATTCTTAAAATACCCTTGCTTTTTGCTTTTACCCCTTTTATCACAATGTTTCACAAATTGCTTTTCTTAGTCTCCTTTCATGGCATGATCTTTAGGACTGTGTCATCTTTCACTCCTCCACCAACACACAAATTTGTTCATATTGCACCTGCATTACTCCACTCACCTCTATTTAACACCCATGAACTGTTGTCCTATTTATTATCTCTAACAAGTACAGCCTCCACCTGTCGCCAGAAAATAAAAGGCCACACATCTTACAATCCCCTTGCCTATCTTTCGCTCACTCTGCTTCTATTAGCTGGTGATATATCACCTAATCCAGGTCCCCCACACTCCTCACACACACATACATCAGAACACTACCGTTCTATAGCAAACCTCAAACACATCACCTGTCTCCCCTCTCTTCCCAAGTCCTTTAAATGTGCCCTTTGGAATGCACGCTCTGTTTGTAACAAACTTACCTCCGTTCATGATCTCTTCCTCTCAAAAAACCTCAACCTTCTGGCAATAACAGAAACATGGCTCATGCAATCAGACACTGCCTCACCTGCAGCACTTTCACATGGTGGCCTCCATCTCACCCACACCTCCAGACCTGAAGGCAGACAAGGAGGTGGGGTTGGACTACTTCTCTCCCCACAGTGCACATACACAGTTCTACCAAATGTCCCATCACTCACGTTCACATCTTTTGAAGTACATGCTATTCGCATTTTTAATCCATTCTCCCTACGTGTCGCGGTGATCTATCGTCCCCCTGGAGCACACCAACAATTTATTGAGGATTTCTCTGCATGGCTCCCTCACTTCTTATCTTCAGACATCCCCACCATCATCATGGGTGACTTCAACATCCCCATTGATAACCCACCTTCCAAAGCTGCTTCCAAACTACTCTCTCTAACATCCTCACTTGACCTCTCCCAGTGGATTGAATCATCTACTCATAAGGATGGCCACTGCCTTGATCTTGTTTTCTCTAGACTATGCTCAGTTTCTAATTTTATTAACACACCCTTCCCCCTCTCGGATCATCACCTTATCAGCTACACTCTCACCCCCACTGCTCTAACCTCTCTACTGTCTGACTCAACCAAGCCTCCTCATACTCGTAGAAATCTTAATTCTATTAATCTTCAACAATTTTCCACCTCTCTCCAACACCTTCTCTCCCCTATCTCTACATTCTCATCCCCTGAGATGGCAGTACCTCATTTTCACCTAACCTTAGCAACGGCCCTTGATCAAGTGGCTCCAGCGACACTTCATACTACACGTCGACTTCGATGTCAACCGTGGCACACCAAAGCAACACGAAATCTTCAAAAACTGTCCCGTAAAGCAGAACGTCACTGGCGTAAATCTCGAAGCTCTAATGACTTCTTCACATATACTTCTGTCTACCACTCCTATCGAAATGCTCTGGACACTGCAAAACAAACATACTTTTAATCTCTTATCTATGCTCAGGCTTCTAACCCCAAACGCCTTTTCAATACATTTAATCATCTTCTCAATCCTCCCACCCCGAACCCTCCATCTACTATCAGTGCTCAGGATCTTGCTTCCTACTTCAAGGACAAGATTGACAAGATCAGACTAGAAATGGTATCCTCTTCCTCAACAAGCCATCAGCTCATTTCCTTCCCACTACCCTCTGACACCCTTTCTTCATTTGACCCCACAAATGAAGAGGAAATTTCTACGCTCTTCTTATCTTCCTACTCTACCTCCTGTCCTCTTGATCCTATTCCCTCGCAAATTGGTAGATCCCTGTCTTCTGTGCTCATTTCACCTCTAACTCAAATCTGTAATCTCTCACTCTCTACTGGCATCTTTCCATCACTATACAAGCATGCAGTGATTACTCCTATTCTAAAAAAACAAAACTCCGACCCAAACTCTCTCTCAAATTACCGTCCCATCTCTCAGCTCCCTTGCCCCTCCAAGCTTCTAGAGAGACTTGCCTACACTCGCCTCACACGCTTTCTTTCCGCAAACAACCTGTTGGATCCTCTTCAGTCTGGCTTTCGTTCTCAACACTCCACAGAGACTGCGCTGACCAAGGTTGTTAATGATCTGATCACTGCTAAGACTGAACGCCATTACTCTCTCCTAATTCTCCTTGATCTCTCGGCTGCATTTGACACCGTTGACCACTCTCTTCTCATACAAACGCTGCAATCCCTAGGTCTTCAAGACACAGTTCTATCCTGGTTCTCATCTTACCTCTCTAATCGCTCTTTCACTGTTAATTTCTCTGGAGCCACCTCTGCTCCGCTTCCCCTATCAGTTGGAGTACCACAAGGCTTGGTGCTAGGTCCTCTGCTGTTCTCTATCTATAGCGCTTCTCTTGGAAATCTAATAAGTTCCTTTGGCTTTCAGTATCATCTCTATGCGGATGATACCCAAATCTATCTATCCTCTCCTGATATCTCGACATCTGTGTTGTCCCGTGTAACTGACTGTCTTTCTGCCATTTCATCTTGGATGGCCTCTCGTCAACTCAAACTTAATCTTTCTAAAACAGAGTTAATAATATTCCCACCCGCCAACAAGAGCATACCTGACATTTCTATCTCTGTTGATAACATGACCATAAATCCCACCCCACAAGCTCGCTGCCTAGGTGTAATCCTTGATTCACGCCTATCCTTTGTTCCCCACATTGACTCTATATCTAAATCATGTTACATACATCTAAAGAACATTTCCAGAATCCGCACATATCTCACACAAGACACTGCTAAAACCTTAATTCATGCACTAATCATCTCCCGCATTGACTATTGCAATTCCCTCCTTACTGGTCTTCCCAAAAACAGACTCAAACCCCTAAAATCTATTTTGCATGCTTCGGCAAGACTGATTTTCCTTGCAAATAGCTATTCCTCTGTTGAATCACTCTGTATGTCTCTACACTGGCTGCCTGTCTTCTACCGAATCCAATATAAAATACTTTTACTAACCTACAAGGCCATCAACAAAGCTGCACCAACATACATCTCCTCTCTTGTCTCAAAATATCTCCCAACTCGGCAACTCCGTTCTGCAAAAGATCTGCGTCTCTCATCCACCCTCATTACATCCTCCCATTCCCGGTTACAGGACTTTTTTCGGGCTGCACCCACTCTATGGAACTCTCTCCCTCGCACAATAAGACTGTCCTCTGTTCTTCAAACTTTCAAGCGTTCTCTGAAAACCTACCTATTCAGACAAGCTTATAATATTCCTCAACCACCATCTTAACCTCACTACCTTTAGCCTGTTACACAATTTCACACAAGACAACTACCCCCGGAATAACATTGTTGTGTGACAGGATCATTTAGCTTATGAGTCACCCTACCTTTGCAGTCTGGCTGGGCCAAGATGCAAAATGTATACTTAACCTCATGTGTCAATCTCCCATTGTCCCATAGATTGTAAGCTTGCGAGCAGGGCCTTCTCACCTCTTTGTCTGTTTTACCCAGTTTGTTTATTAGTTTATTACGTTTGTCCCCAATTGTAAATCGCTACGGAATATGTTGGCGCTATATAAATAAATGATGATGATGATGATCTGCTTCTGGCCTGGAAATATCACAGTTGCCAATGTGTCAAATGACTGCAGATGCCAAACCTTTTATGTATAAATTCTAGTGATTACTCAATGGATGCATATCTTCCATGAAATCTTAAAAAATCCTACTGGGTGCCATGTGGATGTGAAGTCCAATAGATTTCAAGGTATAGAAGAGTTACAGCAGAAACAGGATGGGGGAGTTGGATCACAGTTAAAATAAAGGATGGTTGGGACGGCATAGACACCGATTTTGGGATGAAATCATTATATTTGTCACGAGCCGCTACGGTACTCACAGCCGCCGCGGCTCGCTTCTGGCTCCCCCTGGCGTTCCGGCCGTCACCTTGATGACCGGGACGTCATTTCCTCCTCCTGCCCGGCCGTCGCCAAGGCAACGGCCGGACGCTTTTTCAGTAGCGCTGCGTCCCGGCAGTTTTAGAAGCCGGGCGCAGGCGTGTAGTAGACAGCCGGTGGGCTGATTGTATGAGGGGGAGTTATCTACCAAACATTACCCTGCAACTGTGAGTAGTTCAGGGACAAGCCCTGATTGGTTCTACTCTGTAACAGCAATTACTCTGCAGCTGTGTATGCTAGTGCTGATTGGTCTATGCCTGTATTTAAGGCAATGAGGTCTGCTGCCTCATTGCCGGTTATAGCTTCTGCTACCAAGTCTGCTGACCTGCTTTGTTCCTGTTCCTGTCTATTGAACTTCTACTGATTCTCCGTGTATGACCCTTGGCTTGGATTTGGACTTTGCTTGTGAATCTCGTGACCCTGACCTCTGGCTTGAATACCGACCTCCCTGTCTGCTCGTGACCCTTGACCCCAGCTGGTATACTGGTACTGTTGTCTGCTGCCGGCCCCTGACCTCTGCTTGGATTCCACTCCACTTGCCTGGGTTCTCCCCAGCCGGTACACACTTCACGACCCTCTGTCAGTCCGCAGCCCAGTCTGTCCCCATCATCAGGGGCTCCAGTGAACACCTGACTGGCAGAGTAGACTCCGAGTTGTGTTGTGCCGGCTGGAGGGGTTCCTAACAATATTAGTATTATATTGCTATTAAAAAGCATGTCCAATTATGTTTCACAGTGTACTGTGCTTTCAGCTGTGCTGCAGTGCAGTACACTTAAATGTAATGTATTGTATGGTTTTTTTTGTACTTTTATACAAAATAAAGATACTTTTTCATTAAAAAGAACCTGTGTAAATGCTGTTTGAATAGTCACGACACCTGCTAAAATCAACGTGCTTTGTTAAGCATCGTTAATCTTCCTTTTCATTTTGATGTACAACAGACACAAGCAAAAGGCAAATAGACAATTAAATAGACAATTAATCCAGGTATCTTTGCAAAAGCTTCTCAGAGCTGTTTTATTGCATGGACAAAAAAGGAAGTATACAAGGTTTTGGGAAGGCTCCATCCATGTTGTGCTAACATTATCAGTGCATGACTAATGTTTTTATCTCACAATCTTAAACTACTTTCAGTTACAAGAAATCACAATTACCATTCCTGAATCAGTACATTGTGCTAAAATCGAATGCATTGCATATAAGCACGTAGCACTATAATGTGTGAAATACAATAACACATACATAAATAAGACTATCCGTTTCCAATGCTGCTGAGCAATATGATCCACTTCACGTTATTCCTCTTTTAAAGTAATTTCCAATCCTTTTTTATATTAATTGTACTATAGCCATACTGGGGTTGCCCATACTTACCTACTTTCTTCAGCTCTCTTCCGGGAGCCAGCCAGTGGAGGGGGGCGTGAGGGGGCGGGGCGGCCAAAATCGCGCATTTCGGCCCCGCCCCCTGTGACGTCATGACGCAAATTGCGTCATTTGACAGCGGGGGGCGGGGCTAAACGCCGCGATTCATCGGGAATCGCGGCGTTTGGGATCTAATTCTGCCCACTTCACTAGGAAGTGGGCACTTCCTAGTGAAGTGGGCAGAATTCGGGAGATTGCCACACTCGCCCGGGAGTCCGGGAGACTCTCGCAAAATGCGGGAGTCTCCCGGACATTCCGGGAGAGTTGGCAAGTATGGGGTTGCCTGCTACCTATTCCCATACCATGGCAAATTGTTAAATGCCATTATTAATGTATTACTTTACTTCAACATCTTGTATTTTTGTAATTGCCATTAATATTCAATACATTTTGCCCAACTACATAATGAAATAGTTTAGCAGAATAAGGAAAAGTGTCAGAACATGTGATCATAAGAATTAAGCAAACAAATATGTTTATTTAACCGTATGATTAATCTTCATTCTTTTCTTGTAAAACCAATGTTATTTTACAACTTTGTGTTGTTTATTTTTCTCATTGGACATTTCACAAACCACTTTACACATCTCTCAAGAAAGTTTTTGTGCATAATACAGATTAAAATGCACAATTACAATTATCTTTCAATTATTGTATAATTTTTCTATTTTGTTGAAAACACTGATGTACCTTAACCATTCATCAATAAAAGCAAGTTAGATCAAATTCATTATATAGGTCTTTGGGGAATTGTATATTTAATCTATGTGAGCATTGGGGTCATGAGTTCAATTCCCGACCATGGACTTATCTGTGAGGAGTTTGTATGTTCTTCCAATGTTTGCGTGGGTTTCCTCCCAGAGCCGGATTAACACCTCATGAGGCCCTAGGCAAGATATCGGTTTGGGCCCCCCCTTCACACACACAGTGGCCCCTCACACACAAACACACACACACACACACACAATACACGCACGCAGTGGCCCCTCACACACACACATACATAATACACGGACACAGTGGCCACTCACACACACATAATACACGCACACAGCGGCCCCTCACACACACATAATACATGCACACAGTGGCCCCTCACACACACATAATACACACACACACAGTGGCCCCTCACACACACATAATACACACACACACAGTGGCCCCCTTACACACAATACACTCACGCAGTGGCCCCTCACACACACACAATACACGCACGCAGTGGCCCCTCACACACACACAATACATTCACGCAGTGGCCCCTCACATACACAGTGGCCCCTCACACACACAATACACGCACACAGTGGCCCCTCACACACACACACACACAATACACTCACGCAGTGGCCCCTCACACACACACAATACACACACGCAGTGGCCCCTCACACACACACAATACATTCACGCAGTGGCCCCTCACATACACAGTGGCCCCTCACACACACAATACACGCACACAGTGGCCCCTCACACACACACACACAATACACGCACACAGTGGCACCTCACACACACACATAATACATGCATGCAGTGGCCCCTCACACACACATAATACACAGACACAGTGGCCGCTCACACACACACACACACACACACACATAATACACGCATGCAGTGGCCCCTCACACACACATAATACACAGACACAGTGGCCCCTCACACACACACATAATACTAGGGATGTGCACCGGCGACTTTTGAGGTCTCGTGTTTTGTGTTTTGGATCCGGATTTTCGCGATGTTTTGGGTTCGGATTTGTTTCGCAAAACACCTACCGAAAGGTTTTGGTTCGGATTTAAGGTTTTGGATTCGGATTTTTTTTTAAAAAAAACGAAAAAGTGTAAAAATCAAGTTTTTGGGCTTATTTTACTCCTACGCTATTATTAACCTCAATAACATTCAATAACAATCATTTCCACTAATTTAAAGGCTATTCTGAACACCTAACACCTCACAATATTATTTTTTTTTTAGTACAAAACGTTGCAACAAGGTATCTTTCTGGACTGCGTAGAGGAGTGTTCCCCACAATATAATTAAAAACCCATCAACTGGTCTGAATTACACCCAAAAATAGTATCTGGACTGCGTAGAGTAGTGGGCACTGGGCACCACAATAAAATATATAGAAAACCTTCAACAGGTCTGAATTACACCCAAAAATAGAATCTGGACTGCATAGAGGACTGGCCACTGGCCACCACAATAAAATATATAGAAAACCTTCAACAGGTCTGAATTACACCCAAAAATAGTATCTGGACTGCGTAGAGGACTGGCCACTGGCCACCACAATATAATATATAGAAAACCTTCAACAGGTCTGCATTACACCCAAAAATAGTATCTGGACTGCGTAGAGGACTGGCCACTGGCCACCACAATATAATATATAGAAAACCTTCAACAGGTCTGAATTACACCCAAAAATAGTATCTGGACTGCGTAGAGGACTGGCCACTGGCACCACAATATAATATATAGAAAACCTTCAACAGGTCTGCATTACACTGCACATACGGCTGCTCCTCCATCCTCTCCATCATATACATGTTGGAGTTTCAGCGTGTCAAAACCTCTTGTTTTTGATAATGACAGTGCATTTTGAATATTTTTCAATTTGCCCCACACCACTGAATGTACTTTATCTATGATATGCATCTATCTTTCTTGACTGCGTAGTGTGGTGGCCCCGGTACACAATTTGGTACCGAGGCCACAATATAATTAAAAAACTCTCCACGGGTCAGAATTCCACTAAAAAAGGGTATGGACTGCGTAGTGTGGTGTGCCCGGAACACAATTTTTTACAGCGCCAACAATATAATTTAAAAATTGGGCATCAACTGTCACTGTTGTTTAATATTTGATACACATAAATATGGACTGCACAGTGGAGTGGCCCTGGTAGTAAATTTGGTGCCGGGGCCACAATACCTCCTCCAACTTCCAAGTGTAGTGTTTATAAAGACAGACAGCATCAAAGTGTTATTTTTGACTTTCTTAACACTAAAATTGTCCCTGTTGCAAATATTCGTGCAATGGAGAGTTACTTTTTCATTGAAAGACTCAAGCTTTCAAGTGTAGTGTTTATAAAATATAAACAACAATACAGTAGTTCTAGAGTACGTCAATCCCTCTTGTTTTAAATTATGACAGGGCATTTTACTTTTGGTTTAATTTCCTGAATTTGTTTAAATTTGGTTTTACTTTTTGAACATGGCAAACGACTGTTGATTGGTCATATAATGCAAAAAAAAAAAGTTCCAAGATGGAATTGTCCTTGGGCCTTCCCACCCACCCTTATGTTGTTGAAATAGGACATGCACACTTTAACAAACCAATCATTTCAGCGACAGGGCCTACCAAACAACTTTGGCTGAAATGATTGGTTTGTTTGGGCCCCCACACCAATAAAACAATTCATCTCTCCCTGTACAGACTAAACAGGCTCTACTGAGGAAAGATGTCGTCCTCATCCTCAACCTCTGATTCCTCTCCCCCTACAGTGTGTACTTCCTCCTCCTCACACATTATCAATTCGTCCCCGCTGGACTCCACAACCACAGGTCCCTCTGTACTGTCTGGAGGGCAGTGCTGTACTTCATTGAGGAATTGATTATTCATTTTTATAAACATCATTTTTTCAACGTTATGAGGAAGCAACCTCCTTCGCCGCTCACTGACCAGGTTCCCAGCTGCACTAAAAACTCTTTCCGAGTACACACTGGAGGGGGGACAACTCAGTTAAAAAATAGAGCCAGTTTGTACAGGGGCTTCCAAACTGCCTTTTGGAGTTCTACCACGTCACTACCTCTAGTTAATTTAGATTGCAAGGCTTGTAAATATAAATACTTTGAAGATAAAAAAAGCAGGCTGCACAGACTGTGGAGCTAGAAAGTGCAATTAAATGGACCACGTTACTTTGGTGGCTATCTATGCCCCCCCGCACTACACTTGTAGTTGAATATAAATAAAGCAGCCTGCATAGACTGTAGAACTAGAAATTCAAATATACAAAGAAATGGACAAAGGCAGTTTGGTATCTGTCTGCATCAGATCCCCTCTCCACTAGGAGTAAAAAAGTAAACTATTCAGCCGTTATATAATCTAGAATATAAATAGAAATTGAGAAAGGCAATTTGGTATCTGTCTGCATCATAATCATCAACATTCTCCTCAGCGCCAGCTACATCAAAATCCTCCTCCCGGTGTACAACATTCACACCTTCATTAGCCAAATCTGTAACTGGACTGTGGGTGATCCTTCCAGCATATGCAGAGGGCGTGCTGCAAATGCTGGATGGAGTCACCTCTTCCCGTACAGTGATGGGAAGGTCAGGGTTCCCAACCAACAACACCCTTGGACTCGCCTTGGGGATTTGTGATGTCATCTGTTTAGAAGGCAGAGTTCTTTGCTGTTTTGTTGTTGTTGCTGACAGCATAACTTTCTTAATTTTTTTGTAGGGGGGGGAGGAGGGCTTAGATCCTTGGGTGAAGCTGGACCACTAGTCATGAACACGGTCCAGGGCCTAAGCCGTTCCTTGCCACTACGTGTCGTAACTGGCATATTGCCAACTTTATGTTTCTCCTCAGATGATTTTAAGTTTCTCTTTTTGCTATTTTTTGAGAACTTGGGCTTTTTGGATTTTACATGCCCTGTACTAGGAGTTGGGCATCGGGCTTGCCAGACGACGTTGATGGCATTTCATCGTTTATGTCATGACTAGTGGCAGCAGCTTCAGCATTAGGAGGAAGTGGGTCTTGATCTTTCCCTACTTTAACCTCCAAATTTTGGTTTTCCATTATATGTAGCACAAGAGAGCGTACCCCTAAGCCACACACACTCGGCAAAGCCTTTAAAAATTATATGCGGCACAGGAGAGTAGCACTAGACTTATACTGCTGAATCAGTGAACTTTTTAATAGCAGTACCACTGGACTTATACTGCTGAATCAGTGAACTTGGTAATATTGCAGTACCAATGGGCTTATACTGCAGGATTGGTTTTGCAAATTTTGTTGTAATTAATTTTTTTTAAAAAAAATTTTGGGTATTTTTTTTTATAACTTTTTTTTAATTTTTTAAACACTTGGGAATAATGGGGAAATAACTATGCCCTTAGAAGCACAGAGCACAGGACACAGCACCACTGGACTGAACAGGACACGGCACAGGACCCAGCAGCACCACTGAACTCAAAATTGACAGAGCCAGAGCACAGCACACAACACCACTGGACTGATACTGCAGAATGTGTGAACTTTGTAATATTACAGTACCACTGGACTTTTACTGCTGAATGTGTGAACTTGGTAATATTGCAGTACCAATGGACTTATACTGCTGGATTGTTTTTGCAAATTTGGTTATAATTATTATTTTTTAAAAATTTTTATTTTTTTTTTTTATAACCTTTTTTCATTTTTTAAAAACTTGGGAATAATGGGGAAATAACTATGCCCTTAGAAGCACAGAGCACAGGACACAGCACCACTGGACTGAACAAGACACAGCACAGGACCCAGCAGCACTACGGAACTCAGCAGGACAGAGCACAGGACACAGCACCACTGGACTGAACAGGACACAGCACAGGACCCAGCAGCACTACTGAACTCAGCAGGACAGAGCACAGGACACAGCACCACTGGACTGATACTGCAGAATGTGTGAACTTTGTAATATTGCAGTACCACTGGACTTTTACTGCTGAATGTGTGAACTTGGTAATATTGCAGTACCAATGGGCTTATACTGCAGGATTGGTTGTGCAAATTTTGTTGTAATTAAAAAAATAATAATTAGTTTTTTTGTATTTTTTTAAATAACTTTTTTTTATTTTTTTAAACACTTGGGAATATTGGGGAAATAACTATGCCCTTAGAGAAGCACAGAGCACAGGACACAGCACCACTGGACTGAGCACAGCACAGCACAGCACAGAACTGAACAGCACGAGATATAGCAGGACAGAGGACCACCTAACACACCCTCCTCTACCCTGATCAATGCCCGAGTGAAGATGGCGGCGACTAGCGGGGAATTTATAGGATCCGAGTATCGCGAGATCCGACAACGGGATTATGAGTCAGAGCCTCAGTTTCAGATTTGAATTTGGCGCCAATACCCGGATCTGTCTCGGATCCGACTCGGATCAGCAACGTTCGGGTGGGCTCGGATTTCAGAAATCCGAGTGCGCTCATCTCTACATAATACACGCACGCAGTGGTACCTCACACACACAGTGGCCCCTCACACACACAATACAAGCACGCAGTGGCCCCTCACACACACAATACACACAGACAGTGGCCCCTTACACACACACAATACACAAAGACAAATGCCCCTCACACACATAATACACACAGACAGTGGCCCCTCACACACACACACACGCACACAGGGCCTGATTAAGGCTTCTGGCCGCCCTAGGATAATACGGCCGCAGCGCCCCCCCCCCCCCCCCTCCTCCGAATATATAGGTGTATAGGAACACTCCTGAATATGAATGTTCAGGTGTATTCTCCAGCATTCAAATTTAGACAGATTGTGCCATTGTCTCTTACCTGTCCTTGCTCTTCTCTCTTGCAACTTTGTTATCCTCTCGCTGGCTTCTGGAAAGTTGGCGTCCTTTTTTGAAAATGCAAAAATGTATTATAATGCAAACCCTGAATGATTAGGCCCTTTAGTTAAAACAAAACACTCCATTATGGCCAGCTAAAAGTACCCCATTGGACAGGCATATATAAGCAATATCTGAATATTTGTTGTCAATCAAATACAAACCTCTACCAGCCCCATCTCACTAATATTTAGTATTCTAGTGATTGCTGAGACCACCCATGTGACCACCACACAATCATGAGATTCTGCCCCCCAAAGCTGCTCTATTTTTTAAATACCCCATGCAGCCATTTTCCTTAACCACAACCCCCCCCCACAGCCATTTTCCTTAACCCCTGCTGCAGCCATTTTTTTTACCTCCCACCCTGCATCCATCCCCCTTGCAGCTATTTTCCTTACCTCCACTCTGCTAGCTAGCTAACCCCCCCCCCCCGTCACATCAAAACTCCCCCAGTCACATATATCAGCCCCCCTCCTCTGCCCTCCTTCATACATATCAACCTCTCTACCTCCCTATAGATTTCATGGCAGCCCCCCCCTCCCACCCTATAGATTTGTATGACAGTCGCCCTCTCTCTCCCTATACATATGCATGACAGTCCCCCCTCTCCCTCCCTATAGATATGCAGGGTAGTCCCCCCCCTCCCTATAGATATGCAGGGTAGTTACCCCCCCTCTCTATAGATATGCAGTGTAGTTCCCCCCCTCCCTATAGATATGCAGGGTAGTTCCCCCCCTCCCTATAGATATGCAGGGTAGATTCCCCCCTTCCTATAGATATGCAGGGCAGTTCCCCCTCCCTATAGATATGCAGGGTAGTTCCCCCCCTCCCTACAGATATGCAGGGTAGATTCCCCCCCCCCCTTCCTATAGATATGCAGGGCAGTTCCCCCTCCCTATAGATATGCAGGGCAGTTCCCCCCCTCCCTATAGATATGCAGGGCAGTTCCCCCCTCCCTATAGATATGCAGGGCAGTTCCCCCCCCTCCCTATAGATATGCAGGGCAGTTCCCCCCTCCATATAAATATACAGGGCAGTTCCCCCCCCTCCCTATAGATATGCAGGGCAGTTCCCCCCCCTCCCTATAGATATGAAGGGCAGTTCCCCCCCTCCCTATAGATATGCAGGGCAGTTCCCCCCCTCCCTATAGATATGCAGGGCAGTTCCCCCCCCTCCCTATAGATATGCAGGGCAGTTCCCCCCCTCCCTATAGATATGCAGGGCAGTTCCCCCCTTCACTTACCTGTAGTTGTGCCAGCGTCGCTCCTCTCCTCAGATCAGCAGATAGGAAGTGAAGACGTCCTGCTTCCTGTCTGCTGCACAGCAACAGGCAGCCTGGCGATTGGCTGTGTGTTGCTAACCATTGAACACCAATGCTTTTGATCGTCGACCCCCCCCCCCAGCGGCGACCCCCAGCGGAGACCCCCCCCCTCCCCCACCCCGAAAAAAAATATGAATGAAGAAAAAAAATAATAATTAAAAAAAAAAAAAATTTAAATAAATAAATAAATAAATAAAAAAAAATACCCACAGTGCCGCGCCCCTCGGGACCCAGCGCCCCAGGCTGCAGCCTGGTCAGCCTAGTGGTTGATCAGGCACTGCACGCACATACACACAATACAGACAGACAGTGGCCCCTCACACACATAATACATACAGACAGTGACCCCTCACATACACACTATTAATATACTACCCCACCCCTCCCCAACTTACCTTTTTCCATCTAGGAGCTGTGGAGTCTTCATCCCCTTCACACATCGGACGACACCTGTCATGTGGTGCACGTCCCATGTGACACAGAGGGAGGAGACCAGCCACCACACTAGCTCCGTGTGGCCTCTCACCCGACTCAAATTGCTCCTGTTCTCCATAGCTGCCCCCCCCCGAGGGCCGCTAGGCCCTAAGCAGGTGCCTAGGTTTCCTAGCGGTAAATCCGGCCCTGTTTCCTCCGGGTGCTCCGGTTTCCTCCCAAACTCCAAAAACATACGAGTAGGTTAATTGGCTGCTATCAAAATTGACCCTAGTATCTCTCTGTCAGTCTGTGTGTGTATGTTAGGGAATTTAGATTGTAAGCTCCAATGGGGCAGGGACTGATGTGAATGAGCTCTCTGTACAGCGCTGCAGAATCAGTGGCGCTATATAAATAAATGATGATGATGATGATAATGATATTATGTGTCGCCTTAATTGAGATGGGGTAGTAGTTATTGCAAACGGAGGGATATTTCCCTTCTTTGGGGATGACCAAAATCTTGGCACTATTTGTATCAAGGTGAAAGGTCCCACCCTCCAATATCAGGCAAATCATTTGTAATAAGAGGCAAGGAGGCAGTTGGGACCTTGAGCAGAAGCAGTCTTCATGGAGCGCAGTTTATTTGCAATCTCTTTGTCTGAGATTTCAAAGCTGAGGGGGATTTTAGCTTCCGGGAATATTTTTGACGTTCTACATGATTGAAGGTAGCCGTCGATAGCTTAACTGAGGTCTGGATGGGAGAAACTGGAGGTATTCAGTTTATATAGTCAGAATATAAGGATTGAAATCCTTTCATAATTAAGTCAGGGTGATAAAGGACTTGGCCAGATGAGCTTTTAATTTGATAGAGCTCTAGGATTTGGACCCTCTCTTATGTGCTCCACCAGGGCCGTAACTAGGGCAGTGCGACAGGGGCCATCGCCCAGGGCGCAACGCTGAAGGGGGGGCGCAATTTAGGAATATTTTAGGTTCATTTGGTTAAAATTGAGTGCTAAGGGGACGGCATTTGTCTTTCTCGCCCTAGGCGCTATAAATCTAAGTTACGGCTCTGTGCTCCACAACACAAAATGATGGCTGCCAGGAGGGGGGAGTAGTATAAATACATATGGCATCATGCCTGTAAAACTCAGAGTTGTCAGATGTAATACTACTCATCCTGTACAGTACTTGGTTTCATTAATCACAGTTACATCACATCACACTCTTGTCCCCAGAGCTGACACTTTCATTAATCAGGTTGGTCATTTTGTCTTGTCTCTCCAGCTCATTACTATTGTTGTCTTTCCCCACACCCTGTACTTACTAAACTGCAGTTTTTCTGGCTTCTGTGTTGTCAATTGTTGGGTACCGAACACTTTCTCTTGAAACTCAGGCTCTCCCTTTCTAACGTACTGGTACATCACACAGTTTCATTATCTCTAGCCCTGAAATCCGTCAACTGATCATAAATGGGCTCAAAAAGCTAATGAATCAAAAGTTGACGTAGCGAAAAGTGCGGAAGAACATGGACCCGAAGTAAGCATAGATTGAAGTTTTTTTCCCAGACACTGCAGGAGACAATTAAATGCTCCGGTCCTGCCATTATTCACTGGCCCATCCCAGAAGTAAGTCTTTTCACAACCTATCACTCAGGGGCCTCTTTCAAACACATCAATTCAAAGGGAGAATTACAAGTAACAGGCACCTGATTGTGTGACGTTTCCTAAAGAAACCCATTCGATCTATATGTCAGGTGCCAGCTTACTATCATCTTCTTCCAATCTATGTTCACTGGGTGTGGAACAGTGTTGAAACGTTTGGTCCTCTGTTTTTCAGAAATCCATATAATGAGTGAAAATTTTCATACAGTCAACTGTTTTCCTAGCGCTGCAATTGCAATAAGTGACTGTCATACTTGGATGCTATCACCATGGATTAGCAATGTGCTTGCAAACAAAATGAGTAGTGTACATGTACTGAACTCTCAATTAAAAAAGGAAATTATTAAATAAAGAATACTGATGAGAGAAAACTGAAGTGGCGAAATAACAGAGATGTGTAGTAAGTAATTTCTGCTTTCAGCAATAGAATTTAATGCCCTGTAATGCATACTGCAGATTTATTACAATGATTTAAATGGAAATGACAAAAATGCCTTGGGGAATGTAAGACATGTGTTAACTGAAATGATATACATTCTGAATGTATGATATTCCAAAGACAAGTACTGTACTCCAGTTAATAAAGAATGCTTTCCTTTCTAAGTCGTTGAGTTTACTGATTTACCTTGGAAACTAGGCAGTGTCAATATAACAATCTCTCTTAATACAAAGTAATATACACCTAATACTATAGTTTCATGGTAAACTTAATTCTGGCCTATATTTATCATATACGCCATGGCAAACACAAGGTAATATTGTTCATGAGGCAGCAAGGGAGCAAATAAAAATAGCTACTTCATATTTAGGAATGTGTCAGTTGCCTATTAGGCCCAAGGCTCCCCTAGAATCCACTCCCTTCCCCCACACGCACACACTCATTACTTTCTGTGGATATGAGTCTGGTAATGAGGAGTTGGGCTGTGACACCATAATCCAATACCTCATTCCCAGACCATCCCTGACAAGGAGTAGCAGCAGTCAGCAGCCTCACAGGTAAGAAGCTGCCAACTGCTGCCCCTCCATGTCAGTGGCCAACTCTCAGTGTGGGAGTGCCATGAAGACATTAAAGTCACTGAATGAGTGACATGAGTGTTTTAAACCTTGGTGCCCTAGACAACTGCATTAGCTCACCTAGTGGTTAGCCCTGATATCTATACTATTTATCTAAATTTATTTGTCTCAATGTCACTTACTTTCTGCTTGGATACCTGGTCCTATAGCTCTCTGTGCAATCTATCTTGTCTATTCCAACACACCACTTGTATCATAATACAATTCTCCCTCCGGGTCAATATTCACATTAATTATGCAGCCTCTTTTGTAATTTACCCTACTGTCTCTCAGCTCTCTTCTGATTTCCCCACAGATTGGGACACAGTTGCAAATGATGTTTAGGCAGTGGCTCCATCTCAATCATGATACTCACAACCCCTCCAGTTATCAATAACACTTCTATTATCCAATTGCCTGTTTGTATATTCCACCTTCTGTTGTTTAGCAATTTTTCCTTGTTCTTCTATTCACTGACAGCTCAGTGTAGTCCTATTTTAACTCTTAAGATTATCAGTCATGGAGCTAGGGGGTTACAAATGAAGCATTTGTTCCTACGCTGACTGGCCCAGGAAAAAATGGCCCTGAGATGGTGACAGCAATATGAGGACAGCTGTGGTTTTTGTACCATTGCTGTCCTTGATAAATAGAAGCTCCAGTGGAGGCCCCCTGCAAAATCTACTGCCAATGATACCCTTCACTGGCCATGGGGCTTTGTTAAATAGGGAGAAGCCCTAGATCTCTCCCAAACTAAAGTTTTCATTGGATTGAGGGATTTTCACTCAGTGATATATTGACTCCTCAGTTATTTATTATATTGGTATATTACTATGCTTCCTCTGCTGGAGGAATCTAGACTGAACAAAAGGCATCTCACTGATGGCTGGGTTGTAAAGTGGCTAACAAGTTTCTGCAGAACTAGCTATATCTAAAACATGAACTCTTCTATATATGCACATTTTCATACATTACAGTTTATTAAAATATTTTGTTCACGGAAATCTAATCTCAGTTTTGAGTTTGTGAGGCTCATTATCATGGACTTCCTGAATTTTATGTGGAACCCCTAATTCTGCCTATGTTTGGCAAAATCCACCCATCATAGTGATCAAACTTAGCTTATCAGGAAAAGTATGGCTACAGGTCTAATTAAAGAAATATCAGTGCATTACTTTACAAAGCAGGAAAGTACGACATTTGCACTACACTCTAACATTTTCCCCATTTATAAATGGTATAGTATAGTGTTGCTTTATAATATATACTTGACAAGTGTTACAACACCTTTATATTATTCATCTTCATCTCATTTATGTTTATGTGTCACCAATTTTGAAGTGGATGGGCATAGAACAATAGCAACTAGTCAGATTATTATTATTATTATTATTATTATTATTATTATAGATTTGTAAGGCGTCACAGTGCTCCACAGCGCAATCCAGTAGGGAAAACAGGAGTTACCTTAAACAGGACCATACCATGTAAACAAAATAAATGCAGAGATGAAAACAAAGAGTATGGATGACCCTGGTCATTAGAGAACTTTATTTTTCTAAGTGGAAGAGGGCACAGCTAAAACAAGAAGAGCTAGTGGCTCACAGTGGAGATTGGAACAGTTGTAAGAGTGCATTAGTGTGAATAGTATCATTGAGGATCAGGTGAGCTCTAAAAATGAGAAGCTTTGAAGACTGTGGGAAAGCCTGATTCAGCATGGTAGGTAATTTCATAAGTGGGTAGCAGCATGAGAGAAGTCTTGTAGGCAGGAGTAAGAGGTGGTTACCAGATATGAGACAAGGCACAGGTAAAAGGTAGACCTAAGAGGACTGGAGGGAGAGTATTTTGATATGAGTTTTGAGATTTATGAAAGGATGGTATTGTTGAGAGATTTGTTGGTAAGGGTGAGTGTAGGGATTTCCAAAATGGTGTAGTAGATGTGGAGCTATGAGAGAGGGAGATCAGTCTTCCAGCAGCATTCAGGATGGATTGAATTGGGGATACATAGTTGTCAGGAATGCCAGATAGCAAGAGGCTGTAGTAATCAAGATGGCAGATGATAAGGGAATGGATAAGAGTTTTGGTAGCATGTTGTTTAAGAAAAGGTCGAAGAGAGGCAGGAAGGATCAGCTTGAAAGAAATAGTATTGATTACATGTAACATTTTGAAGGACCCTATAAATCAGGGAGCAAACTTCATGCATGGAACTCTCAGCCAGATATTCTTGGTAGAAAGCCAGACTTTATCTCAAACTTTTAAGGCAGTAGCAGCTCAACATTTCTTGTTAGCAAAAAACTTATACCGAATAGAAGACATCCTGAGGCATTTCAGAGTTTGGGACTAAAGGGTGACAAAATCACAGGAAAGAGCATCAACTGCAGGGACCTGGGTGGGAGAGAAGGAGAAGAATTTAGGAAGACTGGGATAAAGACCATAGACCACAGAGAAAGGAATGGCAAAAGTGGATTTGTGGTAAAGATTGTTGTGAGCGAACTCCGCCCAGGGAAGGAGGTCAGACCAATCATCTTGTGTAGCAGATGAACACATCCTGATGTAACCAATGTAACCAATAAAAAAAAATGTTCAACGTTTAATAATCGAAGAAAGTCCCTGAAAAGTGCAAAAGATATCTTCTGATTGCAAACGTGAAGGTTTAATTTCTTCGTAATTGCTCCAATTTAACATGCGAAAAAAAAAGAAATAAAGAAACAGTGTGACCCATTCCTACTATTAATAAATTCAAATAGAAAAAATGTGGATCTATTGTTTCTCTAAAACAGTGGGAATTGTAATCTTTTTTTTACATTACATCAAACATTACTGCTTACCCTATATAAACAATGTCTGTGACTTTCTTATATTTTTAGGCTTTATAGAAAACCGGGATATACCCAATATCTAATTGTTTATATTGCCATGAGCTAAAAGGTCTCATTCCTTCTTCCTCCACATTAATAGTTCATAAGGTGATATAAATATCCAAAGTTGCAATTACACATATGTTCTTTATTACCAGACTTCTGCTGGAAATTAGCCTTTCAAGATTAAAACCACAATATTCAAATCTATCGGTATGATATCCAATGCCAGTGATGGTATGTGCTTACCCAGAACAGAGGGAAATTAAGCATGTAGAAACTGATAGATCTCTGAAGAGAAGGTTTTACAATGGCCTGCAAAGCAGTTTCCTCATTACTTCGATTGAGTAGGACACCTGGTCACAGCTCCCGACTCACACCAACGCGTTTCAAATGAACTTTTTCTCAAGGTGACACCTGAAGAGACTGCTTTGCTGGACATTGAAACACCTTATCTGCAGAATGTGTAAAAAGAAAACAAATTTCATTAGGGCGCTTCACTAAGGTATCATCATCATTATCATCATCACCATTTATTTATATAGCGCCACTGATGATGCGCTGCACTGATGATGCGCTGTACAGAGAACGCATTCACATCAGTCCCTGCCCCATTGGAACTTACAGTCTAAATTCCCTAATATAGACACACACACACAGACAGAGACTAGGGTCAATTTTGATAGCAGCCAATTAACCTATTAGCAGCAAAGGTGTATTGGTCTGCATCAGGAATACTTGAAGGTAAAGGTAAGTTTGGAAGCAGGTAACTGGATCAGCATACGTGTAATGGTCTGCGGCAGGATCACATGGAGGTCCAGCTAAGCTTGGAAGCAGGTGACTGGATCAACAAAGTTGTAGGCTAGACTCAAAGATCTGGTATCAAATGAATGAAACAGATGTTTTGTATATTCTGACCAATAGTGGGCACTAACCAATGAAAGGGAATGGGGTCTCTTAAAAGGACAGGTCCCTTAAAACGCTGCAGAGTTTGAATGCCATGGATGACAGATCTGAGGAACCCAAGGTAAGTACACAGGGACTCGACTGTGCTATTGGCAGGTCCGGTGCATGATCGTGAGTGTGATGGGTGCAGGAAACAAAACAGTTCATGTGTGCAGAGAGGGAAATAATAAAGGGGAAATAATAAAGGGGAAAAAATAATAATAATAATAATAATAAGGGAGTGAGAAGTAGGATGATGGAGTGAGAAGAGGGGTTAGGAGAGAAGTGTGGTGAAAGTGAATAGGAGAAAGAGAAAGTGTAAACTGAGTAGGTGCATGATGGAGAGATATAATAGATGTGGATGAATCTATATTATCCAGGGTAGGTAATGAGAGAGTGAGAGGGAACAATTGATCCAAATTGTACAGTTCAAAGGAGAAGGTGAATGATACTTTACCGCCTCCGGGCTAGGGTTAATCGAGTAGGTAGTTTCTGCAGCTCTGAAAAGGTCCAGGATACTGACAGTTGGGTGCAGAGTGTCCAGCAGTCAAACAGAAATCACAATTAAGCTCAGTGGGCAGCTGAGCAGATTTTGAAAAAGCAAAGAGATCTTTGGAATTCTTACAGAAGCACAAAGTAATCAAAGAGTTGAGAGTGCTAATGTTGCTGGCAGAGTCAGATGAGGGGCACATGCACCGCAACCCTCTCTTCCAGGGACCCTACCTGAACAGGGTCATACCATTGACAGCACCTGTCTCCAGCTCTCCACTTGTGCTCTAGGCCTGAAGTGCTGCATCCAAGACATCTTGACGTTGCAAAGCTGTGGAGAGGAGCTGACAGGAACTACCAGTCCCAGTAGAGATAAGAAGAAATGAGGAAGAAATTGAGGAGAAATAAAGGGAAGAAGAGAAAGAAAAGCAGAGAGTAGCCTTTTTCAGTATAGTACTGCAGAGGAGGAGGGAACTTAGAAAGTCTGGTGCCAAACCTATAAAAAATATATATGGGGGATTACAGGGCCTGATTATCCAATATGCTGACTAGGATGCAACCTATAGTGTAAGGCTTTTGGAGGGGCGCAAAATTGTGACAGTAAGAGGGATAAACTGATATTCTTTTTAAAATATATGAGTTGTTCTTCAAAGTAAAAAGAAAACATGAAAGAAAAATGTAGCAAGATTTTAATCTTGACACATTCCCATGGTAAAGGCTGAAGCCATCTTTGAGCTGGCTAAAATAGGAGAGGCAAAGACGGAGTCAGGCGCAGGGTGACAGCCCCCTCCCCCCTTTACATTCTCAGTAATGCTCATTCATGCCTCCATTCTGCTATACAGTTCTAATTTCAATGACAAGGAAACGAGTGACAAAGATTGTTGTGACCTTTTTAAAAAGCCAAGTTAAAAAAAACAGGCACATAAAAATTGGGGGGGGGGGGGGGGGGGTGAAGAAAGCCAAATTTAAAATTAAAGACAAGTTTGTTTTTACCTACCATGTATTAGCTTGGCGTAGAAGGCGAGGAGGGCTTTGCGTACATCTTAGCCTAAGGCGGCCTGAACTCTTAACAAGGCCCTGGGGGATTAGCAAGAGTATTCTGGTGCCCTAAAATGTAAACTGGGGGGTGATGGTTGATATTACTTTTATAGTGTGTAATCTGTAAAAAAACATAGGGCTGGTTGAGAGAAATAGTCTCTGGGAATGATATTAATTCAATGTCTGGGCCAGTGGTGGTGGTGGGGGGAATATGTCTAGATGTTAAACGTGACTGCTAATTTAATGTTGGGGGAAATAGGTCTATATATTAAATGGCATTTATTCTTTTAATGTCAGGGTTAGTGCGGGGAAATAGGTATAAATATTAAAGAAGAATGGTTTTCATGGGACTGGTGTGTGAGCATGAAGGGGACAGTAATGAGAGGCATGGACGGGGCAGCAATGAGTGAAACACAGGCCTTCAATGAGAGAGGCATGGAGAGGGTAGCAATGAGAGAGACATAGATGTGGCTGTAATGAGAGAGGCATGGAGGGGGCTGCAATGAGAGCATTAAGGGGCAACAATGAGAGCCACATGTGAGAGATATGAAGATCAATATGAGAGATATGTGAGGCAATGTGAGAGATATTAATGGGTAAATGAGAGAAATTTAAGACCAATGAGAGAGAAACAATATGGGAAATTAGAGACACAAAGGGGGGACAATTGGAGAGATGGAAGGGGGGCATAGTGTATATGGGCAACACTATCTTTGTGTATAAGGCCATTAGGGCAGCACTGTGACTTAGTGGTTAGTACTTCTGCCTCTCAACACTGGGGCCATGAGTTCAATTCCCAACCATGCCCTTATCTGTGTGGAGTTTGTATGCTCTCCCCATGTATGCGTGGGTTTCCTCTGGGTGCTCCAGTTTCCTGCCACACACCAAAAACATACTAGTAGGTTAATTGGCTGCTATCAAATTGATCCTAGTCTGTATGTGTGTGTGTGTGTGCATGTTAATGAATTTAGACTGTAAGCTTCAATGGGGCAGGGACTGATCTGAGTGAGTTCTCTGTACAGCGCTGCGGAATTAGTGGTGCTATATAAATAGTTGTTGTTGTTGATGATGATGATAGGGGACAGCAACCCTTGTCATAAGTGCTTCAGGCCATTCAAAACCTCAATCCAGCTCTGCTTAGACATGGCAGAAACTTGTCCATTTGTGTGATTATTTTAGTGAGGGCATGATTACATGTAACAGGAACAGTGCATGATGTGAAGAGGAGATGCAGATAAACGAGAAGTCATAGCTAAGAGTTAGATAGTGGAGAGAACAGGAAGCCCATGGAATAGAGAAGTAACTTTTTTTCCTTTTAGACACATGCATTTTTTTTAAAAAAACATACATCCAACTTGCTTAATATGATAAACACTCATTGAAAATGGAATGAGATAAAAAGCTTATACCTTCTGCAATTTCTGACGGTGGAGGCTAACAATGCAGAAGAGGGTTAGCACATTGGAAAGCACTGTTAAGGGGATCATGGTACAGCAGTGCCTTTTTATATGTTTACATTAATATTATTTTATGGGGAGGAATGCAGAGGTAACAACTTACTTATACAGGAAAATTATTACTTATTTTTTTACATTTATTTCTATAGTACCAGCATAGTCTGCAGAAGTATGTCACAAGCCAGAGATCATGGAAGGTAGCATTCTGTAATAAACTTACAAACACACAAGAACTGATTATGGTGGTTGACCTTTAGTCGGAGTGTTGTATCTGGGTAGAAAACAGGAACAGGTATGTGGTAGGAAAATCTCAAACACAAAGCATAAGTACTAAGTCTCTCAGGCACAATAGAAGCAGATGCAAATTTTTGAAGATAAAAAAGTCTCTGGGGCACAAACAGAAGTGGATGCAAATTCTCGCAGGCATATAACAGAAGCAAGTGTGGTGCTTACAACCTAAGCAGGTAATTTAGGAGTGTGGCTGGATCACTTATAAATAACTTATTGTATAAATATATTTAAATTAGTAGTGCAGTGTGCCAATTTATATAATTGCAAGCGTACTGTTTTTTGATACTGTGTATTAAACATGTACTGAATTCTGAGGTATTGATCTCTGAGACAGTATGTCATGTTTAGGTTTTATAACTTTGCTAAAGAAAATCCTTAGTAAGCATATGTGTGGAGGGGGTGTGTTTCTGCAACTGTCTGGAGAAAACGTTATAGCCTAATGGTAAAGATTCAATATATAACCTCAGACATTGCGGTGCCACTAGCAGCAATGTAAAAAGATCTTAAACCCTTCCAGGCTGATTTATGTGCAGGCTGCATGAAGCACCTGGATTAGTTAGAGGGGCATGTGGCTGGATTACCTCCAGCCAGGGTATCTGTGTAAATCTGTATAAAAAGCGGACTGTTTGACCATGTATTGTAATGTACCATCTGTACCATCTGAAGATCTCTAGTACCCCAAACTAGTGTAAATGTCTTTACTAGGAGACTTGCGTTAATTAAACATCATTGTTTCAAGATCCTGCTATGACGCCTACTTACCTGCTGCAATTCCTGTGACCTACAGATTAGACCAATCTGATGCATTATCCGGCTGTACTGAGGTTGGTACCCAGAATTCCAGTACCAACGCTCTGCCGCAACCTTGCAGCTCTGGCCAGTGGGATAGGTCGGGGAACCGTCCACAGCAACCCTGATCTAAAGGAAGAGGTCAAGGGTACCAACTCAGGTGCCCAGCGAGGGGGAACACTAGTAGTGAAAGTTACCCAGAAGAAGCCGGTTCTAGGTGCCGGCAAAGGACCCAAGTGGTGGCAGCAGGCCCCTCCTACTGTGGTTAGTGGTACGCAATTTGGGATAAAGAAAGGGCATGGCGGCATGGCAAGCCCAGCTGGTTCCCAACAACACATGAACACGGTGGCATAGGTGATCCATCCTGTCACAAGGAGTATAGGTCCAAATACAAAAATCCAGCTGCAGAAAGCATTAGCAAGAGCAGGCCAAGGTCAGGGAGCAAAGGGTACTGTGTTGTGTAAAAAAAGCCAGGTCAATACATGGATAAGCAGGATATCAGATAATAGCTGGATATACAAGCAACAGGATCAGGAACAAGAACTTAGGAAATGAAGCATTGTAGCAGCATAAGTTCACCTTAAGACCTGGAACAGGTGCATCTCATTACTGGCTGGAGGATGAGAATGGCATAAACCCAACTAGTGGTTGAAGTGGCAGAATATACAGTGGTGTGCCATACTGTCACTTTTTCTACTGCCTTCATTGTAAAACTATAAAATTCCATTCACTTACATTCCCATTACATCCCATCAAACTGTCACTTCTAAAGTTCCATACCGCAACTTTTACATTTACATTTCCACCACTGAACCCAATACAAACAGTACGTTTGGTGGGAGTATTTAACTGCAACAATGTTGTGTAGGAGTCAGGATGCGGAGAGGAGCTCAGCAAAAACATCCAACACACAGTTTATTCAGCATTAAAATCTTGTTACAACAGCCCCAGTCAAGACCTAACTTCCTATTCATAAGTTCTTTTTCTATATAGACACCCAGTGCCATATATTTTGTAAAAGCAACATTAATCTATATAATCTAACTCCATCTAGCAACCTTTTATACACACAACTAGTAAACATATAATTAGAAATACAAAACACTTGTGTTTCGGTCTCAAAACCAGTGTCAGTTCTAAGCCAACATTGTATTTCGACTTTGCTACCAGCTTTGTCAAACAAACGCGAAAGGTTTAGATTCTGGTTTTGGATCTGGATTTAATTAAAAATTGTGAAAAATAAATAAAATAATGTAATCAGAGCTGTTGTTTCTCCTGTATTACTATTTATAACAGTAACATTCATTTCCAGTCATTTCCAGTCTATTTTTGTAATATCCCTTCACAATTGTCTAAATTTTTACCAATTTTGGCCAAAGTCTTAATGAAGGATTTTGTAACTTTGCCATCATTGCATTTGCTTTCTCTGATTCAATTACAAAAATAATAAACTGCATATTGTTGATATCTCCATTTCATTGCTCCCAAACTTAATTCACATGTTGAGACTTACAATTACTGTAATTGAATAAGTAAATAACCACACGGACATCAATGTAAATTTGGCAAAAGGTCACAGTTTTTATTTAATCAAAAATGGTAGCAGAGAGAGCAATGAGAGTTAGCTAACAACTAATAGTAAAACCAAACAGTGGAAGGTCAGATTGCTATTACACCACTTGCCCCAGGATTTAATCCTTTATGATGTTATGGCTTCCTAGTAACTATTATAAGCTTTTAAAAACCGGCAGTATAGGTCTTCAACTATAGCAGCTGCCTTTTTCCTGTACAGTTGCACGCACTCACAGTACTCAGATACCGCCAGGACTTAACGTAGAAAAGCTTATGAGCAGGAACAGGTAGCACGAAGATAGGAAAAATGGGGCCAAGAGCATGCCCCAAGTCCACTCAGGAGGCAGCAATACTTTATTTATAGTCGGGCTCCCCGGCTGCCTGTCACTAGCCGAAACGCAGCGGCAGTGTGAGGTGTCCCGGTTGCCCATTCATTAGAGTGAGTACACACCTTCTCTTGTCACTTAAGAGAACGAGGGAGGAATATATATACAAAAAATAGCGGTCCAAAAAATAATCACAGAAATGACGCTTTGCTTTGTTATGAGATCCAAGTTTGAATGGAAAATCTGAATCACGACTCGGTTTCACTTGGATCCCCAATGTCGGATTTGGTTGGATTTCAAGTAATCTGAACCATTCATTTCTAATAAGTAGCAAATATGTAGCAACCTTTTCCACATAACCTGCAGGGTAATTTAAAAGTAAATTTGTCCATTACATTACATAGTCTCTTGTCACATGTGACCTTCATCTCCATCAAGGCACCAAAATGCTATTCTGTAGATTCACCATTTTTCCTGGCCGCTCTGGCAGAATTTATAACGTTCAGCTACAACATTGGCTTTGGGTCCTTTAATGCTGTTGAGAAGTGGCATATATCATCATCATCATCATCATCATCTATTTATTTATATAGCGCCACTAACTCTGCATCGCTGTACAATGCCATTCACTAAAGAAAGTGTATAACAAATGAGCTGCATCAAGCCAGTGGATCAGTAAGGTACATTTTCTGGCTTCCGAGCGGTCGCTATCATTAACTGCAAGCAAGGAGTTTTCAAACACTCTAAGTCATGCAGTAAATGGCAGTGTAGGCTCACATCGTTTTGGAAGGAATGTTGCAGGTGCAGTCAGTAAAAAAATGGCTATCCTTGTTGCCAATATGCTGTGTAGTGGTCAGGATACAGAGAGGAGCTCAGCGGTAATATCCAACACACAGTTTATTCAGCATAAAGGTCTTCGTACACCAGCAGCAGTCAAGACCTAAGTTCCTATTCTCAAGTGCTTAATGTTCTTTTTCTATGTAGCCACCTAGTGTCATAAACAGGTAATACATCAAAGCCAACAAATTCCATAATCCACAAAGTTAAAATAGAGGATTTTCAGAGACTTTACTAGACTGATTTAAAACTGCAATTTTATTAAAGGCAAAACTGAGTGTATGGAGTTGGATAATATATGTTTATCAACCAAGTACAATAGGTTTTGCCTTTAATAAAATTGCCATTTTAAATTTCACCATCAAAATCAACAGATATCAGCAATTTAAAAACAAAACAAAATGATACAGGACTCTTTGTCCCCTAGCAACATCAGTACTTCCTTTATGTACATATTATTCTCTTGACTATCACTAAGTTGTCCATGTTGCTCTCAAAAAAATTCCAAACAGGCAATTTTGCTCTTGCACTGGATTCTGGCCTTCAAAATAAGTATGGATTTTATTTATTCATTTGGGATCTTTTCTTGTGCTTGTTTGTGAGGTTGTATGTGATGGAGAATTAGAAGTCATGACACTGTATGGTATTGTGCTATCAGTTTATCTATGATAAATGAAACTTTCATTCACATGATAATGATAGGGAAGTTGTATTTCTCCAAAGAGGTTGGGGCAACAGTCAGCTTTTTTTTAACACTTTTTTTGTGTCCTTTGAATGGCAGCTGCATCTAGTTACGTGACTGTGTCATCTCATCACCATTTGGTACTACTTTGCAAGGATTATATGAAAATACCGTAAATTTTATTTTGTGAGGTTATATTACCAGAATCTGCAAAAAGAGATTCCTTTGCATTGTACAGAACTGACAAATGGTTATCATCTTCAGTGGCGGAACAACCATTGGTGCAACAGGTGCAGTGCTCCGGGGTCCATGAAGATAATGGGGCCTGATGCATGGTAGATGCAGAGGATTGTGGGCCACAGTTCCCTCCTCCCCACCTAGTTGCATCGGGGCCCACAGCTCGCTAGTTCCACTTCTGCATCTATTTCATGTTTTTAATTCTAAATATGTTTGTTTAGTGTTTTAGTATATCAGCATTTTTTTGCTTTGAGTAGTTTTTCACAGTTGTTTGTGCACATTTGCCCTTTTCTGTCTGTACCTGATGTAGACTTATCCCTTGGCAGGTGGCTCCCAGAGCCACCTTCCCAAACTGTACTGTATATGAGCAAAATTTTCAAAACTGTTACACTGAATGCTGTAAAATGCATTTTATCAACTTTAAATTTCAGTGTACAAATAAGCTATCAAGTATTTGTGTGCTACATGAAAAAACAGTCAGTATTTAACTTATGTGCTAAACAGAATACTAATTTGCACCACTTGCATTGTAATATGGTTTTGTCCAGGAGACTTAAATAAGAAGTTTCTTAAGTTAAGATCCTTAATGTATCAGGCCCGATTATATTATTAACAGGTGTTAAAGTACATAATAATATTTTTTTAACTGTGCGTGCTGATGGGATTTAAAATATAAATTGCATTGCACATATCCTGCAGTGTGTTCTGTCTGTATAGGGCAAGTGCTGTATAGGCAGAGCTTACTTACACCCCTATTCAACTAGAACCTTGCACCTATATATGCGTACCTATGTTACGCCCCCAGGGACAGACGCAACACAAAAGAACTTACCTTGAAAACGATGGTCACTTCCAGTCCGCTTCCGATATCCCAGCTGCGATCCAATCCCAGCAGATCCGCAGCCGCAACCCCTATCACCTCCAACCACGTCCCTCTAAGAAAGAGACAGAGATTACGGCCGTGCCTACCTGGTAAGGGCTGTCCGAGAATACGGCAACAAACAAGGACACTCTCAGTCCAAGCCCACTTGCCGCCTCCTCGCTTTTGCTCTTGCCAAGACGCGGGGGACTACAGGCACTTAAGACCAAGACTAGTCCGAGGACTAATCCCGCCTCAAGTACCTCACACACCTGCCGGTGAGGGCCTAACCGAAATGGGGAATCGAGCGTGATACTCACCGGGATACTCCCACTTCCGATCCGGTTCCCCTGCACCTTCCCGACTCCTGCGGATGACAAGAACACACAGCCTCCCTCTACGCTCTCAGTGAGACTAAGATGGCACCCACAAAACTGGACTGACTACAACAGCGACCCGACCCTAACAACGTTCTAATGGTCGGCAACGCAACTAAGTCAAACCACTATGACTATCTAGGTGTGGTGCACTAACGGAACTGCTCACTTACACACTATGGGGAACACCAGCCGGTGTTCACGGACTAAACCGGAGGGCGGTTCCTAACCCCCTCACCCAGGTCTAACCAAGAAGACTGTCTCCTTACGATGGGGTCACCCACGGACCCTAAGGACCGGCTGCTTCAAGCCCGGCTGAGGCTCAGTAGAACAGCACACTAACCCGCGGGCCGACTGCCGCACGGAACAGTCGATCGAACTGAACCGCCCGACTGCCTGTACTCGGGTATCTCACACGTGTCCCTACGTCCGGAACCACAGGTCCACCTGCACGGAACCGGCCTTGGGGACCCTCAATCAGAACCACGACCGCCCCTGGAACTGCCTCAAGGTGTGCTGTACTGCCACCAACTCACTCAGCCACCCCCTCTGGGAACCAGTGTGACCCCGGGGACCTAAGGGACAGGAAAACTACGTGTGTTCTCCCCTGACTATGTGTATGCTGGTAACTACACTTGTCCCCACAGCACGGGTTAGCACAGAACAACACAGGAACAAGAGCCTACCTTTAATGGGGGCCTGACGTCTTGCCCCTGGACACAAATACGTAGCACACCCAAAATACTGTAATTCAACAATACCCGCCGCACAGACAGAATACAATATACAGTACTTTGTAAGCTACTTACCAGAGCACACCGCTGCTAGCCAACCAGCCGGTTGCTACAGCACCACAAGAGCCTCTGCTCTACTGTACCTCCTAACTACGTGTGCTCAGCTCACACAGGACCGCGCCTACACTCACGAGGCTCCCACGCCTCTATCTCACCACCTCCAGGGCCTTTTGCCCTTCACACCATGGGCCTCTTGCCCAGTTGCACACAGAGCCTTGTGCTCTGATTAATGGGCCTCAGCCCCCTCTCTACCTCTACCTCTCTGAGCCCACTAACTAGGGCCTTGTGCCCTGCTACCTAGAGGTCCTAGCCCCTGCCTGAGGCCTGTGGCCTCCCTGACTGACTGAGGGCCTTGTGCCCTTTATAGCCTACGGGCTACCAGCCCCTAACCAGGCCCTCTGGCCTTCCTATGGCCTCTAGGTCACTAACTACCTAAGGGCCTTGTGCCCTTTTATACCTGGGGCTCTCACGCCCCCTGTCTAACTAACAGGGCCTTGTGCCCTTTATAGACAATATGGCCTACTGGCCCACTAACTCGTAGGGGCCTAGTGCCCAGGTCCCTGGGCCTTGTGCCCCTAATTTACTGTGCCAACGGGCCTTGTGCCCGACCGTGACCCCGGACCTAGTGCCCGAATTTAACGTTGAGGCTACTTACCTGCTCTGCGCAGGAATCTAAACTTGCCACGCCGTCTTCTCCCTTCTTTCTCCGGGTCTTCCAGACCCTCCAGCCGGCGGCGCCTCTTCTCCTGTTCGGCGTGGGTCTTCTGCCTTCTCTGGAGGCGGGGGCGCTCTCAGCCCTTACAAGGGCTCCCCGCCGACGATCTCCGCCGCTTCTGGTCTTCTTCCTCGCTGGACGTCCCACGACGTCTTTCTCTCTCCGCCGCCGGACTCTTTCTGACAAAATGGCGCCACCCGGCGACTTATATAGTCGCCGGCGTGACGTCATTAGCCGGCGCGAGCGCTGATTGGCTCGCGTCGGCGCCAATCTTTTGAATGGCCGGGCGCGAGCCGCAATTGGCTCGCGCATCTGGCCGCTGATTGGCCAGCGGGGAAAGATGAGCCCTGATTGGCTCATCCTTCCTCCGCGCATGGGACCTGCAGGAGAGAAGCCATACTTACCGCTGCTGGAACGCTGGATGGGTAAGTCACTTCTTTCTTCCTTCTTCACTCTCTTGGTGGGCACAGGAGCTGGGGACATCTTCTGTCCCTCCAGGGACACGGCGATCGCGGGCATCTTCGCATCCTTACACCTATGTGAAATTTCTGTCCAATTTTAAAAAGCGCATATTGTGTTCACTTTGTGTTCCTTAATAAATCAGGTTTTTACAACTAAATCTTCATATTTATGTGTGAATTAGCCTAGGCGATAAAGATTTCAATTGTATGCTTGCAAATTTATACTAAATACCATTAACTAATAACATAGATTTGTAATATTACAGTGAGGAATACATTAATAAATGTGAGAGACATGCTCTGCATAGGGAAGAGAAAACCTGTCCACAGCTGCTTTCAGCTGAATAGCATTTAAGCCTAAAATGGATTAAGCAACAAGTGTGAGAGACCTGGATGTGTTTGGATTTACTAATAGATATGTACTCATTTGCTTTGTTACCTCTTATAATATGATTGATTGCAGTGTCTCATCCAGATTCTGCATAAAGTCGTGACTAGGAGATAATACTGGTAAATGCTGTGGGTCTCTCTGAGTGATATTGCAGAAGTCCCGAGTGCATTCTTGCCATTTGAAGCAACAGTGAAATAATTTAGAAAATTACTAGTTTGTAGACTATTAAAATGCTGTCAAATCTAGCTCAACTTGTGTCACAGAAGTATTACTGGTTAAAAAAATAGATGTTTGCTAAAGATTTCTTTTAAATATTGGTAACATATTTAGTGTTGTCGTGAGTTACTTTCTATCATGGAAGTATAAAAACTTTTAATTTTATTAGATTGGTTTTTTTCCTACTAGTGTGGGGCTAGTTGGATTTTGTATAGCGGTTTTGCATTCAGGCCCAGAATCTTGTAATTGTGGCATTTGTGAGAAAGGCTGGTCTGACATTACTATTACTAGTGTTTAAAAGTCTGCTCAGACTCAGTCAGTCTCCCAGATCACAGGCTGCAGCCACTGCATACTTTGCCTGCAGGTGTACTGGACTTCCAGTAGCGCTGATAGATACAGAGACACCCAGTTTGTTACCTCATTCAGTTGAACAAAACATGTTTGGCTTTTGGGTAGATATACAAATACAGATTAGCATATTTTGTATAACAGGGCTGCGCTTTAGTAAAAAACCAAAGGGCCTATTTAAAAAGACTTCGGGCCCTTAAATGCTGTTTTTGCAGGATTACAGTGAAATATAGCCAAATATCTCTAGATTTCTCTGGTATTTGTTGAGATGTGCCCAATATTTGGTGTGCCCGTGAAAAGGGTGAAGATAGGAGAAGAGAAAAAAAAACTCATTAGTTCTGCGTTTCAGGGACGGGAATTTTTTCTCTTCCTTTGCAGGTTCCAGGGACAGGGGGCATATGAACCAATCAGGGCTCAGCATCCTTCGGTCGGCCAATCAGTGACCGGACAAGCAAACTAAACCTGGCTCGCCTCAGGCCATTTGAATTTTTGGCACCACGACGAGCCAATCCAGGCTCGTCGCGTCACCATTTGACGTCGGCGCACCTGCAGCTATATACGCCACTAGGCGCACCATCTTGAGTTCAGTTTGGTAGCAGATCCGACGGAAGATAATGCCGTGGGAGGTCCATAAGGAAAGAAGACACAGACTCTGGCGGAAGTGACAGGGAGCCCTTGTAAGGGCTAGGAGCTACCCAGAAGACTACGGAGAAGACGGCATGGCAAGAGAAGAAGGAGGTGCGCAAGTCAGAAGACACTGAGATCAAGAAAAAGAAAAGATCATCGGCGGGGAGCCTTTGTAAGGTCTAAGAGCGTCCCTGCCAAAATGACAGCGGGAGGGTCTGGAAGACTTGAAGACACCGGGGCAAGTGGAGTATTCTGAACGAAGCACGTGAGCAAAAAATACTCTGTTAGGTCAGGCACCAGGCCCATTGCCACAAATAGTGGGTACAAGGCCCTGGCACAGTTAGGGCATAGGCAGGGTTTATTTGGGCAGGAGTCCCATTTGGTAGTTCTGGGACACTAGGCCCATTGTACTGGACACAAGTTAGTGATTAGGGCACAAGGTCCTCTTGTTTAGTGAGTGGGCACAACGCCTATTAGGTAGTTAGGCAAGAGGCCCATAGCTAATAACAGAGCATAAGACTCTTGAGTGCAAGTAGGACAGAAGGCCCAAAATTTGCTGGGCACTGGGAATCAGAACCCAGCTGTCATTTTGTAGAATGTACTAAAAATGAGCAGTTTAGTAAATATATCCCATGGCCTTTTCAGCTGATGCCGGCAATGAACATACCCAAGTGACTAAATGTACAGAGTGCTGTAGATGGAATAATTTGTTCTGAGACTGAATATTTTGTTTCAGATCATAGAAGCAAACAAAATTTGTTATGACATGTGGAAAGCTAAAACAAGGAGGTTTTTAATCAGTGTGACAGGATTGATTGAATGATTGAATAAATAATTGTTATTTTCTAAATGATTAGAGGACCAGATGAAGAACACAGATCTGAAGATAAATTGTGTCTAGCGTGTACTCATGATACGCCTGACCGATGGGACCTTCAATCGTAGGTACAATCATTGTAGATAACACATCTGTTGGAAAATTCTCCACTGTTTACCTAGCCATACCCACAATGATCAGATCAGCCTAATCAAATAATGATTGAATTTGTCAGTGGGGAGAATTTGGTTATTATAAGATAATCATTATTGCTGTATAAGATGCTGATTAGAGAGCTGTAAAACATGAAAGTCGTTGAGCAATATATCATTCTGGTTATTAGAGCAGTATTACATAAAAAAATTCTTGAGCTGTATAACACAGTGAACATATAGGAATAAATAGTAATATTCTTAGTGTGGGTGAAATGTGAGTTTCATCACCATTTCACCTATCAATATCAATATCATCTCCATCACCAATTGAAACTCCCTTGCCTCCCCTAGGGCAACATAACAGGGATCACCTAGTTTGTGACACATTACCCTATACAGACAGCAGAGTAGTGTCCAGATAAAATTAAATTAAGTTCCACCATAAACATGGAGCCAGCGCTTACCCTGAAGATAGAAAATACTCTGGAACTGAGTCAGTGCCAGATTCTATGCTCTCTTTTTTTCTTTAAAAAGTCTTGGTCAAAATGTATGGGCAGCTTAATCCATGGAGTAATGTAACCAATATAGTTGGGCAATGTAAACGAATGAGGGGGCAAAGGGGGTCATGTTTTAATAACAAGAAGTTCTAAGAAGTGACCATTCATATTTTATACAAGTTAACCCGTGCATGATACTCTTGCATTCTAGAAAATATTTGTTCCCCTGGGGGATGTTAGGCCCCGCCCCCTTTCCGACTTCTGAGGCTGCCGGGGGCTGCACAGTATGTGCAGGTCCGCTCGGCAGTGACAGTGTGCTGCCCGGCCGCTCTGATTGTGTTTAAAACACATCGCACCCCCCTGAATCCGCCACTGTACACATGTGTGTTCATGAGGTAAAATTACCTCATGAAAATGAGTTTGACCCCTCAACTCGTCAATAATGTCATTATACCAAATTTCAGCCCTTTTTGAGGGTTTTTTTCCCACACACACTAACAATTTAGTAGGTCAGTTAACCCGTGCATGATACTCATGCATTCTAGTCAAATCAAGCTACTTAAGGTGTTAAAAACTCCCCACTGTCACCCCCGCAACCACCAACCACTCCCAACTGTCACTTCTCCTTCAAGAAATATAAACACTTTTAACAATTAACAAATTAAATTAACAAATTAAAAACATCTTAGTATACCAAATTTCAGCCTTTTCTGAATTTTTTTTTCCACACACACTAAGAATTTAGTAGGTCAGTGTATAACTCCGCCCAGCAGGTGGCGCTGCAGCTTGGTTTTATTTTTTCCACACACAGACAGACTAACACACGCCACTAGACATTTATATTATAGATATTTTATCCGTTAACTTATTAAAGTTTAGGTTAAAAGGAAAATATATTAAAGGAGTTACCAATAGGCTGTTTCTACGACTCATCAACATAGAGGAACATGATAGAGCTAGTGGGCCTTTTGGTTATTCTGTGCAAGTGTGCTATCTGCATGTAAATTGTTCTCTGTATATTCTATTGAGATTCCTTACACAGCCCAGGTATAATATAAATTATTTGGCACTGGTATGTATGTGCTATTGCCTTTGGCACTTAAATTGCATTATGTTTACTGTACCAATGGTTCAATGTGTCGTAATAATGTTCTCTTATTGTATTGCACTAGATAATGATACTTAGGGGTTACTATATGGACCTTTGTTAATATAGGGCTTCTGTTTTGTATGTTTAATACATGCTATACTTGGCAAACCTTCATTATCCAATTGCATTCAACAACCAAAACTAATAGATTTATCAGGGGATTTATCAAACCTTCTATAAATAAAATTCTAGCTATTATTTTTTTAGTATCTACTAAATAAATGATAGCTAGTATCTAAGTGCTTGCTATGGGCAACACCTCCACATTTTCCTTTGTAGGAGCTTTGATAAATCTATTCTTTAGAGTTCACACATATTTATAAATACAATACATTTGTTTATGGAAAGTTCAGGAGATCTGTGCAACTTGCGAACACATTCATAGCTAGTATTTTTGTATATTCACCTACAAAGTTGACATTTACATTTTCAGTTTTTGAAACATGGTTTAATTTTAGGTTATATTATAAATATTACAGTGTTCTCACTGATCAGAGCTGATTTACATATTCTTGTAGTTAGCACACAAGTCATGTATTTGATAAAGTCATCCATCTGTTCTAGAATATTTCACATTATTCTCCTTCTAAAAACCACAGATAAATTACAAGGCATCTTTGTTTACACTTGTATATATGGACTAGTAGACAACGGCATTATATTGAGCATAAAATATCTAAATTATTTTCATGATCAAGGAAATAAGTTTTAATTCTGCTGAAAAAACATCTAACATTAATTTATGCAGTCAGCTATTTTTTTTTACTGAATCTCGCTGGTCATGGCACTGCAATCTTAGAAACTATAAGTCCTGGAGACCTTTAATAAGATCCAAAGTTTGCAAATAGATTTGGGGATTCATTTTGGTCAGCCACCCACCTCATTACTGAGGACATCCCAGTAAAGCAGGAGTAGAAGACTGAATACCATTAGACCCTAGTAAAATGCACCTTACACTCTAATGTATATACCTACGGATATGTATGGACAGTGGTTGGCATTGTGTCCATACATGAAAATCTGTGTTCTCCTTGAGCATATGGTACATTTCATATAATACCTTATGTTTCATTTTAAATTATGTTGTGGGTAAAGTGGAGGGAAATTGAGGAGAATTCTAAGGGTGGAATAGTGGGGCTTAAGTCTTGTCCTCATTACTAGAACAAGGATGCCTCATATATCACAGAGGTGATATAAGGGAGCCACTGGCTTCCAATTGGAAATCACTGGTGATCACTTATAAGTGGAGATGTTCACTGACCCCTGTGTTCTGGTTTTGGTTTTGGATCTGGCTTACCTTCGTGTTTTGGTTTTGGCAAAACCGTTCTTGCGTGTTTTGGTCTTGGTTTTGAATTTCGATTTTTTTCTAAAATCACATATATTTGCTTTTTTCCCCAACATCATAATTAACCTCAATAACACTAATTTCAAATCATTTGCAGTCAATTTTTGCCACCTCACAGGTCACAATATTATTTTTATATACTTTCAAACAAAGAGAGCAGTGACCTGCCTGGATGCTAAGCGACAGAGCAATGACTCAAACACACAACAGTTCCTAGCACATCTAAGAAACATTGCCACACAGCAGTGTCAGTAAAGAAATGTGGTGCAAGATGGAATTGGATCATGAAATCAGTTATGGTTCATTTGATCGCTCCACCCGTTCCTTGGATAACTGTGGTAATTCTACAGCTAATACATAGCAATGAGCGCTGACCACCCCGGGATACATGCTTTTATCAGACCCAGACCAATCCAGGTTGCCAGACAATGCACTAAAAAGAGTAATTGTAATTAACAGTAAAAATCCAGTTTATCACTGAGGATCTGTCAGGCGCCGTCTCTGCACTGACACTTGGTGCAGGAGATGCACCTTCCAAGCAACCACGTCCTGTTGCCTAGCAGCGGGACACTATCTCTGTTCACCTGTCTGCAGCCAGCATGTCTTACCACCAAAATCTCCCTAACCCTATCAGGAGGCACCTTAGGGTATATAAGGCAGCCTCTGACATATGTCTAGTGCCAGAGAATTTGGTCTTCAGCCTTGCTCCAGCGTTTGTTCCTGTGTTGCTGTTATTTAGATTCTGACCCCGGCTTGTTCCTGACTTCTCCTTTGGTTCCTGATTCTGGCTTAGAGTGATATTTGGTATTGACCCGGCTTCCTGACCATTCTCCTGCTTCTGATTTGGCTATATCCGTTCCTCTGGTTTTGACCCGGCTTGCTGACTACTCTTCCATCCTGCATCCTGGTGGGCTATAACCGCTGCCTCAATTGTTACCTCGCCAGCTGACTGATACTGACAGCCGCGACCTGCACATCCCTTGCAGCGAAGTCCATACCTCCTTGCGGGGGTTCCTGGTGAAAACCAGGGGCGTGTTAGACTCCACGCCTCAGTACTCAGTAGTGCCAACTGCTGGCAGGTATCATCAATTCCACCTAGTGATTCTGACAGTATACTCTGGCCATGTCAAATGCCGAAGGCACCGGTGATCTCTCTGCTATTGACCTCCTGCAGCACCTGACTCGCCGAGTTGATCAACAACAGGTTAACCAGACTCAGCTCCTGCAATGCCTTCAGGGACTGGCTACATGCATGGATACCCTCCAGAGAACCCTGACTCCTCCAGGAGTATCTGTTGCTCCCGTACCCCCCGTTGTCGGCTCTCCTGCTTCAGCTGCACCTAATCCTATTGAAGGGATTCGCATCCCACTTCCCGAAAAATTTGGTGGTGATCCGAGAAAGTGAAGAGGGTTTCTCAACCAATGAGCTATCCAGTTCGAGCTATCACCAGGAAATTTTTCTTCAGAACGAGCCAAGGTGGCATATATTATTTTGTTACTCACGGATCAAGCGCTTGCCTGGGCCTTTCCTCTATCGGAGCATGATGACCCCCTGTTACAAAATCCATCCTCCTTCATACAAAGCTTCAGAAAAGTGTTCAATGAGCCTAGTCGAGTTGCCTCTGTGGCCTCCAGCATTTTGAAGCTACGTCAGGGAACGTGGGTCAGTACGCAATTCAGTTCAGAACTCTCGCCTCTGAACTGAACTGGAAAAATTAGCCCATTATAGCTACCTTCTGGCAGGGGCTGACAGATTGGATCAAGGACGAGTTTGGATTTAACCAGCTACCCTAGATGATCTGATCTCCTTATGCAGGTCGATATCCGGTATTTGAAGCATAATCAGGAACGATAACAATCTCGTCGGGCTAGTCCACGTTTGGTCTCCACTTTTCAGAACCCATCAATTCTACCTGAGGAGCCCATGCAGATCGAGCATTCTCGTCTAACTGTGGAGGAGTGGAAACGAAGGTTTAAAAACCATCTATGCCTCAACTGCGCTGACCCCTCTCACATTCTATCTCAGTGTCCCAAGAGACCGGGAAACGCCAGATCCTAGTCGGTGCCGGGAAAGCCGGTCTAGGACTGAGTACATTTTCCTCTTATTCCCCAGACAAGACGGACTTTTTGATGCACATCATTATGCATGCTTCCCAGGGTTCGGTCTCCCTTTGGGTCTTCGTGGATTCAGGGGCAGCTGGAAACTTTATCTCTGCATCCTTAGCAGCTAACCTTCATCTCCCCCTGGAATCATTATTGCACACCTTGGTTCTGACAGCGGTGGATGGTAACAGAGTGGCCAATGGATCTATCTCTCAGGCCACCCAGCCGATCCGACTGCAAGTTGGTCTCCTCCATTTTGAATGGATCTCAGTTCTAGTCCTTCCACAGACTGTTAATCCGGTAATATTAGGACTACACTGGTTAAGGAAGCATTCACCCCCATGCATCATGCTCAGGTTACTTCCTGGGGTCCGCTCTGCGCTGATCGATGCCTCAATAACCTACCTATTTGATGTCACGCTCTCAGACCCAGTCTTGGGTTGCCATCTGAATACGCTGCCTTCGTGGATGTCTTCAGTAAGACTTCCGCTAAGACTCTTCCACCCCACCGTCCTTGTGATTGTTCCATTGAACTTATTCCTGGAGAAAGGATTCCTCGTGGTAGAACGTACTCTCATTTCTCCCATTACTGCTCTCACCCGCAAGGGAGCAGCAAAATCATGGTCTGCCGAAGCCCTCAGTGCCTTCCAGTCATTAATAAGGGCGTTCTCCTCCGCCCCTATTTTGCTACAACCTGACTTGTCTCTGCCTTTCTTTGTTGAAGTTGATGCATCCTCCATTGGCATAGGAGCCATTCTTTCACAGAAAGATTCCGATGGAAAGTTTCATCCCTGTGGTTTCTGTTCCAAAAGATTTTCCTCCAGCGAATAAAACTACGGTATGGGGGATAAAGAGTTATTAGCCATCAAAACAGCACTAGAGGAGTGGAGACATTTGCTAGAGGGGGCTGAGCATCCTGTTACTGTCTACACGGACCATAAGAACTTAACGTACTTGCAAACAGCTCAGTGTCTGAACCCACGACAGGCCCGCTGGTCCTTGTTTTTTGCCCGTTTTAATCTCATTTTGACCTTTTGACCTGGGGTTAAGAATATCAGGGCGGATGCTCACTCTCGGTCATTTGATGATAAAGATCTTCAACCCGCCCCCACCCCCAGAACCATCTTGGATCCTACTACCGTTGTGGCCCTCACCAGAACTTCAACCAAGGTTCCTCCTCCTGGTCGCTCCTTTCTCACTTCCAGGCTTCGGCCCAAGGCTCTCAAGTGGGCCCATGATTCTCTGTTTGCCGGGCATGCGGGTGTCAAGAAGACCTTCTCGTTGATTTCTAGGTATTATTGGTGGCCCTCTATTTAGGCAGACATTAAGGCCTATGTTGCCGCTTGTGGAATATGTGCCAGACACAAGACACCTAGGCAGTCTCCTGCAGGACCCTTGGTACCACTTCCTATTCCAGAGAGACCATGGACTAGTATTTCTATGGATTTCATCACCGATTTACCAGCTAGCCATGGATTCAATACGATCTGGGTGGTAGTGGATAGATTTTCCAAGTTGGCACATTTCATACCTCTCAAGGGACTTCCTTCGGCTTCCATCCTTGCTAACCTCTTCATCAAGGAGATTTTCCGTCTTCACGGCTGTCCCCAGGATATTATTTTGGATAGAGGAGTACAGTTCATGTCAAAGTTCTGGAGATCATTCTGCAAAGAGTTGGGGATCAATCTAAAGTTTTCCTCAGGGTACCACCCTCAAACCAACGGCCAAACGGAGAGGGTCAACCAAGACTTGAAACAATTTCTCAGGACCTACTCTTCGGGTAATGAGGCTGAATGGAGTCGTTTCTTGTGTTGGGCAGAATTTGCTCATAATAACCAGGTGCATGTATCTACTGGTTCGTCTCCATTTTTTCTTACCTGTGGGTTTCACCCTCTCCTTCCTGAACTTTCCCAACCTGGTTCAGCGCTTCCGGCCGTGCAGAATCTCATTCAGGATTTTTCTCAAATATGGTCTCAGGCGAAGCCCAAATTATTGGAATCCTCCCCACGCTACAAAGCTAGCGCAGATCGTTGCCATAGACCAGTCCCCAGACTTCGAGTTGGGGACAAAGTGTGGTTATCCACAAGGAATTTAAGACTCCGAGTTCCCACCATGAAGCTCGCACCCCGTTATATAGGACCTTTTCAAATAACTCAAGTTATAAATCCTGTGACATTCAAACTCCTTCTTCCTCCAACACTCAAGATTCACAATGTGTTTCATATTGCTCTACTTTAACCCCTCATTCTCAACAGATTTGTCAAAAGAACCCCACCCCCAGTCCCAGAAAAGACTGATCATGAGGAGGAATATGAGATCATTTAGATTCTGGATTTCTGGATCTCCGGGGGTTGCCACCAATATCTTGTTGACTGGAGAGGTTATAGCCCCGAGGAGAGATTTTGGATCGATGTACAAGAGATACATGCCCCTCGCTTATTGGCCAAATTCAAGAAGGAGAGAGAGGCGACCTTGCAAGCCCTGAAAAAGAAGAAAGGGGAGAGTACTGTCAGGCGCCATCTCCGCACTGACACTTGGTGCAGGAGACGGACGCCTGCACCTTCCAAGCAACCACGTCCTGTTGCCTAGCAGCGGGACGCTATCTCTGTTCACCTGTCTGCAGCCTGCATGTCTTACCGCCAAAATCTCCCTAACCCTATCAGGAGGCACCTTAGGGTATATAAGGCAGCCTCTGACACATGTCTAGTGCCAGAGTGTTTGGTCTTCAGCCTTGCTCCAGCGTTTGTTCCTGTGTTGCTGTTATTTGGATTCTGACTTCTCCTTTGGTTCCTGATTCTGGCTTAGAGTGATTGTCACGGGCACTAGGAGTTTTGACCCAGAATTTACCAGATGTGACTTTACTCACCAGAGGCGCGGAGTCTAACACAGTGGCTGGTCTACTCCAGGGACTCCCGCAAGAAAGTATTGGTTTTATCGGCTTCCACTGTGCAGGTCGCGGCCCTCTGGGGAGTATGGTAAATATGCGGATACAACTATACACAATGAGAACATGGATCCCCTTGAGCTGGATAGGAGAAGGAATTCCAGAAGATATATACATACCTCCTTGCGGGGGTTCCTGGTGAAAACCATGGGCGTGTTAGACTCAGCGCCTCAGTACTCAGTAGCGCCAGCTGCTGGCAGGTATCATCAATTCCACCTAGTGATTCTGACAGCTTCGAATCAGCCTAAATTCACAAAAAATTATAGTATAGTTAGGTACCTTTGAAGTAAAGTGCAAATTACAAACACTTTATGCAATACTGATGAAACAGCAGCAAGTGGAAGGTAATACATATACACGTCTATTTAGACATGCATGCTTACATTACTTCTGCAAGCAACGTTGTTCTTTGTTAATAAAACTGTTGTCTTTATACCTTTCAAAAAAATGATAAAATAGTTCTCCACCATTCTTTGGATATTGATAGTTGATAGTAGGATCAGGTGGAGTTACAGCAAAGCTGTCACTAATTGTGGTCAATTCTTTTACAGTAGACCAGACCAGATGTCAAAATGTTGTGCTAAGTCACCTGCATTATCCCTGTGTCTCTTGGGAAAGCTGTGTTTTTTCCTAGCAGCAATTGAGTGAGAAACTGAAGGAGGAGATGCTGTCCTGTCACGTAACACTTGAGCTGTCATCTTACTCACCAGGAGTTCCTTGCATCTCTTCAGATCTCGGTCAGTTGGAAACAAAGAAAAGACATAGCTCTTAAACCGAAGATCAAGCACAGTCGCCAAAATGTAGTAATCCGATATCAAGATTTTGATAACTCTTGGATCCTGGCGAAGCGAATAAAGTGCTTGATCTACAAACCTGACAGTTTCAGTTTCTCAAGCTGCTTTTCCAAAAGTCTAATTAAGGGAATCATTTGACTCAAGCTTGCATTGTCTGAACTCACTTCACATGTGACTACTTTGAATGGTTTCAACACTTTGCACAAGACGGAAAGTATTCTCCACTGCGCTTGAGTAAAATACATCCCCCTCCACTCCCAATGTCATGGCTTGTGGAGTAAACGTAGATGGTTTTTCTCTGTTCCTCTATCAGCTGAAGAATATACAGGGTGGAATTACACCTGTCATCACCTCTTGCTTAATTTGGTGGCAGGGCAAATTAAATTGCTCTTGTAGCTGCTGCAATCTCCTACATGCTGTTGCTGATTGTCGGAAATGTCCAGATATTTTACGGGTCACAGAAAGCATCTCCTGCACGTGATACACAGAGTAGCCTGTCTCTGAGAAATGTGATATACTTGGGTTCATGCTGCTGCTGTTCCTGCTGGTGAAGGCGAATCACCAACCCAGTGGGCTGACACAGTCATATAATCTTTAGTTTGACCAGTTCCGCTTGTCCACATATCTGTGGTTAAGTAAACAGTGGGTAGAATGGCATTTTGTAGCCCAATTATTACATTTTTATGAACCTTCTGCTATAGGTGAGGAATAGTTTTTTTAGTAAAATGGTGTCGTGATGGAATTTGGTAACGGACATAAGACCTCAAGTGATTGTCTAAAGCCAGCTGCATTAATAGTGGATATTGGACGCAGATCTAATACTAGCATAGTCGCCATGGCGTCTGTGATCCGCTTTGGGACTGGGTGACAGCTTTCATACTTGCTTCCTCTTGCAAAGGATTGTTTAACAGTCAATTGTTGTAAACTACTAGTAGTCTTCTTCTTGGTCTGCTTCTGGGATGAAGATTCACCCCCGGTAGCATCAGCAGTGGGACTGATGATCAAGAATTCTTCTGAGGAATCCAGTATAGTGGAGGAGTCATCTAGCTTTAGCAACTTGAATGCAGGACAAACTCCAATCGCTACTGAGGATATTGATGAGGACAGTGTTGTGGGTGTAGATTGCAGGTGTCGGGATCTAGCTGAGAAAAGGGACCTAGCTGATGATGGACTGCTTGTTGTTATTTTTTCAACATATGTTTCTGATTTTTCTTACAGCTTGCCATGAACTCGCTTCAAATGGCGTAACATGGATGAGGTTCCTAGATGGTTAAGGTCCCTACCTCTACTGACTGTGGATTTACAAACGCTACAAATGGCTAGAAAAATGTTGTCAGGATTTGGGTAAAATTAATTCCTCCCATAAGAGGTGGATTTTTTGGTCTTATGCCCAGGCATGACATTGGCCTTGTTATTATCATGTGCAAGAACTGCTTTTACTGGTGCAGGAGTTACACAAACAACATCATCCTCATCAACATCCTCATTAGCGTCCTCGTCAGCTACACAAATATCCCCCTCATCCTGTTACAATGCAAAAGTGGCATCCTCAATTTGTGTATCACTGGCTACACTTGGGCTGTGCATGCACACATCTGCAAAAATGCTGTAAGGGGCCTTCTTTATGGGTACACTATCAGACAGGTCAGTATTACCCATAGCACTCGTGGATAGTCTCTTCTCAGGGATTTGTGTCATTTCTGAATCAGAACATACATTTTCCTCTAATGCCTTACTGTTTTCTTCCAGCTCAGCTTTTACACGTAAAAGTATTTGGGCACCACTTTTGGAGTATGAATGACAAGGTCTTGCTTGGTCACGACTGACCTTACAAGAGGATGCCTCAGTGACAGTTGCAGAACTAGCACTCATAGGGAAAGGCGAAGGCCTTATTCTTTCCTTGCCACTTCGAGTGTAGAATGACATGTTGACAGTTTTTATTTTTTTCTGAAGATAACTTTGCCTGGATTACAGGTCTTTTTTCATTGACCAAGGTAAAAGTTGTGTCACGGGCACTAGGAGTCTTTACCCAGGTATCACCAGATGATGGACTTACCAGAGCAGTATAGTTGGTAATATGGTACTCTGGTAGCGGGGTGACCACGGAACAGGAGACAGCAGATGGTAAGAGAATGCTCGAGAAAAGTCTATGACTAGCAGCACTGGTAATAGGTAGATAACTGTACACGAGGAACTAGATGGACAAGGAAACGTGAGGGTAGTCAGTGGTCTGCGGATAGCAAGTTGTACCACTGCTATAGTGAGGAGGAATGTCCAGGAGTAACGAGGAGGTGGTGAGAGTCAGCGGTCTGCGTATAGCAAGTTGTACCGCTGTCTAGGTGAAGGAATGGAATCCAGTTGAAGGTATCAGGGGAGTCAGTGGTCTGCGTTAGCAAGTTGTACCACTGCTATGTGAGAGGATACTTGAAACTGCTGTCACAGGGAACAGGAGACAATGGTCTGCATCTAGCAAGTTGTACCACTGCAATATATAAGTGAGGAGGAGCACGAGGAGATGAATGCAATGCAGAGTATACACGGGCACACAGAACTTGATCCCACGATGATATGCACAATATAATAATAACTGAGCAGCACTGCACAAATATACAGAGTCACAGTAACTATCCAGGCAAATAGGAAACACAGTCAAATGATAGCAATAGTCTCAGTGGATAGGAACTCCGGAGGAGAACAAACTCAGTCCAGCTAGATATGCAATACACAAGCACAGTCAATGAGAAGTATGCATACCGCGGTTCAGGAGAGCAGGCTGTCAGAGAGACGTGCAGGGATACCTGAGCGGCTGAAGGCCGGCAGGAGGAGAGAACACTGGAAGATGGAAGCAGTAACCAAGTTGGTGCAGCGCACGGTAGGTAGACCAGCAAGAACAAGGCAATAATCAGGAAGCAGTAGTATATGGAACTGGACACCTGGAGAACACGGGAGAGTTGAGGCGGTCTGATAACCAGTAGCTGAGATGAAAGCAGCGGAGCGTTGACCCGATGAAGACAGGCGAGTTGAAATGAGCAGGAACACTGTAGAAGCACGGAGACAGCAGATAGGAATAAGCTGGCTGCAGACACGATGAACACTGGAGAGTTGAGGTGAGCAGGACTCTGTAGAAGCACGGAGGCAGCGGATAGGAATCAGCTGGTGCAGTCACGATGAACACTGGAGTGTTGAAGTGAGCAGGATACTGTAGAAGCACGGAGGCAGTGGATAGGAATCAGCTGGTGCAGTCACGATGAACACAGGAGAGTTGAAGTGAGCAGGATACTGTAGAAGCACGGAGGCAGCGGATAGGAATCAGCTGGTGCAGTCACGATGAACACAGGAGAGTTGAAGTGAGCAGGATACTGTAGAAGCACGGAGGCAGCGGATAGGAATCAGCTGGTGCAGTCACGATGAACACAGGAGAGTTGAAGTGAGCAGGATACTGTAGAAGCACGGAGGCAGCGGATAGGAATCAGCTGGTGCAGTCACGATGAACACAGGAGAGTTGAAGTGGTCTGGAAACCACAAACGAACAACAGGAATCAGCAGGAGCTGAATACACGAGGAAACACAGGAACACCTTCAGAGGCTCATGGTGAATGAGACTCCAAGATCAGGCAACGAGGTATAGACCACAGGTGCTTTAAATAGGGAGTGTTGCCTGATCAGCCAATTAACTAAAAGCAACAGGTACTGAAGGTTTGAAAGGGCTGCACATGCGCAGACCCTCAGGATGGTGGACGGCCACGGTTCCTAAACACACGAGAAGCGGCACTCACAGTCCGGTGAGTGACAAGTTGTTTTTTTACATTTTTGTTTACCTGACTTAAAAACACTATGTACTTTAACATAGGCTTTAGCAGATGATGTAGAGGGATTATTATCATCATGACTGGTGCCAGCAGCTGCTTGGTGCTCCTGGTCTTCTGTGTACTGCTGTGAATTCATTTTGATAACACAGTACCATGTGACTGCATATTTAGAAGATCAAGCCTGCCAGACTTATTATTTGTATAACAGCAATGACAATTAGCAATGGAGCAATGGATCTCTCCTCTTTGTGTTTTACCTAAATAACACAGTACAATTTGACTGCAAATTTAGAAGACCAAGCCTGCCAGACCTATTATTTCTATTTCAGCAGTGACAATTAGCAATGGAGCAATGGAGCTCTCCTCTTTGTATGTTTCCTGTATAACACAGTACAATGTGACTGCAGATTTAGAAGACCAAGTCTGCCAGACCTATTATTTCTATTTCAGCAATGACATTTAGCAATGGAGCAATGGAGCTCTCCTTAATGTCACTGGAAACTTTGAAGAACACTGCTACACCTCCTCTTTCTTTTCTTCCTATGGCGCTCTACAACTGCAATAGAGCAAGCCAAGAATTGTGCTACCCCTTCTGTGAAATGGCGCTGGATCGCTGTGGAGGGCGGTATTTATTGAATCCAAAGCTCGCAAGATCCGAGATTCGATGACATAACAATGACGTTTTGCCTCGTTTTCAATTTCGAGGGTGCATAAAAGTACCGAGTCGTACTCAGATCTGTTAAGTTCAGGGGTGTTTGGTTCTCGGGTAACCGAGCCTGAGCATCTCTACTTATAAGCCAGAAGCCCCCACCTTACCTTCCCTTGATGTGACATGGGACAATGAGGTCTGGACTTTAATGCATTAGTCCCAGCAGGATCAGCACAAAGAAAGACATGGAAGATGAAGGAAGAGGTGGACACATTTGGATTGGAGGGAAGTGACAGCTGCTGTATTTTGCTGTGAACCTTTGTCTCATGGTATCTTACTGGGCATTTCACAAAGCACTTTGTAGGGCACATGACATGGTACCCTGTAAGGCACTTTGTGGATACATTTTGGGCACATTTCTTGGCATGTTGCTGGACAAACACATCTGGATACACCACAGAGCATGCAAAAAACTGAGCATGTTACTTGGCATAAAATATTTTTTGGTGGTTATTACATTGGGCCTGATTTAGAATGAGCTGCAATTTTGTGGCCTTAATGCAGGTGTAAACTTATGGCTGCAAACTTTTTTGGCCAGGTTAATAGTCTATTATTCAAACATTATTAAGTACTGATGTGGAGCTTATTTTGAGGTTAATGTTTTTCTTTATTATTATATTTTATAAGCAAAGTTACACCTGCTGTATTAATTTTCTTATTGCACTCCCCCCAATCACCCTAAACAGGTGTAGGGATCTGCAAGGGTAAGTTATGTTTAACTTTAAACCTATCAACATTTTACTGAGCATGTGTCTAAAAGCACTTTTTTGTTATCCAACATCCATCTGAAAATCAGGTCGTTGTGTGTATATTGCATGCCATATTACTTCTTGTATATTGCATGCCATTATACTACTTAGTATACTATATCTTGTTGTCCATGCTAATTGGTATATTTTATATATCTATCAAAATTGCATTTTTGGAGGCTGATTTCTTAAGTGTTGAAATACCCTGTTTCTGGCAAAAATGGGTGTTTTTTCAGTTAACAAGGCTTTTTTTTTTAATTTGTCTCTATACAACAATGGGTTATTGACAGCGAAGACAGCTCTATCATTGATAGCTACATAAGTGAAAGTCATAATATAAGAAAATCAGATAGGAAAAGTACAATTGGTTAAGACACTTCACTACCATCAGTGCAAAACAAGCAGGACAGTATATCACACAAGAAATTCAGTCAACGCACCACCACATGAAGATCTATAAGGCTGGAATTCACAGGGGAGATGATGAGGCAAATTCCACCTGCTGGGAAGATAATAGAAATTGGTGGAACAAATAAGCATAGAGTTATAAAAAAAATCTTGATACCTTTTCTTTTAACAGACAGGAAAAGTTTTTCAGGAGGTGTGAAGTAATTCAACATATAAGTCATACAATGCCAGTTAACCCACTGTATGCCATGCATGTAGATGTTATAGAACTTGCAAACTAAGAGCATAATTGCGTAACATTTTGATAAAATAATGAAGCAAATGGAGTCCAACATATACAGGTGACTGCTTCTTTCATGTTATGATTAAACACTTGAATCCATCAGTATTGATTTGAGCAACTAAATAGATGTTTGGTGTTGAAATTTGCTTAGAATGTGAATTGTGATGGTAATTACCCAATCAACCCACATCATTACATTTGCTAAATGTGTCAAGTTAAAATTTGGGAGTATTTATAGAGTTGCCTTAGTCGGCTAATTAAAGCAAAGATTTATATTTGTGGGAAAGCATAAATGTAAGTTGAGGAATTGCTTTACATGATATATTTTGGAAACCTGTTTAGTCTGATTTAATGTTTGTTAATTTATCAACAATTTAATGTTTGTTAATTTATCAACAATTTAAAATTACTTTGACTAGTAAAGAGAAAAGGTTTTTAAAAGAAATAAATATATTTGTTTTTTAGTGGATGTTACTTACAGTCAAACCCTGGTTTTTTTGCTGCTCAAGGAAGATGTCACTAAAACTGACCATCATATGATTGCTTCTTTCACTAAGAAAAATTTGGATTTTAAATTAAATAAATGTATTTATTTTTGGGATGTGCTGCTCAGAGTCTTACAGAAACACTCCACTAAATAGAATAATAAACAAACATTAGTTCAAAATGATGTCCCACTAAATAGAAACACAAGCTCAGATAGATGTCTACTTAGTACTATATATATATATATATATATATATATGTTTTATACTACTATACTATCATCATCATCATCACCATTTATTTGTATAGCACCACTGATTCTGGAGCAATGTACAGAGGAGAACTTGTTCACTTCAGTCCCTGCCCCATTGGAGCTTATATGCTAAATTTCCTAACATACACACACAGAAAGAGAGAGACTATGGTCAATTTTGATAGCAGCCAAATAGCCTACTAGTATGTTTTTGGAATGTGGGAGGAAACCGGAGCACCCGGAGGAAAACCACGCAAACACGGCGAGAACATACAAACTCCACAAAGATAATGCCATGGTCAGGAATTTAAGTCATGACCCCAGTGCTGTGAGGCAGAAGTGCTAACCACTGAGCCACTGTGCTGCCCATTCACGGTGCTCTGACAATGGAACAGCAAAATATTCCATCTGACTGATCGCTACAGAAATAAACAACATTAAAAATATTCACAGCTATTTTTGTCTATGAAAAATGACCTTTTTCACCTTGTCTAATGCTCTAGTCACTCCAGGGGCGGATCTAGAAAAGTATCCTACCCAGGGCGATTTAGGGGGGGGGGGGATTTAGGCCCCGCCCCCTTTTTGACTTCAAGGCTGCCGGCGGCTGCACAATATGTGCAGGTCCGCTCGGCAGTGACATTGTGCTGCCCGGCTGTTCTGATTGTGTTTGAAACACAATCAGAGCAGCCGGGCAGCACACTGTCACTGCCGAGCAGACCTGCACATATTGTGCAGCCGCCAGCAGCAAGCCCCTGCTAGGGGGGGCGATCGCCCCGATCGCCCCCCCCCCCTGGATCCGCCACTAAGTCACTCTCTACACGCTATTTTAGGAGCACAGCCTGCATGCCATCCTTATCCCTACACCAAGTGGGCCTGATTCATTAGGGTACGCATTATGAGCGCAACTCATGCTCAGTATTAAACGCACAGATTTAGGCTTTGTGTGTCCCCGAATTCATCACGATCTCAAGATCCATGCCCTGTTGAATTCGGGTGTCGAGCTGCTTTACTACATAGGACACTGCAGGTACGTATGTACATGTCAGTATCTGCAGTAGCCTGTGAGTCTGGCAGCATTGGAGCCGTCCAACCCGCCGGTTCTATACAGTTGTAAAAAATAGTTTTTTTTAAAGAAATGCGTGGGTTCCCGCTCCTAATGCTATTAACCCTAGTGCTGCCAGTCTAGTGCTGATTGCTGCAAAATTGAGGGGGAAAAAGTGTGGGGTCCGTCGATTTTATAAAAAAACCAACACTAGACAAATCAGACGTGGTTGGTGACTCTATAGCAGGGGGACAAACAGCAAGGGGTCCCCATGTAATAATGACAAACAAACCACAGACTGTTCGTCATGGAGCTGGATTCCATAGGAAGTGAGGTCCGCTGTCCTCTGTAGTTCCGCAAGTAAAATTTAAATAAACCACTCAACCATCTTTAAACCAGATCACTTTAATAAAAATAATGAGACCGCTAAAATAAACCAAACACCTCTTTAAAACCATGTATATTTATTAAGAATAATAAATCTCCATATACTTACCTTCTGATGTAAATGATCCAATCTTGTAAGCTTTTAATCCATACTGCTTGAAACCATAAAAACATGCCAAAATATTCCCAGGTCCTGCAAATGTCCCTTAAAAATAACATCCAACATCATGGAGAAGTCCAAAAAAATTGAACCCCCCAAGAAATTTAAAATTTTCTTGTAAATAATTTTCTTTTCTTCAATCTTAAAGACCCTAAAATAATCCAAATGATCCGGCTTGGCAAAACAAGAAATCCTTAAGAACAACTGCACTTTGTTCCTCTATGGAAGAATACGTGCTGCAGAATGAAATATTAACAGACGCAAAGTCTTTTTATGCACTAGGAGGTTTTCCCAAGCTGTCGGGCACCACTTCCCCGCCCTGATCATTCTCGTTTCTCGTAGGCCATAGTAAGTGCCCTTTCTGTGCGCTGCCACATGGAACAGGGCAGTGTTATCAACGATATCTGCTGGTTCTGGGCATACGCCAATTGTTTTTGCACACGTTATGCTCAAAACCAGCAGATTTGGAAAACATTATTTCCCGGAAATTATGTTTTACCTGGTTTTCAAATCCAAATTTGGCGCAAAGAATCAAGTCATGTTTTGTTTATACTCGCATACACAAATCATGGATCTGTCGAATTTCTCAGAATCCAAAGCGGCCATATCTAATTTCTAATTGAAACTTTGCAAATAAAAACCTACAATCTTCCAGATCTGCAGGTAAATATATTAAGTAGTGGATCAGTCAAATTGCCGACATTCGGCAATTGTGATGGACATGTTTAAAATGGCATTTTTATTAAAGGCAAATCCTGGCAAGTTTTGCCATTAATAAAATTGCATTTTAAATATGGCTGTCACAATTGCTGAATATTAGCGATTTGACAGATCCACAGCTTAATACATTTACCCCCTTGAGTACTTCATTATTTATAATGTAGAAAAATAACCAGCAATACTGGAATGGAATATTGTGTGTTTGACACCCATGTTAACAAGACCCGAATATTGTGTCTTCTAAACATATTAACAAGACCAGGTGAAGACTTTTAAGAGTTTTGCTAAAACAATGGTTTTTGGTGTTTCTTTTGGTAGTTTCCATGTGATTTACTAAAGTCTAAACTGCTGGAAAAGAGTTAGAAATGCAACATTGTACAAAGCGCAGGTTTGCATAGCGAAAAATTTCTCTAGCTGCAGTTTGACAAAGCACCGGATAAAATGCCAGAAAAAATAAGTCGTTGCTAGAGGTGAGATTGCTCTAACTTCCACTCATTTACATGCTGGCACTTGTAGTGGCACAAGTATACAGTGAAAATGGTGCTCCGTCATGATATAATAAGTATTGCAACTGTCATAAATATTTATTGCCCCCCCAATATGTATCAAAAAATAATATAATTATATATTCATATTTACATAGTTACATATTCATATTGCCACCATAATATAATAATACAATGATACTGCCCCCTTATTCTAGTGAAACATTTTTTTTAGATTAATGTGGATGTCCGGAATCCAGGACAAAGAAAGGCTTTAGAACATTTTGCGGTTTTTGTACAGTAGCTATTTTATGACTCACAGGAAATAACAATTCCGAAATACACAACTGCATATTAACATAATTTGTTTCAAATACAATTTAGTTCTAAAATAGTATCTATGCATTACTACTGAATACTTCATTCAATCTCATCAACTTTTCTCAGTGATTATACTTGAGGAGCCTGTATTGACAGAAATAATTTGTTTCAAAGGAGGCATTTAGCAAAAAAATGAAAGATATGCAGATGTATTGTTCATTTTTTTAAACTAAGACAATATAGAGCACATATTGTCATCAAGGCATAATTATATATTTGCACAGAAGGCAACTTTACCACATGTCAGATGTTTGCCTAAGCAAGTAACATTTAATGTATTTTTACATCCGTTTGATCATTTTTAAAAATCGAGATGTGTGTCTTACCATACTTGGATTCATTCATGTGAAGTTTACATCAGGACTAACAACTACAAGCATCTTTGTACCAGATATCTGTCATGTACATTCTTCCTCTTGACTTACAAGATCGGGGTGTGGGAGTGCTGGATACTCTGGTTCCAGGAGTCAGTGTTTGGTGGCCTTGCTAAATAAAACCAATACTTACATAAAGCACCTGCTTGCACAGTATTCCTTTTTGTTTACTTGGCCTTGGCGTCATCATTGGAGCCGATATACCAATCCGGCACGCTGACCGTTGAATTGCCAGATTATTGTTTGTTTGTTTACTGGTGTCTAATGTTACTTGCTCTTGATGTCTTCCTGTGTACCAGACCTTTGGATTGCTTCTGACCATGAGTTTCGGTTCTCCTTAACACTAACCTTAGCCAGCATTTATGCCCTTAACCTTGTGTATGCTGAACAATGCTACCTTAGTCACCAATACTGACTGAGACCGGGACTAGTGTTCTAACTAGAGTGCTTGATATTATCCTGACTATCTGGCATACCCTACCTTTGGCTTCTGACCTTAACACAATATTGTTAGAATGGAGCACTTAGCTCTGTCTCCTATTGCAGCCCACAGTTTCTGCGGTTTTATAGTGGTACAGGAAGTGGGGCAGGATGCTGCATGTTCGATATCCGCTACTGCGCAGGCGCGAACAGTGCAAACCGGAAGTTCTGCTTTCGTTCCGAAACTTCCATTAAGACACTGACGGGGACAGTGGCAGCACAGATAACTGCGTGTACCATATCTATACTAAAACCTCAGACACCTCTAGAAGTGACATAGAGACTCTCACTGCAATATATATATAAGAGAAGAGTATTCCCACAACAGTAATGTAAGCTGCAGCACAGGCGTGCAACATACCACAGTATTATAACCTGAATGCATATAAGTGTATACAGACTGCATATATATGAACCTGCTGCTGCTCCTGTACTACAACTACTGCATATACAACTGTGAGTACCTGCATCAACTGTTATGCTACATTGTTCAATAAACCAGCAACTTTGTTTAAGTTAAATGCGTTTGTGGTTTCACTTCCACTCAACACCGCTGGCACCTTTCACAAACATCAACAGGTATAACCAACAGGTTATGGGCCCAGGCCAGTGGGTTGAAGGAAGTGCTTAAACTAAAAGACCGGTAACAGAGGTACGCAAAAATAAAAGAAAGCGGATACATCAGAAAATTCCTTTATGTAGTACACAAAGAAAAATGCACAGCACAGGCACCAGTATGAACTTTACTAAAGTAAAAGGCTATGAGAATTATGCAGCATGGAAATTCGCCATGCAAATGTAAGTTGAAGCAGGAAAAGCTTTGGAAACTCATGATTGATCAAGAGACAAGTCCAAACGCTGATGAAGTGGATAGAGCCATGGGGATTATAGGGTTAGCTGTAGAACTGCACATGTACTCATCATCATCAATGGAAAGGTGTCGCAAAATACATGTGGACTGCCCTGCAAACTGCTTATGAGGATAAAGGTCTGGTGAGAAGGATAAACTTGAGGCATACACTGTACAGGACAAAGTTAAGTGCATGTGAGAACATGAATGAAAATAAAAACAAAATTCTGTCAATAGCACAGCTATTGGCATCTGTGGGAGCACAGGTGGACAATGAAGAATCACACCAAATTTCGATATCCTGGTGATAGTTTTGGATGACTAAAATTGTGAGAGCCAAGCTGCTGCAGTTCAAACAAAGAATTCCTGTTGAGAAAAACGCTGAAAGTTCTGCACTACTCACAAAAGGTACAAAGTACAAATTAGCTGAAGTATATTTGCTTTGTATGTCTCAAGATGGGCCACAAGGAATCTGAATGTAGGCTGAGAGATACAAGTGGTGCGCAGAAGAAGCGTGATAAACTAAAAAGTCAGCATTGAATGTAGCAGACAGTCAAAAGAATTGGAGCATGGACTTGGGGGCCACTAGACACTTCAGCTGCAATCAAGAGTGATTCACTTCACTGAATGCATGTGAACCCATATCGTTTAAAGGCTTTGGAGATGAAGTTCTAACTGCAACAAAAGTTGGTGCACAGTGTGCCTAAGCATTAAGGTGAGACTGTCATTACAGACAACCAGGACATCCTGTATGTACCAGATTTGGGAACCAACCTTATCACTGTAAGCATCTTTGAAAGAAAAGGGTGCAAAGCCCAGTTCTCAGAGGGCAAATGTATGGTTAAAAAACAAAGAAGGACTGTAATTGCAACAGCTACCTGGTGCAACCAACTGTATTTCCTAGACACCTAAGAGTGTTGTGCAATGGTGACTTTAGATACCAATCAATGAATGGAGCTGTGACATAAGAGACTGAGTCATTTGGGATACATATGTTAGCAAAAGAAGGAAAAGAGAGTATATACAGAGGGGCACTCATAGGATTAAGGTAATAAAGTGTATATACCTAAAATAAAAATTATACCTTTATTAGTATTATATTAAAATACAAGAACTCCATATGTAATAACAATAATAAATGGACTCCACAAAGATTAGCGAAATTTTTAAAAGATGCAAATAACCTGTGATGACCGGTATGAGAATATTGTTAAGAAGCAGTGTTAACTGCTATTCTGTGATGCTGTTACTATTAATAAAAATAAAGGCAAAAATGTCCTTATATTAATACTTCAAATTCCTTACATCTCTAACCAATCAATGGTCATGTTAGCCCTTTTAATAGGGAAGTTTTTATAATCGTGATCATGCAGCCCTATTGTTAATGGGAGTTGTTATGCTGAGAATTGTATCTCGATGTATGGCTTCATTGTCATATACATTCACACTGACATTCACATTCACTCCTAATAAAGTGAACAGAGAAACTCCTTAAATAGATCCTGCCTTAGATATTTAATAATCAGCAGTGTTGAGTAGCGTGGGGATTGATCTAATAAACACGTATCCCTTATTGGAAAAAATAGAGCACATACCCCGCTAATTATTTACATAAATTCACAGTGTCATTTTAATTTTAAGGAGTATAGTCAGTAATAGGGGTGTGCACCGGCCACTTTTGGTGTTTTGGGTTTTGGGTTCTAAATAGCTTGAGGTTTTGGGTTCTGATTTGTTTTGCCAAAACACCCCACGAAAGGTTTTGGTTCTGATTTTGGGTTTTGGGTTCTGATTTTTTTTAAAAAAGCATAAAAAGTGCTCATATCCATATTTTTGTTTTTTTTTCACTCCTACACTATTATTAACCTCAATAACATTAATTTCCACTAATTTCCAGTCTATTCTGAACACCTCACACCTCACAATATTGTTTTTAGTCCAAAAGGTTGCATCGAGGTAGCTGGATGTCTAAGCTAAGCGACACAAGTGGGCGGCACAAACACGTGGCTCATCTAGGAGTGGCACTGCAGTGGCAGACAGGATGGCAGTTTGCAAGAGTTTGCTAGAGGTGCAAGATGGAATTGTCCTTGGGCCCTCCCACACACCCTGATGTTGTTGAAATAGGACATTCGCACTTTAACAAACCAATCAGGAACAGTGAACGTAGTTTAATCTCTGGTACTAATATTTCTGGACTGCAGAAACACTGAATGTAGTTTAATCTCTGGTACTAATATTTCTGGACTGCAGGACTATCTCTGATCGAGATCGTGGAGGAAATTGACGAGGAGAGTGTGGCTGGTGTGGATACAACAGGGATTTAGGTGTCCCTGGACTGCTGACGGTCCTAGCCACAGGTCCTGAACTAAACACTGAATTATGAAGGTTCTTCAGGTGACGTATAAGGGAGGTTGTCCCTAGGTGGCCAAGATCCTTACCCCTGCTTATTTGAGCTTTACCTAAGGTACATATGGCCATACATTTGTTGTCCGGATTGGGATAGAAATAACTCCAGACCGAAGAGGTGCATTTTTTGGTCTTCTGCCCAGGCATGATGATAGGCTTTTTCATCCCATGGACAACAACTGTTTCTCCCCCTGGTGCCTCATTAAAGATAACCACATCAGCATCCTCCTCGTCAAGTTCCTCCTCAGCGCCAGCTACATCAATATCCTCCTCCCGGTGTACAACATTGACACCTTCATTAGCCAAATCTGTAACTGGACTGTGGGTGATCCTTCCAGCATATGCAGAGGGCGTGCTGCAAATGGTGGAAGGAGCCACCTCTTCCCGTACAGTGATGGGAAGGTCAGGCTTCGCAACCACCAACACCCTTGGTCTCGCCTTGGGGATTTGTGATGCCATCTCTTTAGAAGGCAGAGTTGTTTGCTGTGTTGTTGCTGACAGCATAACTCTTTTTAATTTTTTTGAGGGGGGGGGAAGAGGAGGGCTTAGATCCTTGGGTGAAGCTGAACCACTAGTCATGAACACGGGCCAGGGCCTAAGCCGTTCCTTGCCACTCCGTGTCGTAAATGGCATATTGGCAAGTTTACGTTTCTCCTCAGATGATTTCAATTTTCTTTTTTGCTAATTTTAGTGAACTTTGGCTTTTTGGATTTTACATGCCCTCTACTAGGAGATTGGGCATTGCCCTTGGCAGACGACGTTGATGGCATTTCATTGTCTATATCATGACTAGTGGCAGCAGCTTCAGCATTAGGAGGAAGTGGTTCTTGATCTTTCCCTACATTATCCTCCAAATTTTGGTACTCCATTATATGCAGCACAAGAGAGCGTACCCCTAAACCACACACACACTCGGCAAAGCCTTTACAAATTATCTGCGGCACAGGAGAGTACCACTGGACTGGAGTTATACAGCAGTACCTATTTTTTGGTACAGCAGCAACAGTGAACGTAGTTTGACTTTGAAATAGCAGTACCTATTTTTTGGTACAGCAGCAACAGTGAACGTAGTTTGACTTTGAAATAGCAGTACCTATTTTTTGGTACAGCAGCAACAGTGAACGTAGTTTAACTTTGAAATAGCAGTACCTATTTTTTGGTACAGCAGCAACAATAGACGTAGTTTAACTTTGAAATAGCAGTACCTATTTTTGGGTACAGCAGCAACAGTGAACGTAGTTTGACTTTGAAATAGCAGTACCTATTTTTGGGTACAGCAGCAACAATAAACGTAGTTTGACTTTGAAATAGCAGTACCTATTTTTGGGTACAGCAGCAACAGTGAACGTAGTTTGACTTTGAAATAGCAGTACCTATTTTTTGGTACAGCAGCAACAGTGAACGTAGTTTATATAAACTATATAACTTATTTTTATATATTGCAGTACTAATATTTCTTGACTGCAGGAACAGTGAACCTATTCATATATTGCAGTAGAACTTTTTAGAGCCTTTTTTTATAATTTTTTTATATATTTTTTTAATTATTTTTGTATAAGTTTTTTATAATTTTTTTTTTATTCTTTTATAACTTTTTAATAATTTCGAAATAACAATGCCCTTAGCAGAACAGAGCACAGGACACAGCAGCACCACTGGACTCAGCACAGGATCTCAAAGGAAACCACTGAAAACCAGGACAGGAGCTCCCTAACTACAATCTCCCTCACGAGTGATCGCAGCCAGAATGAACATGGTGGCCGCGAGCGGTGAATTTATGACATCCGAGTCTCGCGAGATCCGACGCGAGACTTGGATGTCATAGCCTCGTTTCAGATTTTTTTTCGCGGGCGGAAATATTCGAACAGTGCTCGGATCCCGTCGGATCCGCACTGTTCGGGTGGGCTCGGATTAGCGAAATCCGAGCCCGCTCATCACTAGTCAGTAATGCTTCTAATTCCACAGAGTAGCGGTATTAGATAGATGAGCCCACTGTAAGTAGCTTGACACTATAGAAACAAAGCTGCATATATAAGGGAGGATTCCTTGTGAAGGACCCTGCCTGAAAGCCGCTGTAACCAGCGAGTAATCTCGGCATAGGAATCGCTATGAAATGAAAGATTGTAGTCTGTACTGTAGCGGCAGCTTGGTATTAACCCAGCACTGTCTAACAAAATACACTTTAGGAGAGAATTGCTATACTAAGGTGAAGAAACAGCAGAGCACAGAAACGCCTAACTGCTATTCTGTGATGCTGTTATTATATATAACAAATGAAGGAAAAAACCCTATGAGTGCCCCTCTGTACATACTCTCTTTTCCTTCTTTTGCTAACATATGCATACTTGCCAACTCTCCCGGAATGTCCGGGAGACTCCCGCATTTTGCGAGAGTCTCCAGGACTCCTGGGCGAGTGTGGCAATCTCCCGAATTCTGCCCACTTCACTAGGAAGTGCCCCACTTCCTAGTGAAGTGGGCAGAATTAGATCCCAAACGCTGCGATTTCGGTCACCCTGCCCCTTCATGCCCCCCTCCACTGGCTGGCTCCCGGAAGGGAGCTAAAGAAAGTAGGTAAGTATGAACATATGTTGTTATATGTGAGGGTGCACCTCTCACAGTGATTCAATACCAATACAGTTCAGTATCTTTACTGACTTTATAGATATCTCTGGTTCTCTTTAAAGGGTTTACCCTGTGCGGTTCACAATTTTTTTAGCTCATTTGGGATACAACAATGTCCAGAAACGCGCTGATAGGATGGTGACAGGGGCCTCTGTGAGAAGTTCTGAGAGACCGGCATGTGAGAGCCGTGTAAAAGGTGAGCAAAACATTGCCCCATTCCAAAGCAAGCAACTAGAGCTAAAGTACTGTTATCTCTAGTGCACACAGATGTGTGTGGTCCAATGTAGGTGAAATCAGTTAGTGGCTATAGATATTTTATGACACTCATTGATGAAGCCACTAGGATGACACATGTCTGCTTCATTAAAGCCGAAAGTGAAGTTGTTAGCAAAATTGAGGGATACAAGAGCCTAGTAGAGACTCAAATGGGTCTGAAATTAAAAAGCTTTGAGATCCGACAATGGGAGAGAGTATGACAACAGGGCTTTAACTGAGTTCTTGAGAAAATATGGCATACAGCACCACCTAACAATTGCCTACAAGCCAGAGCAAAATGGTGTGAGTGAACGAGCAAACTGCACAATCGTTGAGTGAACACGTACTATGTTGAGTGACGCAGGCCTGCAGAAAAGCTTTTGGGCAGAAGCAGTGTCCACTTCAGTATCTCTTAAAAACTATGCGCCCATAGTAGCTGTAAATGGCAAAATTCCACTGGAGGAGTGGTCTGAGAAAAATCTAAGTATCAATAATCTCCATTCATTCGGCTGTAAGGCATATGCACATATTACTAAAGAAAGAAGACAAAAGTTAGATCCCAATCAGGGGAGTGTTTCATGCTTTGGTACTGCCTAAGGTTTGTCATTGCCATTTCTACTATCCATGATTTGTTGCTGTACCAATTTGACTTTGACTCTGCATTCTTGAATGGGGAGTTATTAGAGCAGATTTATATGGAGCCACCTGAACACTATAATTATGAAATATTTGAAGAGGGGAAAGTCTGCCTTCTAAATAAATACCTATAGGGCCTAAAGAATAGTGGTGTTAAGTGCGTATTGTCACTAACCAATAACGATTGTCGAACCTTGATTTGTGTTTCCAACGCACAAAGATTTATTCACAAAAAGTAGTATAATATGTTCAAGCGAAGTGATAATAAATACAGCCGTTACTTATCGCAGGCGCTCTGGATCCAGTGTGCAGTCATTCAATCCTGAAGTCTGGGGACAAGATGTCTGCACACTAGATGAGAAGCTGCTGCTTATATGCACACAGGAATACAGTAATGTAATGGAGATGGTATAGCTTGCTTCTATTGGTCCAGGTTTCAGGAAGGTCCAAGGGGTTGTCATCATTGGCTAGTTCATACTAAAGAATCCAAAGGAGGGGGTCATCTCTCCAGGGGGTATGCTCTGCTCTTCCCGCCAAGATTCCTTAGTCTTAAGTAGTTCATAATTCCCTATCATTCATAACTTGTGTATGCACTCTGCGATTCCTTCGCAGAGTGAACCAAACAGTAGCAAATGTTAAGAGGTTTATTATGATACCACACATGATATGGTTCCTTCAACCTGTTCCATATATTTCACTAATGTGCATATAACTTATAATAGATAACATAAATACTACTATATTTCGACATAAATGACTATGTGTTGCAACTACCATTAATGTGTACTATTTTACAAGTATGCGTGTTTGTGCGAATGTATGGTAAAAGACCAAATACTGTAGCAGCCACGTGTTGCAGCTACGTACGTCCTTCCACGCCGTAGCGTGCCCTTATACGTCGTAGCGTACCGTACGCATCTTTTCAGACAAAGACAACCAAGTTTGCTCGACTTTAATTGAAATGACTTTATCCAATTTGCTGACTTCGACAGCTCCACCCTTTGATAGTGTAATAAACTATCACCCAATCACCGTTTCAAGTTCAGGATTATACAATACTTCTTCACAGACCATGATCTCGGTATCTGGTACCACCCTTTCAGTCTCTTTCTCTGTGTTACTCCTATGAGACCATTTTCCACACTTCAACACAGTAGGAACACATTTGACAAATAAACCAATTGCTAAGATGACACCCAGTATAAGGAGAAGAAGCTTACCTTACCCACCAGGGAGTGATAATCCTCCAAAGGATGCCTGCCTATATTCAGAGTACTGGGGGACTGGCATCGTTGGATGCATCTCTCTTCAACTAGGGAGTCGCAAAACTTGCAGATACAATACTCATCAGACAATAGCCCCTCACACTGCCTCCGAGTTCCTGAGCTAGCAGACCTTTTCATAACCCCCGGACCAAGCTTGATAATGGGCTGCTCTGAGTATTCTAATAACTTTTCCTCTGCCTCTATTTCATCCGTATAACTACCAGAACTCTCCTCCATCCTCCATCCTCCTTCACAAAAATAGAATGTCCTAGAAAGAGTAAAAACAAGGAAAATCCTGGAACAAAAGAAAAACAAAAACCGCCACTCTATCGCTGGAAAGATAGTTCTGGGGCAACGTCTCTGGTTCAGGTGTCTCGACTGCAGCCTTTAGGTCTCCCGGAACAGACTCACAAGTGAATGATCTATGTCGTCGGTCTCAGTTTTATCTTGCACTTTCTCCGGATTATGGACTCTCCTGCAGTGGGTGGAATGGACCCAAGTGTCTCTCTCTGCAACCTTCAGTGATGTAGTACTGGTCAGCAGCACTTGGTACGGGCCTTCCCAATGGTCTGTTAAACAACCTGAACGTAAGAAATTGCGGATCATAACATAGTCTCCAGGTTCAACATCATGACAGTTTGTTTCTGGCATACCAGGTGACAGCATTTTTAGTTTTTGTTGCTGTTGCTTTAGCTGTCTACTCATTCTTATAAGATATTGTACAGTCACTTCATTATTACACTTCAAGTCGTCTTGTGGACTCACGATCAAATGAGGTTGTCGTCCGAACAGTATCTCAAAGGGGGACAGATTAAGAGGAGGTCTACGAGTGGTCCGAATGCTATGGAGGACCAATGGCAAAGCCTCAGGCCATGCCAACCCAGTTTCAGCCATTACCTTACCAAGCTTGTTCTTTATAGTACCATTTACTCTCTCCACCTTACCACTGACTTGTGGTCGGTAAGGGGTGTGAAGTCTGCTACCGATTCCCATGAGTTTACACATATTTTGGAAGATATCACCAGTAAAGTGGGTACCCCTATCACTTTCAATGATTCTAGGGATACCGAACCTACATACAAAGTCTTGTACAATTTTCTTTGCAGTGAACACAGCAGTTTTAGTGGCTGCCGGATATGCTTCTACCCAACCGGAAAACACATCAATACAAACTAACACATACTTTAGATTCCTGCACGGTGGTAATTGGATATAGTCAAATTGTATTACCTGAAAAGGTCCGTCTGTAGGAAGGATGTGGGATGGCTCAGTTGGAATAGTTTTCCCGACATTTTTCCTCAAGCAAGTAAGACATGACATTGCCTTCTTACCAGCCTGAGAGGAAAATCCGGGAGCACACCAGTATGCTCTCACCAGTTTGCACATACCTTCTTTACCCAGGTGAGTCAGGCCGTGTGCTGCTTCAGCCAGGCTTGGATAGTACATTCGGGGAGCTACAGGCTTACCTTGTCCATCCCTCCAGAGTCCTGAGGACTCTTGACCACATTCCTTCCCCTTCCAGACCGCCTTTTCCTGCAGGGAACACAAATCTTGCATTTCAATTAATTTCTGCATGTCTAATGTCTGAAAAACCTTCATAGTCTTGGTCGATACAGTCATAGGTTGCCCTGCTGCCCATTTAGCAGCTTCGTCTGCCCTGTTGTTGCCCAATGACACTGAGTCTTCTTCAAAGGTATGGGCTTTGCACTTTATGACGGCTACTGTTCTGGGTAACTGTATCGCTGTCAGAAGTCCTTTTATGTGTTGTGAGTGTGCCACTGGCATACCTGCTGCTGTCGTAAAGTTTCTAAGACGCCAAAGGGCCCCAAAATCGTGCACTACCCCGAAGGTGTACCTAGAGTCAGTATATATATTGGCTGATTTACCCTCTGCCAATTCACACGCTTTCCTTAGTGCTACTAGTTCCGCCACCTAGGCTGAGTGAGTTGGGCCAAGGGGTTCAGCTTCTACCACATCCTGATCGTCTACCACAGCGTAACCAGTACATAGCTCTCCCGTCTCTGTCTGTCTATGACAACTTCCGTCTGTATAAAACGTAAAATCTACATTTTTTAAGGGGGTGTCACGTATGTCGGGCCTTGCAGTAAAGGTCTGATTCAGGTGTTCCATACAGTCATGCATGTCAGTATTCTTGCCTAACTCATCATCAACCAGGGTCTCCTCACCTCCCACCCTTTGTGTCTCTAGAGACACATATGGAAGGTATGTAGCTGGATTTAAGGTGCTACATCGTTTGATGGTGATGTTTGAGGGTGCAATCAGGGCCAGTTCCCACTTTGTGAATCTAGCTGATGAAACATGTCTAGTTTGGGCTGAATTTAACAGAGCTGATACACAGGGCTGCCAAGAAGAATTCAGGGCCCGGGTACAACAAATTCATGGGGCCCCCCTCATAGTGAAGTAAGCCCCAAAATTTTTTTGCGACGCCTTACGGCGGCGCAAAAAAGATTAGGTATATGGTCATATATTCAGGGGCGTGGCTAGCCAAACGGCAGTGCAAAAATTTTGGGAGGTGCGGTCATGCATTTGGGGGCGTGGCAAACGTGCCATTGGGGCGTGGCTAACATAAAAACCACTAGGCTCTCAATTCGCAGGAGCGTCACATATGTTTAAGCACTCCTGACTTTCAGGACATCTACCACCACAGGGTAGTATACAAACAATGCAGTGTGTACACAAACAGTTCAGTCTTGGCCTACACCTTACATTGGACACAACATTCACCAAAAATTGGTATTGTCCCTACTAGAATCACAACATTTCACACACTGTGCTGCTCTCTCCTACCTGTTCTTCTCACTTTCTCCACCTGTGGCTGCTGCTTTCTTTAGTTGTGGCTTGTCCGGATCCAGAAATGTTGAAGGACCTATTTTGAAAAAAAAATGGCTACATTTAGAAAATTACAGCCAGCCCCAGCGTTAAATCAATAGCACCCACGATTAATAATTAGGCCTTCCTCCAGCTCCAATATTACAATAATGTGCCCCTTCATCATCGCCATGCCTTATGATCACACTGTGCCCTCCATGCTGTTTTTGCCCCCTTCATCTGGCTCCCCTTCATCAGACTATACTATGCTGCTCCCCCCCTTTTTCAATCCCACTGTGCCATGCCTCCCCCCCCCCTTTGTAACCCCACTGTGTCATGCTGCCCACCATTTTTTAACCCCACTGTGCCATGCTGACCCCTGTTTATTAACCCCACTGTGCCATACTGCCCCGTTTTTTAACCCATCTGTGCTCCCCCCTCAATTTTCACCCCCTCTGTCATGCTGCTTTCCCATTTTTTAACCCCTCTGTGCTCCCCCCTCAATTTTTAACCCCTCTGACATGCTGCTTTCCCATTTTTTAACCCATCTGTGCCCCTCTCATTTTTTAACCCCTCTGACATGCTGCTTTCCCATTTTTTAACCCCTCTGTGCTCCCCCCTCAATTTTTAACCCCTCTGACATGCTGCTTTCCCATTTTTTAACCCCTCTGTGCCCCCACTCATTTTTTAACCCCTCTGACATGCTGCTTTCCCATTTTTTAACCCCTCTGTGCCCCCACTCATTTTTTAACCCCCCTGACATGCTGCTTTCCCATTTTTTAACCCCTCTGTGCCCCCACTCATTTTTTAACCCCTCTGACATGCTGCTTTCCCGTTTTTTAACCCCTCTGTGCTCCCCCCTCAATTTTTAACCCCTCTGACATGCTGCTTTCCCATTTTTTAACCCCTCTGTGCCCCCACTCATTTTTTAACCCCTCTGACATGCTGCTCTCCCGTTTTTTAACCCCTCTGTGCTCCCCCTAATTTTTTAACCCCTCTGACATGCTGCTTCCCCGTTTTTAACTCCTCTGACATGCTGCTTCCCCGTTTTTTAACCCCTCTGTGCCCCCCCTTATTTTTTAACCCCTCTGTCATGCTGCCCCCCCGTTTTTTAACCCCTTTGTGCCCCCTCATTTTTTAACCCCTCTGTCATGCTGCCCCCCCGTTTTTTAACCCCTTTGTGCTCCCCCTCATTTTTTAACCCCTCTGTCATGCTGCCCCCCCCCCCCCCCCGTTTTTTAACCCCTCTGTGCCCCCCTCGTTTTCCTCCCTTCACTTACCTTTTCTCCTCTCTTGGTCTTCTCTGCTGCTCTGTGCTCCATTGCTCCAGACTGACTGAATGCTGGGCATGACATGATGACATCACACCCAGCATTCAGACAGTCTGAATAGAGCACAGAGCAGCAGAGAGGAGGGATGCCGGCTCCGCGATCAGGTGAGTATGTTTTGTTTTTTTTTTAAACTAGCCTGCTCCCCCCACCAACGACCGAGCCCCCCTCCACCCCCCCCCCCCCCCCCGCCAAAAAAAAAAAAAAAAAGGAAAGGAAAAAAAACGTTTTGAAAAAAAAAATTAAAAAATTTTAAAAAATCAGCAGCGCAAGGGCCCGGGCCGGGCCCCCTGACATGCCGGGCCCGGGTAATTAGTACCCGCTCCCCCCCCCTCTCGGCGGCCCTGCTGATACAGCATGGGGTGTATAGACAGTTGAATTAGGTCCTAATACTACGTCCTCGCTCTTACTTACCAGAAGAGCAGTTGCTGCTACACTTCTGAGACATGTTGGGAGTGATCTTGCCACATTGTCCAATTGTGCACTGTAGTATGCTACCGGTCTGCTAGCGTCACCATGTTTCTGTGCGAGGACACCTGCTGCGCAACCATCAGCTTCCGTACAGAATAGCTCAAAAGGCTTTTCATAATCAGGTATTCCCAATGCAGGTGCTCTAGTCAGACTATCTTTAATATTAAAAAATGCTTGCTCTGACTCTTCTGTGTGTACGACACATTCTGGTTTTGAGGAAGAGACTAGCTCCTGCAATGGTAATGCCAGAATAGAAAAACCTGGGATCCAGGATCTACAGTATCCACACATCCCCAGGAAAGTACGAATCTGCTTCTGGCTCTGCGGCAGAGTCATGTGTTGTATGGCCTCAATCCTGTCGGTTGTCAGGTGTCTTAGCCCCTTGGTGAGGCAGTGTCCTAAGTATTTGACCTTAGTCTGACATGGCTGTAATTTATCCTTTGCCACCTTGTGCCCTGTTTGTGAAAGATTAAGCAACAACTATTTTGTATCATGTAAACATGACATAAAAGAATCAGAGCACAGCAACAAATCATCCACATATTGAATTAGAACAGATCCATTGTGGGGTTGAAAGGATTGCAAACAGTAATGTAAGGCTTGGGAGAAGATACTGGGGCTGTCAATGAACCCCTGGGGTAGTCTGGTCCATATGTATTGCACTCCCCGGTAGGAGAATGCAAAAAGGTATTGGCAGTCAGGGTGAAGAGGGACTGAGAAGAAAGCAGAACATAGATCAATGACAGTAAAGTGACTAGCAGACGGTGGAATCTGCATGAGGATGACAGCTGGATTCGGCACTACGGAGAATTGGCTCTCAACAACTTTATTAATTCCCCTTAAGTCCTGGACTAATCTATAGCCCCTCTCCCCACTCTTCTTCACAGGGAAAATGGGACTATTTGCTGTACTGGCTGTACGAATTAAAATCCCTTGTTGTAACAGCCTCTCAATAACAGGATATACCCCTAGTTCCACCTCCGGTTTTAATGGATACTGTGGGATTTTTGGAGCTATCCCACCACTTTTTAGATTGACCATGACAGGGGCTACGTTTGCCATCAGTCCAGTGTCCTGTCCATCTCTGGTCCATAGTGAACCTGATATTTCCAGCAACATCCCCTTTACTTGAGATGGACTTTGTTCTATAACAGGAGAGTGTAACATTAACCTTTGAGGGGTGTCCAATATATCCTGCAGCTCATGTGCGATCTTCTCCGGTATATCTAAGAACACACCATCTGGAGTACAGTATATGACACATCCCATTTTACATAACAAGTCTCTTCCCAGCAAGTTAGTAGGAGCCGCCGCAGCCAAGAGAAACGAATGCTTGGTTTGCAGGGGCCGGTAGTAACTTCAGAGGGTTTAGTTAGTGGATAATGGAACACTTTTCCCATTACCCCCATGGCTGGAATGGTTTCATTGGTCACCTGTAGATTGAAAGGAGAGGTTATCACAGATCGGGCCGCCCCTGTATCTACAAGAAAGGTTTGTTTCCTACCAGCTATGTCAACTATCATTGTTGGTTCTTCTCTCAGACTCTCAGTTAACCTCACTGGCCGTAGACTACAGGTATGACCTGACTCCTAGCGCTGGCTATTGCTTTCCCGCGCAGCATTTGCTGCTATAACATGTGCAAGTAACTGTGTGTTCTCTTGCCTATGTGTGTTTCTCCGTGGAGGATACCTATATGATTCCCTATCCATATGTGTATCCTGTCTTGCTTTTTTACAATCTCTTGCGAAATGGCCTTCTTTGTTACACTTAAAACATCTGATTATTCTATATTTCTTATTATGTGGGTTGTATGCTGGTGCTTGTGTATGCATCCCCTCTAGAGCCTGTATACTTACCGTCATTAACCTATCACTTTTCTCTTCCTTTTTTCTAAAAAGGTTTTTGTCATGCTCCACAGCAGACTCCCTAAGAGAATCTACTGTGATGCCTCTCCAATTAGGTAATGTGGTTTGTACTCTCGTCTTTAAATTTTCTCTAAGGCCATCCATTAATACTCCTACAGCTACCTCTCTGTGATGTGGGTCCTCACCTATGTTGGATATCCCAGTAAACCGTCTTATCGCTGCTATAGCTCTATCAAAGTAATCTGAGGCTGTTTCACTATCCTTTTGTTTTATGGTGAAAATCTTACTCCAATTTACTACTACTGGAAAATAGATGGCTGAATGTTTGACAATTTGTTCTATATTTTCTTAGTTAATCTCATCAGTCAAGGTGTCATCTTCATCCAACAAACAATCTTTAATAAATTTTTGTATGTCAGTATGGGGAGGAAGACACGCCCTCAACACTACACGCCAATCCTTATCGGTTGGTTCGTGTGCATTTCCTAAGTCTTTAACAAATTTCTGACACTTTGCCAACTCTTTTCTAGGATCTGGGAATTCAGTCATAATGAAACGTAATTCTGATCTAGTCCAGGGACAATGCATTGTAACATTTCTTAAAGGAACTACACCATCCTTATCCGGTTTCCCATTGGGAACTGATATTGTGCGGACTGTGTATGCACCCACTGGTTCACTGGTTTCAGAAGTCACTACCGGATCTGCTGTTTCAAGATTTAGAACGCTATCACTCTTAGTGATCACACTACTCTCACCTATCTCAGCCATTGCTCCTTTCCCATACTTACGCTGAACCTCTAGCATATTAACAGCATGAGCAATGGCCGAAATCACAGTGGGTTCATCTTCATCTTCTGATACACTTGTTTTAAACTGGCTTAAAACAGGATACAACTTAGCAATTTTCCTTTTTTTCAGTTTTAATAACGGCTGTACTTATCGTTCCCACCACCTTATGTGGCGGGGGCGCGTTTGCGCTGTGTTCGCCACGCTTCTCAACGGATACTTCTACCGTGCGCGTGCTTTTCGCCACGCCTACTTCCGCTGTGCATTCTCTGCTCTGCCACGTGTTACCTTCCATTTGCCACAATTTTAAACAATCATTATTTCTATTTCTCTTTTTCGTTGACTTAATCAACCATACTTTATCTTTTACAGTCTTTAGTACCTCTGCATAAAAAATCCCTATTGTTGGGAAAGGCCTATCACAATCTTTGGTCATCTTGACCCACGTGTCGCAATACGCAGTTTCGTATGCACCATATTTCTTACACATGAGAAATCTCGCTGAACCAATAGGCCCTTCCTTAGGCAGTACACTGGCTATCTCTTTGCTTAGCACCCATGTTGAACAATACCTTCTACACGGAACACAGACACACCGCAATGCTCTGTTCCTTCCGGCCAACAATACCCTTTTATGTGGAACACAGACACACTGCAATGCTCTGTTCTTTCCACCCAACAATTTCAACCCTGTTGCTACAATCACCGCTAGAGATCTCTAATGCCCGGTGAATGTATTTCCAAATAGCCGCGTCCACTCGCTTACTCTTGTTCCGAACAAGAATCCCTAACACAGAAATAGTTCCTCGATAGCCCGGCTATCTCAAATTCCTGTTGAGTTTATTATCGCTGGGAGCGCAAGTTGATAAAATCAAACTGCCTTTCCAGTATAATTCCTCCTAGCTGCTTCACCAATTCACACTAACGGTGCGGTTAGATCGCACTGCCTACCAATACTAATTATTAGAAAACCTTGCGATCTATTGGTAGCGCTTTGCGAAAACCCGGTTTTCGCATTCGGTATACCTGCCCTGTATACCGTCCTTCAGTTGGGCAATCCACCTCGTCAGACAGCAACTGAGCACAATGAATAGTAAACAGTGTATCTACGTTACAAAATCACACACTATACACCTTTTCTGCGCAGAAAATCAAAAGTTCCCAACAACAGTAATAATGTCTCAGAGGTTTTCACAAGTAATTATACTATGCACATATAATAACTATCAAAACGATTGTTTAACCACGTGGCAAATCTACCGGAAGTTCGCGTACGCACAGCAGAAAATACACATACGCTAAGCAATGCAATACAGTTAAAACGCACAATGACAGTAAAGAGAAACAGTTTTCTCTTTTGTCCCTAGGTTCTAGTTAGCGTGCTCTAGACAATGCAAAACGGACATTCGGTTTCACAACACAGAGTAAAATTCAGGTTTTGAACACATTGCGTTCTTATCCGTTTATGACGCGTCTCCACCCTTTGTTGAGGAACCGAAATCCGTTGGACTTGCGTATCATTGGCAACGAAACCTCCAAAGCTGACGAGCCCCCAAATTGTTAAGTGCGTATTGACGCTAACCAATAACGATTGTCGAACCTCGATTTGTGTTTCCAACGCACAAAGATTTATTCGCAAAAAGTAGTATAATATGTTCAAGCGAAGTGATAATAAATACAGCCGTTACTTATCGCAGGCGCTCTGGATCCAGTGTGCAGTCATTCAATCCTGAAGTCTGGGGACAAGATGTCTGCACACTAGATGAGAAGCTGCTGCTTATATGCACACAGGAATACAGTAATGTAATGGAGATGGTATAGCTTGCTTCTATTGGTCCAGGTTTCAGGAAGGTCCAAGGGGTTGTCATCATTGGCTAGTTCATACTAAAGAATCCAAAGGAGGGGGTCATCTCTCCAGGGGGTATGCTCTGCTCTTCCCGCCAAGATTCCTTAGTCTTAAGTAGTTCATAATTCCCTATCATTCATAACTTGTGTAGCGTACCGTACGCATCTTTTCAGACAAAGACAACCAAGTTTGCTCGACTTTAATTGAAATGACTTTATCCAATTTGCTGACTTCGACAGTGGTCATTGTTGGTATATAAAACTGGATGCTGGACATGGAGTTTATGAGGTCAAAAACTGATTATTGTTTGTATTGCAAAACTATAGAGGAAAAGTTGTTCATCATAGTGGTGTACATAGATAATCTGTTGCTAGCAGGCCAGGAGAGACCCATCACAAGTGTAGAGCATCTGTTGAAACAAAATTTCAGATTAAAAGATCTAGACCCTGCAAATAAGTTGTTAGGTATGATGATTGTGCAAGATCTGAGTACTGGGACTCTTACAGTTGATCAACAGACACATATTGAAAAAATATGGGATGTGTGATACAAAACCAGTAAGCACACCACCTACTGATAAAAGCTTAAAAATGGCTAAAGATATTTGTCACCAACAAGCACTGAAGAGATAGAGGAAATGAGTCAAATCCCTTACCAAAGTGCTGTTGAAGCTTAATGTATGCAAGTATTGGGACGCACCCCGACATCATACATGAAGTGAGTCGTGTGAGTCAATTTACTATCAATCCTGGAAAACAACACTGGACTGCAGTCAAAAGAATCCTAAGATACTTAAAAGGTACTAGTTCTTTAAAGTTGAGATTTACAAAAATCAAATATTCAACTTTAGAGACTTGCTGTGATGCTGATTTGGGATTCGATGAGGATGATTGTCGTTCCTACACAGGGTACCTGTCAGCTGGGTGAGCAGAAAGCAATCCCCTGTTGCCCTATTCAAAACTGAGGTGGTGTGCATGGCACTCAGAGAAACCGCAAAATAAGCTTTATGGCTAAAAGAGACTGTGTGAACTCGGTAGTCTTTATCAGAGTGAGACCATCAACATTGAGTATGACAACCGTGGAGCAATTGATTTGTCTTCCAGCACAAAGCACTATGGACGGTCCAAACACATCGCCATAAGACACCACTTCATTCGTGAGTTAGTGAAGAAAAAGTCTGTCAGTGTGAGGATAATCCAGCTGACATGTTAATGAAGGGACTGACATCACACTTGCTAATTGTGTTTCTGAGAAAATGTGGACTGGAATTTACTTAATGATGTTGATATGTTTCACCATAAGCTTGTTTTGTTTGATAACCCTTGTTTTCTGGTTACAGGGAGACTTTATCTAGGAATGTTTGATAAAGTAAAATGTTTTTCTTTGTGAGTGGAGACATCACTAGGCAAGGGGGGGGGGGTGTTAGAATGGAGAGCTTAGATCCATCTCCTATTGGTGCCCGCAGTTTCCCCTTTGGTCAAGTGGAACAGGAAGTGGGGCAGACGCCTCATATCCTATATGCGCTACTGCGCAAGCACGAACAGCGCAAACCAGGAGTTCAGCTTCTGCGTCGAGGAGGGGAGACGGGGAAACTCTCACCACAATGTATATCAATGTAGGAGAAGAGTCTGCCCACAACAGGCTGCTGCACAGATGCGCAGCATACCAGAGTATTATAACCTGCATGTATATAAGTGTATACAGACTAGGGATGTGCACGGGCGACTTTTGAGGTCTCGTGTTTTGTGTTTTGGATACGGATTTTCTCGATGTTTTGGGTTCGGATTTGTTTCGCAAAACACCTGCCGAAAGGTTTTGGTTCGGATTTAAGGTTTTGGATTCGGATTTTTTTTGAAAAAAGCATAAAAAGTTAAAAAATCAATTTTTTGGGCTTATTTTCACTCCTACGCTATTATTGACCTCAATAACATTCAATAACAAGCATTTCCACTAATTTACCGTGTATTCTGAACACCTCACAATATAGTTCTTAGTCCAAAACGTTGCAACGAGCTATCTTTCTGGACTGCGTAGTGGAGTGGTCCCCACAATATAAATTAAAAACCCTGAACTTGTATGATTCGCACCAATAATGTACCTGGACTGCGTAGAGGAGTGGGTCACCACAACATATATAATAAGAAAACCATCAACTGGTATGAATCGCACCGAATAATGTACCTGGACTGCATAGAGGAGTGGGTCACCACAATATAAATTAAAAACCCTGAACTTGTATGATTCGCACCAATAATGTATCTGGACTGCGTAGAGGAGTGGGTCACCACAATATAAATGAAAAACCCTGAACTTGTATGATTCGCACCAATAATGTACCTGGACTGCGTAGAGGAGTAGGTCACCACAATATAAATTAAAAACCCTGAACTTGTATGATTCGCACCAATAATGTACCTGGACTGCGTAGAGGAGTGGGTCACCACAATATAAATTAAAAACCCTGAACTTGTATGATTCGCACCAATAATGTACCTGGACTGCGTAGAGGAGTGGGTCACCACAATATATATAATAAGAAAACCATCAACTTGTATGATTCGCACCAATAATGTACCTGGACTGCGTAGAGGAGTGGGTCACCACAATATAAATTAAAAACCCTGAACTTGTATGATTCGCACCAATAATGTACCTGGACTGCGTAGAGGAGTGGGTCACCACAATATAAATTAAAAACCCTGAACTTGTATGATTCGCACCAATAATGTACCTGGACTGCGTAGAGGAGTGGGTCACCACAATATATATAATAAGAAAACCATCAACTTGTATGATTCGCACCAATAATGTACCTGGACTGCGTAGAGGAGTGGGTCACCACAATATAAATTAAAAACCCTGAACTTGTATGATTCGCACCAATAATGTACCTGGACTGCGTAGAGGAATGGGTCACCACAATATATATAATAAGAAAACCATCATCTTGTATGATTCGCACCAATAATGTACCTGGACTGCGTAGAGGAGTGGGTCACCACAATATTATTTAAAAACCCTACACAGGTCTGAATTCCACCCAAAAAGTTTAAGGACTGCGTAGTGTAGTGTTCCCCACAATATTATTTAACATTTTTGCAGCAACAGTCAACGTTGTTTAATATCTGATACACCTCTATCTGGACTGCATAGTGGAGTGGCCCCGGTACCCAATTTGGTACCGGAGCCACAATACCTCCTCCAAACATGGTACAGACCATTCGTCATTGAGATCCCATCAAGTATGTTAAAGACAGACAGGGTCGAAGTGTTATTGGTTGACTTTGTAAACCAAAAAACTGTCCCTGTTGCACATAGTCGTGCAATGAAGACTGACTTTTTCATTTAAAGGCACCATCTTTCAAGTGTAGTGTTTGTAAGTCATATTATACTTTTGGTAAAATTGGTTTATTTTGTTCCTCTTTATGGTAACTACTCATAGAATTAAAGTATTAAATAGAAGCGGCAGTTCCTCTTTATGGGAATTAGTAGTAGAATTAAAGTATTAAATAGAATTAAAGTATTAAATAGAGTGGTATAGAGTGGTAGTGTGGTATGGAGTGGTTCCCACAATATAATAATAAAACCCTCAACTGGTCTGAATTCCACAAAACAAGTATCTGGACTGCATAGAGGACTGGCCACTGGCCACCACAATATAATATATAGAAAACCTTCAACAGGTCAGAATTACACCCAAAAATAGTATCTGGACTGCGTAGGGTAGTGGGCACTGGGCACCACAATAAAAAAATATATAGAAAACCTTCAATAGGTCTGAATTAAACCCAAAAATAGTATCTGGACTGCATAGAGGACTGGCCACTGGCCACCACAATATAATATATAGAAAACCTTCAACAGGTCAGAATTACACCCAAAAATAGTATCTGGACTGCGTAGAGTAGTGGGCACTGGGCACCACAACAAAAAATATATAGAAAACCTTCAACAGGTCAGAATTACACCCAAAAATAGTATCTGGACTGCGTAGAGTAGTGGGCACTGGGCACCACAATAAAAAATATATAGAAAACCTTCAACAGGTCTGAATTAAACCCAAAAATAGTATCTGGACTGCATAGAGGACTGGCCACTGGCCACCACAATATAATATATAGAAAACCTTCAACAGGTCAGAATTACACCCAAAAATAGTATCTGGACTGCGTAGAGTAGTGGGCACTGGGCACCACAATAAAATATATAAAAAAACCTTCAACAGGTCTGCATTACACTGCAAATACGGCTGCTCCTCCATCCTCTCCATCATATACATGTTGGAGTTTCAGCGTGTGAAAACCTCTTGTTTTTGATAATGTCAGTGCATTTTGAATATTTTTCAATTTGCCCCACACCACTGAATGTACTTTATCTATGATACGCATCTATCTATCTTGACTGCGTAGTGTGGTGGCCCCGGTACACAATGTGGTACCGAGGCCACAATATAATTAAAAAACCCTCCAAAAAAGGGTATAGACTGCGTAGTGTGGTGTGCCCGGAACACAATTTTTTACAGCGCCAACAATATAATTAAAAAATTGGGCATCAACTGTCACCGTTGTTTAATATCTGATACACCTAAATATGGACTGCACAGTGGAGTGGCCCCGGTAGTAAATTTGGTGCCGGGGCCACAATACCTCCTCCAGCTTCCAAGTGTAGTGTTTATAAAGACAGACAGCGTCGAAGTGTTATTAGTTGACTTTCTTAACCCTAAAATTGTCCCTGTTGCAAATATTCGTGTAATGGACAGTTACTTTTTCATTGAAAGACTCAAGCTTTCAAGTGTTGTGTTTATAAAATATAAACAACAATACATTAGTTTTAGAGCACGTCAATACCTCTTGTTTTAAATTATGACAGGGCATTTTACTTTTGGTTTAATTTCTTGAATTTGTTTAAATTTGGTTTTACTTTTTGAACATGGCAAACGACTGTTGATTGGTCATATAATGCATAAAAAAAAGTTACAAGATGGAATTGTCCTTGGGCCCTCACACCCACCCTTATGTTGTTGAAATAGGACATGCACACTTTAACAAACCAATCATTTCAGCGACAGGGCCTACCAAACAACTTTGGCTGAAATGATTGGTTTGTTTGGGCCCCACACCAAAAAAGCTATTCATCTCTCCCTGTACAGACTAAACAGGCTCTACTGAGGCAAGATGTCGTCCTCATCCTCAACCTCTGATTCCTCTCCCCCTACAGTGTGTACTTCCTCCTCATCACACATTATCAATTCGTCCCCGCTGGACTCCACAACCACAGGTCCCTCTGTACTATCTGGAGGGCAGTGCTGTACTTCATTGAGGAATTGATTATTCATTTTTATAAACATCATTTTTTCAACGTTATGAGGAAGCAACCTCCTTCGCCGCTCACTGACCAGGTTCCCTGCTGCACTAAAAATTCTTTCCGAGTACACACTGGAGGGGGGACAACTCAGGTAAAATAGAGCCAGTTTGTACAGGGGCTTCCAAACTGCCTTTTTTTCCTGCCAGTAACAATATGGACTGTCTGACATGTCTACTTGGATGGTGTCAGCAAAGTAATCATCCACAATTTTTTCTATTGTGACAGCATCCAATGCAGCGAGAATAGACATGTCTGCAATGGTTGGCAGGTCCTTCAGTCCGGACCAGATGTTATCAGCATCCCCGCCAGCGCCTCTTTTGGGAAAACTGAGCTTTTTCCTCGCAGCCATAGATGTGGAACAAAATGAGGGTGGAGCTGTTGGCATGTCACGGTCCTCTTCAGAGGACAATCTCCTGACCAGCAGGTCTTTGCACCGCTGTAGACTTGTGTCCGCCGGAAACAGAGACACAACATACTCTTTAAACCGAGGATCGAGAACGGTGGCCAGGATGTATTCCTCTGACTTTAAAAGAGTGACCACCCTCTGATCCTGGCAAAGCGTACGAAGGGCTACATCCACAAGAGCTACATGCTTGGTGTAATCGCAATGGCTTACCAGCTCCTCCCTCACTTTCTCCAGCTGCTTCTGCAACAGCCTGATCAGGGGAATGACCTGACTCAAGCTGGCAGTGTCGGAACTGACTTCTCGTGTGGCAAGTTCAAATGGCTGCAGAACCTTGCACAACACGGAAATCAGTCTCCACTGCGCTTGACTGAGGCGCATCCCCACTCCTTTGCCTATGTCGTAGGTGGCTGTGTAGGCCTGAATGGCCCTTTGCTGCTCCTCCATCCTCTGCAGCATATAGAGGGTGGAGTTCCAGCGCGTCACAACCTCTTGTTTGAGGTGATGGCAGGGCAGGTTCATGCTTTTTTTATGTGCCTCTAGTCTGCGGTAGGCACTGGCTGAATGCCGAAAGTGTCCAGCAATTTTGCGCGCCACCGCAAGCATCTCCTGCACACCCCTGTCACTCTTGAGGTAATGCTGCACCACCAAATTAATGGTGTGGGCAAAACATGGCACGTGCTGGAAATTGCCCATATTTAATGCCCGCACAATGTTACTGGCATTGTCTGACACCACAAATCCCCATGAGAGTCTAAGTGGGGTAAGCCACTGGGAGATAATTTACCTCAGTTTCTCTAATATGTTGTCAGCGTTGTGCCTCTTATTAAAGCCTGTAATACACAATGTTGCCTGCCTTTGCACGAGCAGCCATTTTGTAGATGCTGCTACTGATGCAGCTGTTGCTGTTGCTGCGGAAGGCGATGCATCTACCCAGTGGGCTGTCACAGTCATATAGTCCTTCGTTTGCCCAGAACCACTTGTCCACATGTCCGTGGTTAAGTGGACAGTGGGTACAACCGCATTTTTTAGAGCACTGAGGACACTTGATCGTACTTCTCTGTACATTTTTGGTATCGCCTGCCTAGTGAAGTGGAATCTCGACGGGATTTGGTACCGGGGACACAATACCTCCATCAACCCTCTAAATCCCACTCCACTGATGGCGGACACCGGGCGCACGTCTAACACCAACATTGCAGTTACAGCCGCAGTTATACGCTTTGCAATAGGGTGACTACTATCGTATTTTATGGTCATGGCAAACGACTGTTGGACGGTCAATTGTTTTGTGAAAGACTTAGCGGTCTTACGACTTCCCCTCTGGGAAGATGACCGACTAACAGCAGCAACAGCAGCAGTGGCAGTAGTAGGCGTACCGCTGCAGGATTCCTCAGATGAATCCCGTATTGAGGAGGACTCAGTCTGGCTGCTGACTTGGGCTGCAGGACTGAATCTGATGGAGATTGTGGAGGAAGTTGACGAGGAGGGTGTTGCTGGTGTGTATCCAACTGGACCACGGGATTTAGGTGTCCCTGTACCGATGAGGGTCCTAGCCCCAGTTCCTGAACTAACCACTGAACTATAAAGGTTATTCAGGTGACGTATAAGGGAGGATGTTCCTAGGTGGGCAAGATCCTTACCCCTGCTTATATGAGCTTTACATAAGCTACATATGGCCATACATTGGTTGTCTGAATTTGGATAAAAATAACTACAGACCGAAGAGGTGCATTTTTTGGTCTTCTGACCAGGCATGACGATGGGCTTTTTCATCCCATGGACATCAGCTGTTTCCCCCCCCTGGTGCCTCATTTACAATAACCACATCACCATCCTCATCATCAAGTTCCTCCACAGCGCCAGCTACATCATCAATAGCCTCCTCCCGAGCCACCTCTTCCCGTACAGTGATGGGAAGGTTAGGCTTGACAACCACCAACACCCTTGGACTCGCCTTGAGGATTTGTGATAATTTCTCTTTAGAAGGCAGAGTTGTTTGCTGTTTTGTTGCTGACAGCATAACTCTCTTCAATTTTTTGTAGGGGGGGGGGGGAGGAGGAGGGATAAGATCCGTGGGTGAAGCTGAACCACTAGTCATGAACACGGGCCAGGGCCTAAGCCGTTCCTTGCCACTCCGTGTCGTAAATGGCATATTGGCAACTTTACGTTTCTCCTCAGATGATTTTAAGTTTCTCTTCTTGCTACTTTTTCTTAACTTGGGCTTTTTGGATTTTACATGCCCGGTACTACGAGATTGGGCATCGGGCTTGGAAGACGACGTTGATGGCATTTCATCGTCTATGTCATGACTAGTGGCAGCAGCTTCAGCATTAGGAGGAAGTGGGTCTTGATCTTTCCCTACTTTATCCTCCAAATTTTTGGTCTCCATTATATGTAGCACAAGATACTGCAGAATGTGTGAACTTGGTAATATTGCAGTACCAATGGACTTATACTGCTGGATTGGTTTTGCAAATTTGGTTATAATTACTTTTTTTTAAAAAAAAAATATTTTAATATTTTTTATAACTTTTTTTTTTATTTTTTATAAAACTTGGGAATAATGGGGAAATAACTATGCCCTTAGAAGCACAGAGCACAGGACACAGCACCACTGGACTGAACAGGACACAGCACAGGACCCAGCAGCACTACGGAACTCAGTAGGACAGAGCACAGGACACAGCACCACTGGACTGATACTGCAGAATGTGTGAACTTTGTAATATTGCAGTACCACTGGACTTTTACTGCTGAATGTGTGAACTTGGTAATATTGCACTACCAATGGGCTTATACTGCAGGATTGGTTTTGTAAATTTGGTTATAATTATATATTTTTTTTAAAATTTTTATTTTTATTTTTTTTTTTACTTTTTTTTTATTTTTTAAAAACTTGGGAATAATGGGGAAATAACTATGCCCTTAGAAGCACAGAGCACAGGACACAGCACCACTGGACTGAACAGGACACAGCACAGGACCCAGCAGCACTACGGAACTCAGTAGGACAGAGCACAGGACACAGCACCACTGGACTGATACTGCAGAATGTGTGAACTTTGTAATATTGCAGTACCACTGGACTTTTACTGCTGAATGTGTGAACTTGGTAATATTGCAGTACCAATGGGCTTATACTGCAGGATTGGTTGTGCAAATTTTGTGGTAATTAAAAAAAAATTAAATTAGTTTTTGGTATTTTTTTAAATAACTTTTTTTTTTTTTTTAAACACAGGGGAATATTGGGGAAATAACTATGCCCTTAGAAGCACAGAGCACAGGACACAGCACCACTGGACTGAACAGGACACAGCACAGGACCCAGCAGCACCACTGACCTCAGAAGGACAGAGCACAGGACACAGCACCACTGGACTGAGCACAGCACAGCACAGCACAGCACTGAACTGAACAGCACGAGATATAGCAGGACAGAGGACCACTTAACACACCCTCCCTCTACCCTGATCAATGCCCGAGTGAAGATGGCGGCGACTAGCGGGGAATTTATAGGATCCGAGTATCGCGAGATCCGACAACGGGATTATGAGTCAGAGCCTCAGTTTCAGATTTGAATTTGGCGCCAATACCCGGATCTGTCTCGGATCCGACTTGGATCGGCATCGTTCGGGTGGGCTCGGATTTCATAAATCCGAGTGCGCTCATCTCTAATACAGACTGCATATATATGAACCTGGTGCTGATGCTAGATACACCTAAGTATAATTTTATATGACTTCAATTTATATTTTAAATTTGACTGTATTTTAAATCGGAATAAACATCTCTAAGTAAAAAACTTTAAAAATATTATGCTAGGATCTTTTCTTCTGACATTTATTTTTTTGGATATGATATCAAAAACAACTTTGAGGAAAAAACACTTCCAATACAAGATTTTAAGGTAATCCATATAAAGAAACAATTTTGGGTGTGTTTCAGTATTCTTTTCAGTAAGTGTTGGATCACAAGGGGGACACGTGTGATTTTTAACTCTTCACCTGAACATAGATAAGGCCAATAAAGAAAATAATTTCTAGTTAGCTTCCATTTCACAAGGACTTTTGAAGATTGGGACTATTATATTCACTTTGTTCTATCATATTTATATTCATCTTGTTTCTATTATATTTTTTTACATACATTGGATGTAGTTTCCATTTAGTTTACACAGACTGTACTGTGTTCTGTTTTTCCATTTCTCTTTTTTATATATTATCCATGATTGACCGATGACAACCTGTTTGAAAAACTAAGGGATGTCATTGCAATATGCCTTATCCTGCTCTTACTCTCCTGAGGATATGTCATTTGTGATAACACCACCAATATTGTGAGAGCATTACAGTGGGGAGAATTCCATCACATTCCCTGTTTTGCTCACACAATCAACTTGGTGGTACGGAGCTTTTAAAAAATGACAGTGACATGAAGGAGATGCTGTCTGTGTCCCGAAATAATTTGGGTAATTTTCGGCATTCTGTAAACTTTCACCTTTATTAGAGAGGTGTTTTTTTCATTAAAAAGGTACAAGCTTTTTGTTTACATTTTTTGTTTCCCTGACTTAAAACTACTATGTACTTGAACATAGGCTTTAGCACATGACAGAGAGAGATTAGTATCATCATGACCGAGACTGGAGAGAGAGAAGAACAATGTGACTGAAGACTGGAGAGTAACAAGAAAACTGCTACCCCTGTTTCTGTGTTACTGTTAAGGTACTTCTTCTTTCAACTATCAACGTCCTTCAGCTTGTCTGTGATTTATTATAAACCAGTTAACTGGGAGTCCAGTAATCAAGACACACATGGGTATATCCTTTTAAGATACTGAGTTGAGGTCATTTATTTTGCATCACCTTTTTATAGAGCTTATTGTGTCACTACATTAATTATTTCTCCCAAGTCTTTTAAGAATATAACATACGTTGCTACTAGCTACAGAGTAACATATTCAACAATGCCCCCAGTCCTAATTTGGATATCAGTAGTTTTCTTTCTCCCATGAACAGTCACAAGTTGAATTTCTTTATCTGTATACTTCAGTTCCCAGCTTGCGATGCTGTGTGTGTGTGTGTGTGTGGGGAGGCAACCAAATTCCATCCTTTAATCATACTAGCAAGGCCACAGCTGTAAATTGGTTCTTAGAACATCAACTGATTTGTCTAAGGTTAAACAACTCAAAGTGTTTTTTTATATTATTACCACCATTCTGCCTTGTAAGCCTCCTAAACCTCCACATTACTAATGGCACTGAGACTGGAAAGTGACAAGAACAATGTGACTAGTGATGGATTGTGGCACAGTAGAATGTCACTGGAGGCTTTGAAGAACACTGACAGCCCTATTATTAGAATTTCCATTTCAGCACTGAACACTGCCACCTCTCCTGTTTCTGGGTGAGCTATGGCACAGTAGAATGTCACTGGTGCCTTTGAAGAACACTGCCAGCCCTATAATTCGTCTTTCAGCACTGAAAACTGCCACCTTTCCTGTTTCTGTTTGAGCTATAACTCTGTAGAATGTCACTGGAGACTTTGAAAAACACTACCACCCCTCTTTCTGTTTTAGCAACGATGCTGCCCAACTGCACTGGAGACTGCCAACAACCCTGCTACCCCTTCTGTGTCTCTCTGTGAACTGGCGCTGGATCTCCGTTAGGGCGGTATTTATAGAATCCAAAACTCTCGAGATCGGATGACACGACAACGCGACAGTGACATTTTGCCTCGTTTTCAGTTCCGAGGGCACGCGAAAGTACTGAGCTGGCTCGGCTCGGTGCTCAGATCGGCTATGTTCGTGTGGGCTCAGTTTTCCAAAAACCGAGCCCGAGCATTTCTACTTAAAACCTGTGTGATGTCCAGCACCTCACCTGTTACATTATCAAATAATTTAGCAAAATCTTCTAACTGATGCATATTTTTCACACAACCCCCAAATGCCAATAAAGAGACTCCCAACTTGCTTTACCAAGGCTGATAATTTAAATCATGACTATATTGTCTGTTAATTCATCTTTCCTGCAGCAAATTGCGTGTCACAGCTCATAAATCAATGCAGTCTTGTATCCAGATAGTAGTGGACAGTAATGCTAAAGTACAAGTACCTGTGTGGAGGACTTACCTGGCCGGGGCCGTCGTCGTCCTTCGGGCGGCGGTTCCCTCGGTTCAGCCGGGACGGTGAGCCAATCAGGGCTCACCTCCCAGCCATTTCAAAAGGAAGAATGGCGGCGGGCCAATCCGGACCCGCCATGTCGTCACGTGGCGTCGCGTCGACGCTACGTGATGACGTTAGCGCGGCGCCGACTATTTAAGTTGGCGCGCGCGCCGCCATGTTTGTTAGTTCGTCGGCGGAGAGAGCAGGAAGAGGACGTGTCGCGGAGAGCTGCGGGATCAAGAACAGAAGAGAAGACAGCGGAGACCAGCAGTGGCGGCAGAGAGCCCTTGTTAGGGCTAAGAGCGCCTCTGCTGCCTGAAGACCGGCGTGATCAAGACAAGAAGCCGGCAGCAGAGCGTGGAAGCAGCGGCAGATGGGGAAGGAGTCCAGGAGAAGCTCCCCGAAGACAGCACCAGGTAAGGCCTTTGCCAGGCAACTCCTCTCCCGGGTCCACGCCCGCAGCACACTAAATAAAGTCGGGCACTAGGCCCGTGGGCACAGTCGGGCACAAGGCCTGTGGGCACAGTCGGGCACAAGGCCCGTGGGCACAAGGCCCGTGGGCACAGTAAATTAGGGGCCAAAGGCCCAGGGACCTGGGCACTAGGCCCCTTACTATTTAGTGGGCCAGTAGGCCATTTTGATAATGGGGACAAGCCCCTGTTAGTTAGGTAGGGGGCGTGAGAGCCCCAGGTGTACAAGGGCACAAGGCCCTTAGGTAGTTAGTGGCTTAGAGGCCATAAGGAGGCCACAGGGCCTGGTTAGGGGCTGGTAGCCCATAGGCTATAAAGGGCACAAGGCCCTAGTAGATAGCTAGGGAGGCCACAGGCCTCGGTAGGCAGGGGCTAGGACCCCTAGGTAGCAGGGCACAAGGCCCTAGTTAGTGGGCTCAGAGCCCTGAGGTAGAGAGGGGGCTGAGGCCCATTAATCAGAGCACAAGGCTCTGTGTATCTGGGCAGAGGCCCATGGTGTGAAGGGCAGAAGGCCCTGGTGGTGATGAGGTAGAGGCGTGGGAGCCTCGTGAGTGTAGGCGCGGTCCTGTGTGAGGTGAGCACACGTGGTTAGGAGGTACAGTAGAGCGGAGGCTCCTGTGGTGCTGTAGCAACCGGCTGGTTGGCTAACAGCGGTGTGCTCTGGTAAGTAGCTTACAAAGTACTGTATATTGTATTCTGTCTGTGCGGCGGGTATTGTTGAATTACAGTATTTTGGGTGTGCTACGTAGTTGTGTCCAGGGGCAAGACGTCAGGCCCCCATTAAAGGTAGGCTCTTGTTCCTGTGGTTTCCTGTGCTAACCTGTGCTGTGGGGACAAGTGTAGTTACCAGCATACACATAGTCAGGGGAGAACACACGTAGTTTTCCTGTCCCTTAGGTCCCCGGGGTCACCCTGGTATCCAGAGGGGGTGGCTGAGTGAGTTGGTGGCAGTGCAGCACACCTTGCGGCAGTTCCAGGGGCGGCTGTGGTTCTGATCAAGGGTCCTCAAGGCCGGTTCCGTGCAGGTGGACCTGTGGTTCCGGACGTAGGGACACGTGTGAGATACCCGAGTACAGGCAGTCGGGCGGTTCAGTTCGATCGGCTGTTCCGTGCTGCAGTCGGCACGCGGGTTAGTGTGCTGTTCTACTGAGCCTCAGCCGGGCCTAAAGAACCGTTCCTTAGTGTCTGTGGGTGACCCCATAGCAAGAAGGCAGCTTCTTGGTACGACCTGGGTGAGGGGGTTAGGAACCGCCCTCCGGTTTAGTCCGTGAACACCGGCTGGTGTTCCCCGTAGTGTGTAAGTGAGCAGTTCCGTTAGTGCACCACACCTAGTTAGTCATAGTGGTTTGACTTAGTTGCGTTGCCGACCATTATAACGTTGTTAGGGTCGGGTCGCTGTTGTAGTCAGTCCAGTTTTGTGGATGCCATCTTAGTCTCACTGAGAGCGTAGAGGGAGGCTGTGTGTTCTTGTCATCCGCAGGAGTCGGGAAGGCGCAGAGGGACCGGATCGGAAGTGGGAGTGTCCCGGTGAGTATCACGCTCGATTCCTCCTTTCGGTTAGGCCCTCACCGGCAGGTGTGTGAGGTACTTGAGGCGGGATTAGTCCTCGGACTAGTCTTGGTCTTAAGTGCCTGTAGTCCCCCGCGTCTTGGCAAGAACAAAGTGAGGAGGCGGCAAGTGAGCTTGGACTGACCGTGTTCTTGTTCTTTGCCGTAGTCTCGGACAGCCCTTACTTGGTAGGCTCGGTTTAACTGTGTTTTCCCTCTTAGGTGTTACCTGCGGGCGTCCGGAGAAACCCCAATCAGGGACCAAGGTAGGATCCAGTCATCCACGCGGATCGTGGTAAATTCGGAGGTATTAGGAGTTGGTCGCCCTGTGAGGCACATCTCCGTTTAGGGACCTTACACCTGCACCTCATATAGGTTTTAAATGTGCATGTCTGAGGATCACACATAATAAAACCCTTTGGGTAGTGTCACTCATTGGACTGTGAGTGCTACTTCTAAGGTAGCTAGGAACCATGTCCGTCCATTATTATGAGGTACTGCGCATGTCCAGTCCCTTTTAACCTTCAGTTCTGTTCCTTTAACTTAATTGGCTGATCAGGCAACACTCCCTATATTAAGCACCTGTGGTCAATACCACGTGGCCTGATCTTGGAGTCTCATTTCTCATGAGTCTCTGAAGGTGTTCCAGTGCCTGCTCGTGTGTTCAGCTTATGCTGATTCCTGTTTGCCGTTTGTGGTTTCCAGACCACTTCTATTCCTCGTGTTCCTAGTGATTCCAGCAGCTGATTCCTATCCGCTGCCTCCGTGTATCTACAGCTACAGATTACTGCAAACTCTCCTGTGTTTCTTCGTGACTCCAGCAGCTGATTCCTATCCGCTGCCTCCGTGTATCTACAGCTACAGATTACTGCAAACTCTCTTGTGTTTCATCGTGACTCCAGCAGCTGATTCCTATCCGCTGCCTCCGTGTATCTACAGTTACAGATTACTGCAAACTCTCCTGAGTTACATCACTACTGTTCCAGCTGATTCCTGTTCGCTACTTCAGGGTGTCTACAGAGTCTGCTCGTCTCAGCGCTCCAGTCTGCATTCTACCTGCCGTCAGCTGACCCGCTGCCTACTGCTTCTACAGTGTGTCCATTTGTGTCAACTCGCCTGTTGCATCGAGTCTACGCTCCTCGGCTTCCAGCTTTGCTACATCGCTTCAACTCTCCCGTGGTCTCCTGCTGTTCTATTCCATATACTACTGCTTCCTGAGTATTTGTCATCCTTGCTGGCCTACCTACAGTGCGCTGCACCTACTTGCCGCTTCCATTCTGCAAGGACTTCGCATCTCGTCTGTTCCCGGCCGCTCAGGTATCCCTGCAGCTATCTCTAACAGCCTGCTCATCTGAACCACGGTATGCATACTTCTCATTGACTGTGCTGGTGTATTGCATACCCATCTGGACTGAGATGTTCTCCTCCGGAGTTTCCATCCTCTGAGACTATTGCTATTATTGACTGTGTTTCCTTTTGCTGGACTATTTGAGTGACTTTGTTTATCTGTGCAGTGCTGTTCATTCATTATTATCATTGTGTGCAGTTCAACGTGGGATCAAGTTCAGTGTACCCGTGTAGACTCTGCATAGCATTTATCTCCTCGTGTCCTTCCTCACATATATATTCAGTGGTACAACTTGCTAGTGGCAGACCACTGATTCCTGTTTCCCTGCGTCACCAGTTGCATATATCCTCTCACATAAGCAGTGGTACAACTTGCTACTCGCAGACCACTGACTTCCCCGTTACCTTCACCTGGATTCCATTCCTTCACTACAGACAGCGGTACAACTTGCTATACGCAGACCGCTGACTTCCACCTCCTTATTACTCCTGGACATTCTTCTCACTATAGCAGTGGTACAACTTGCCGTGCGCAGACCACTGACTACCCTCACGTGCCCTTGTCCATCCAGATCCTCGTGTTCAGTTACCTATTGTTTACCAGTGCTGCTAGTCATAGACTTTCTGAGCATTCTCTAACCATCTGCTGTTTCCAGTTCCATTATCACCCTGCCATCAGAGTATCATATACCAACTCTACCGCTCTGATAAGACCATCAGCGGGTGATACTGGGTAAAGCCTCCTAGTGCCCGTGACAGGTAGCTTATGCTGCTCCACATTTACTATATATTGTATGTACTATAATACCTTTGAGATGTTCCTGGCTGGACACTAATCATACACTGAGGCTTTTGCTTTGGATAGATTATGACCAGATGTCCTTAATATCAGTAATTGTTTGATTAAACAATTGCTGCCAGTATGATTGCATAGTATTATATGTTAAACACCACATTAAATCATTACTATCGTGTTGATAAAAATTGCACTTAACAGATTCCTACAAATGCAGGAGTGGAAGTTGCTCAATTCATTTATAGGCTCATAGCAGGTGCTTGAAAGGGTGGGGTTATCCTAAAAGGAACAAACACAGAGAAAAATCCCTCAGCACATTGCTATAGCCAGCAAAGGACCTGTCATTTCTACTGTAAATAAAAATGCAAAAGTCTCAGTTGCGCACATTTGCAATATGTTAAAGCCACCAGCCGCTCCACAACGCTTTTGCTAATAGGGTGGTCCTAACTCTAAACAGTGAGAGTCCCATATATATGGGCCATACATATGTGTTTTTAAATTGAGAGATAACTTACCAAAGAGGTACCCCAGAAGCCTCCAAATAGCAATACAGCTTCCCACACAGTCACAGTCACAGATTTCCACATAGTCACTAACTCCTTTTCAGTCACATTTACTCTTATACATTTAGGATTTGAGGAAACGTCACCACGTAACTGGGGGTAAATGTATCAAGCTGTGATTTTCTCGGGCGAGTTGAAACTTGCCTATGTATTAACCTAAGATTTGTCCCGATTTTTCCCCACTCTAGCAATACCAGTTTCCAAAGGTATGAAGCTGCGATTTTGCTAATCCGACCGAGTTTCAATTGCATCACTGTTTCACTGACAGCCTATACAGCCGCAGTTCCCGGCGGCTGTCTAAAGTTTAAAAATTTGTGTGGGGTCCCCCTCAATTTTCACGTAACCAGCACTAAGCAATCCATCAGGGGTGGTTGGCACTATAGCAGAGGGACAAGCGGCAGGGGTACTCCTGTCAAAATGACAAACCAACCCCAGGCTGTTGAGTGCTGGGCTGGATTCCAGAGGGAGTGGGTTCTGCAGAAAAACGAGCAGGCCCTCCCTATAGTAATAGCCAGCAAGGGAAAACCGATATACTATAAATAGAGCTTGCGGCTCTGTTATAGCCATTAGCATTGCGTTGCTTGTACAGTGTACAAGCATAGTTAACATTGTATCTTTACTGGGTTTATTTGTTTTTCAAGCATTTTCCGGATTGGATATACAAACTGGGGACCAACCTAAAGAAAATAAGAGTGCAAGCCGACTGGAAATACAAATGGAGGTTCCTCCTGATCTGAAGATCCGAAGATTGCTTACAAGCATTAGAGATGCTCACTGAAACCCGTGTTTTGGTTTTGGATCTAGATTACCATTGTGTTTTGGTTTTGCCAAACCACCATTGCGTGTTTTTGGTTTTGGTTTTGGTTTTGTTTGGTTTTATTTTGCTATTTGTTAAAAAAAATACTTTTGTTTGGCCTAAAATAACAGAATTTAGGTATTATTTTGTACCTACATTATTATTAACCTACTAACACTAATTTCCAGTCATTTCCATTCAATTTTGCCCACCTCCTAGGTCACAATATGATTTTCATACACTTTCAAAGAAAAATTGCTGCATTTCTTGCCAGTGATAAGAAAAAGGCCATTGTCATGCCTGGGCATAAGACCAAAAATCCACCTCTTAAGTGTGGAATTATTTTTACAGAAATCCTGACAACAGTTGTCTAGCCATTTGTAGCGTTTTTAAAGCCACACTCAGTAGAGGTAGGGACCTTAACCATCTGGGATCCTCATCCATGTTACCTCATTTTTCAGCGACTTCTTGGAAAGCTGTCGGGAAAATCAGAAACTTAGGTTAAAAAAAAATAACAATAAGCAGTCCAGTATCATCTGCCTCCCTTCTCTCATCTACATCCCATCACCTGCAATCTACCCCCCCCCCCCAACACCTTCATCATCAATATCCCCATAACCAATAATTTACAGTTAAACAATCCTTTGCAAGAGGAAGCAAGTATGAAATCTGTCACCCAGTCGCAAAGCAGGTCACGGACGCCATAAGGACTATGCTAGTATTAGATCTGCGTCCAATGTCCATTATTAATGCAGCTGGTTTTAGACAGTTACTTGAGGTGTTCTGTCCCTATTACCAAATTCCATGACGACCCCATTTTACTCGAAAAGCTATTCCTCACCTCTACCAGAAAGTTCTTAAAAATGTAATCATTGTTCTACAAAATGACATTCTACCCACTGTACACTTAACCACAGATATGTGGGCAAGCGGAACTGGGCAAAGTATAGATTATATGACTGTGACAGGCCACTGGGTTGGTCATTCGCTTTCACCAGCAGGGACAGCAGCAGCATGTACCCAAGTATGTCACATTTTTCAGAAGTAGGCTACTTTGTGTATCATCAGCTTCACTAAGAGACATACAGCTGACAATCTGTTCCAAAAACTAAGGGATGTCATTGAAAGATGGCTAATCCTGCTTGGACTCTCCTGAGGATATGTCATTTCTGATGACGACCCCAATATTGTTCAAGCATTACAGCGGGGTTGAATTCCATCACATTTCCTGTTTTGCACACACAATCAACTTGGTGTTACAGAACTTTTAAAAAATGATATGCAGGGGATGCTGTCTGTGTCCGGAAAAATTTAGGGGCAATTTCAGTTTCCTGCAACAGCATGTAGGAGAATGCAGCAGCTGCAAGAAGACTAGCATTTGAGGGGAATGTACTTTAGTCCGGCGAAGTAGTCACCTGTGAAGAGAGTGCAGACACGGTTAGCTTGAGTCAAGTGATTGCCTTAATAATACATTTTCACAAGGAGCTACAGAAATTTAACGTGTGACATAAAACAAAGTAAATGTGCTAACTATATTTTAATTGTGGACGAAATACTTAATTTGCTTCGCAAGGATCCAAGATCTATCGACATCTTGTTGAGACGTCTTCTCCTTCAGTTTCTCAGGCAACTGCTTGTTGTACAAAAAATTGCCTTCCCAAGACAGTGGTGATGCAGATGATTCCGCACAACATTTAGATATTTGCTCTGCTGTAAAAGAATTGGCCAAAAATCGTTATGGCTGTGCCCTAAAATGAACTACTAATTCCATTTTGAAGGACATTATTGGCAATTACATCATAGTACACAGACTTCTATGATGGTGGGATGAATTAGTATTGTTTGAGGAAGATTAGCACTGAACCATGCCACCTCTCCTGTTTGTGAGTGAGCTATGGTACAATAAAATGTAACTGCAGATTTAGACCAAAACTGTCAGCCCTATTATTTCTATTACAGCAATTACAATTAGCAATGGAGTTCTTCTCTTTGGGTGTTACCTATTTAACGCAGTAGAATTTGCCTGCAAATTCTACAGACAAGCCTGCTTGTCTTCCTCTTCAGCAATGACTCTTAGCAATTGAGCACTCAACTTTGGGTGTATATTACACCCAAACCGTATTAGTGCAAATTAGGAAAAATACAGTTTAATCCCTGCTAGGCCCTCCACCATCCTTTGCATGTTAATAGTAGGATTGGTTGTAGCTATGGGCAAGGTCACACATTTTTTTTGTCAAATCCTTCAAACCAGCCCAGATGTCAAACTGTTGTGGTCTGCCAACTGCGTCATCTCTGCTTGTGTTTGTAAAGTGCAAATTGGTGCCAGAACCTCACGTGCCAGAACTGCTACCACTGGTGCCACCCTGCTGCCACTGGCGCAGGACTTACACAATCAACCGCATTCTCATCAGCGCCCTCGTCAGCTACCCAAATCTCCCCATCAGCCTCTTCTAATTCCAAAGTGTCATCCTCACTTGGTGTATCACCGGCTACACTCAGGCTGTTCAGGCACACATCAGCAGAACTGCTGAAAGGCCCCTTCTTTATGGGTACACTAACAGAATGCTCACGATTAGACATCCCACTGTTGGATGGACTCTCCACAGGGATTGGTGTCATTTCTGATTCACTGCAAAAATTATCCTCTAATGCCTTACTGATATCTTGCAGCTCGGCTTTTTGATGCGTAACAGTAGTTGTGCACCACTTGTAGGCTCGGTATCATTTTTGGATCTGTCACTAATAGAGAAAGGTGAAGGCCTCATTCTCTCTTTGCCACTGCGTGTGTAGAATGGCATGTTGGCAATTTTTTTTTTATCGGCACTTAACTTTTCCTCAGTTACACTTCTTTTTCGCTTCAACACAGTAAAAAAAATTTGGGTGTGTGTTTTTCTGACTGATTTCAAAAGACTGTGTAGTTTGACATCGCCTTTCCCAGATGACATACTGGGAACAATACCATCAGGACTGGTGATAGAACCTGGTTGCTCATTCTGCTCATATGTGGACTGTTTTGATTCCATTCTTAGCCCAAAGCACTTGTAGTGCTACAAATTGTTTTAGATACAGCTGACAAATATGACTTTTGACAGCCAGAAAAATGTATGCAAAATAATGGGGGACACCCCAAAAGCACTTGGGAGTGCGAAATATATTTTTTTGACACTGCTGCCAAATAGGACTTTTGACAGCCAGAAAAATGTATGCAAAATAATGGGGGACACCCCAAAAGCACTTGGGAGTGCGAAATATATTTTTTTGACACTGCTGCCAAATAGGACTTTTTGACAGCCAGAAAAATTTATGCAAAAGAATGGGGGACACCCCAAAAGCACTTGGGATTGCTAAATATATTTTTTTGCACTCCCGCCAAATAGGACTTTTTTGACAGCCAGAAAAATGTATGCAAAAGAATGGGGGACACCCAAAAAGCACTTGGGAGTGCTAAATATATTTTTTTGAAACTGCTGCCAAATAGGACTTTTTTGACAGCCAGAAAAATGTATGCAAAAGAATGGGGGACACCCAAAAAGCACTTGGGAGTGCTAAATATATTTTTTTGACACTGCTGCCAAATAGGACTTTTTTGACAGCCAGAAAAATGTATGCAAAAGAATGGGTGACACCCCAAAAGCACTTGGAGTGCCAGAAACTGAACAAAAACCCTCCTCTCTTCTCCTCTTAGTGCTGTAACAACTGGTTTTAAGATTACAATGGTATTGAATAGAAACAATAATGGGTTCAATTATTGCTCTGTCCCTGCGCTGATATAGCCAGTGTGACCTAACCCTGCTCTCTCCCTCTGTCAAATGGCGATGGCTTGCTGTGGAGGCTGGTATTTATGCTTTTCAAATCTCGCGAGAACCGAGCTCAGAAAAACGAATACGTCACAATGACGTTTTGCCTCAAATTCGAATCCGAACGGGCGGGAGAGTACCGAGCGTGCTCGGCCCGGTATTCGGATAGGCTAAATTCGGTAGGATTCGGATCTCGGGGAACCGAGCCCGCCCTTCTCTAACAAGCATGGACATTTGAAATTACAAATATGGGGGTCTATGTGACCCGAAGATCAGAAGATTTTATTCAAGCATGGGCTTTTGATATAAAAATATTTTGGGGACATCTTCATGAACCTTACTCTGGAATACAAATTTATATGGACATGGTTTAAAAGCATTTTTGGATTAAAAACTGCTAAAAAGAAAAAGACATCACATTGGTGAGTATATGGTGTTTTATTAATTTTAATAAATATGATGTTAAAGAGGATGTTTTATGTATTTATTGGGGTTTTATTATGTTTTGTGTTGTGGCTTTAAACAGGGTGTTGTTGCTTTTTTAGCATTTTTGTTGTGGAACTACAGGTCGCAGCCAGGCATGGGTGTCAGAGCATGTTGGTACTTGTGGTCCTCCAAGTGCCAGCATGCCCTGGCTGCCATGGGTATGCTGGTGCTTGTAGATCTACAAACACCAGCATACCCAAACTGTTAATGGCAATGCGGTCTGTCTGGGATTTGTAGTTCCACAAAGAAATATTGTGTCCATTTGCTTTTTCAACACTTTTTTTGCCGTTATTACCCTCTACCCTCCACCAAGGGGTGTAGGAAGAGCCCTAGTGCATTTAGCACTGGGCTGGCTATTCCTAGAGGGGAGGCCCGCTAGTTCTTTTTTGTGGACCCCAATCCCTAGGGAATCCAGCCCAGCGCTGAACAGCCTGGGGTTGGTTTGCCATTATGGCCTAGGGACCACTGCCGCGTCTCCCCCTGCTATATTGCCAACCACCCAGGCTGGTTTGCCTAGTGCTAGTAACATGAAAATGAGAGGGGGGAAAGCTAATTTTTACACAATTTTTTGTGCAACCAGCAGTAGGCTGGCAGCGCTAGGGTTACCAGCTCTTGGATGCGAGGACCCCATCCAATTTTTTTTTCAAACTTTCATCTATTTTTAAACTTTTGACACCTGCCGGGACCTGCGGCTGTATAGGCAAGCAGTGTAACAGTGATGTGTTTGATCATCCCGCATCTACAAAGCAGCGTGTTGCATATGGCAATTTTCAGCTAAACAGGGGACAGTTTGAAATCACTGCAAATGGCGAGAGATTAACAGCGATTTTGAAGTTCAGACTTAAAATTGCTACTTAATACATATAGTGACTTTGGGATTAAAATCGCTGTTTATCTCCCGCGATCACTGAAAAATTCGGACCTTGATACATTTCCACCCTGGACTGGATAATCAATCACAGCTACTCAATTTGCTTTCCACCAAGGAGAAGCTGTCCAGCCAACTACATATAAGGACACCATATAGTATCAAAGTGATTCGATGTAAGATTAATTGGAATTGTCCAGTTCTCCCATTCAGGTAATGATAATTCATCCCAGCTTACTGATATAGCTATATAAGGTAAAGTTCCTGCAGATATTGGTGAATGTGTGCAGATTCAGCAATCGGTCAGTTTGGTGAGTTCAATCAGCCAATGATGCATGCAAACAAATGGATTATACCACCCTAGATCTAATTGTCCCAGTTCTCTTGTCCCTCTTGTTAGAGCATTAGTATCATTCTGGGGAATACATGGTGTAACCCACTCTAAAAAAATAGATGGTAGTTATGTAGATCAGAGTTGAACGGTAGATAAAGCCACAAGCCCAGGTCTAGCTTAGCACCTAATAAAGCGCTATGAAGCTTAATTTTTTCTCTCTATGTTTCAACCTCCTCTGGTGTACAACCTGGAAGCAAGATGACAAACAGGGTTAGTTTCACCAACAATCAAAATATAATCGACCTGATTCATCAAGGCATGCATTCTGAGCACAACCCGCATTCAGTATTATACGCACATATTTAGGCTATGCGCACTCCCAAATTCTTCAAGGCATGGATCACAAGGTACCTTGCTAGATGAATTCTGTAGCAAAGCCATTTACATAGCGGAAAAACTGGTGCAGTGTACCATTGCGTCTGACTGCAGAAGTATTCCGTTAAGTACTTCATGGTACATGTACGTTTGAGTACGCTAGGCATTTGTATTGCCTAATTGTTATAAATAGGGTGCTTGAGCTTACTTTGCAGGGGAGCTCTTAGGAGCTGATTTTGCATTATCTAAAAGGGTTTTGTTTATTTGAATCCCATAAGGTATTGCAGCTGAAAGACCTTTGATGTAGGTGACCAATGAACATGGCCGATGTGTGTGTAGGAGTGTATTTATAGCATTAAAAATTATGTTTACACTTGTGTCTGTGTTTAATTTATGTGTTTCTTTGGAACAGTAAAGGTCCCAGCATGGATTTGCAACCATGGGTATGCTTGTGCTTGTACTACACACACCAGCGTACCCAGATACTTAATGACAGACTGGCCATCCTTGGACCAGTAATGCACCAGGCACAAAATACTTTGATGTATTATACTATTACTATTAACCCACACACACCACCCAGGGGTGTGGGAAGGACCATATTGATTTCAGCACAGGGGTGGGTACTCCTAGGGAAGGGGGGTTGGAGGGCCAAATCTCCCTAGGAAATGCAGCCCGGTGCGGTTTTTTCTGTGGTTGATTGTCATTACGATAAGGGGGCCCCCTTACTGCTATAGTGCCACTAGACCAAGCAGGCACAGATTAGTGCTGGTAATAGTGAAATTGGGGGTGAACCTACGCTGTTTGGCCCCCCTTGTTAAATATTGTCTAGGCTAGCAGTACTAGAGTTTGAGGTCCACTTTTTAATATATTTTTACTTTGTAAAAATGTAATGATTTATGGCAATATTGTGATTGTATCCCAAATTATGATAATGGCATAATGGCTTTGAGCCCATAATAATGTGTGTGGAAAGCAAATGATTACCTAGTGTGTGGAAACAGTAATAGGGGATGATATTACAGGTATTTATGTTTCAAGTCCTAAGAAATGTATGGTCTTATATCATCCCTCATTTCACCTGTAGAAATACGGTGATAACAGAGTAGCAATGGCACTTACAGATCGCTAGTTATGAATAAAATAAGATTGATACTCTTTAATACTGTAGGCATTACATGTTTATAGGTTGGTTTAAACTGGATTAGGTCGGTTCCCTCAGACAAGACTTGTGCTCAGCTGTTGGAGTAAGTTGCCCCACCTTTGGAGGAATCCTTTGAACTGACCTATGACCTGCATTGTACTGGACTGACTTGACCCCTGGACCAATGAAAAAAGAGCTAAGTTTATCTTTGTACACATTGTGCATTTATCACCGTTTTTTGTTAACTCACACTGTATATAATAAGTCCCTGGGCCAGTATTAAATCTCTCTCTTCCTTGACTGCAGACTACAAGACAAGAATCTGTACCTGGGCCCAGGGGGCGCTTGTGTAATGTATTCGGATATACTTTCTTGTAAAATGTTATATCTTTTTATGCATCATTATGGTTTGCTGTTATCCTGCTATCTTTTGCTATTAAATCTCTTTGTGTTTTGGAACCACATTAATCGCATCGGACAATATTTATTGGTAGCGACAACATGGACAGTATAAGCTAAAGAAAAGTGGAAAAATTTAGATTAGCAACTTAGGTCATTTTAACAACATATATTACTTCTATGAGTGTACTGTGTATACACATTTGCCCGGCTCAGCAGAGATCGGAAGTGTTACGTAACTTGAAACTCTCTGCAAAGGTTCATGTTATGCTAAACAGTAGTAGCCAGAGGTCTATTAGTTTTTAGAGGCACATGCAGATATATATTTGTTTTGAACATTTATTAGGCCTATTATGTCAGACACTTGTGGAATGGCAAGCTTTGCCTAGATCTAGGGTATATTACATGTGTGAAATTAAGGCTTTCTGATGACTACACTTTAACACTGTCCCCCCAAACCTAAAAGATATCCAACATTATTATATCAAGATACTTACATTTTTCAAAAACCTCATCCTCCTAGCCCTCCTCCAAATCAATGCCCCCCTGCTACTCCGCAGTCTCCTTCTCCTCCTCAGCCACCTTTGTTGGATCCACCCTCGCCCTACTTCTTCGCTGGCATAGGTATATCCAGCAGAGCATGATCAGCTGGTCTGTTGTAATAAATATTACATAATTTTAGCTGATTTATAATGGTTATCTCTGTCTTACATAGAGACAGTCAGATAATATTAGGTTTCATTGTGAAATATCCAATAAGACATAGACAATTTATTGGCTAAATAAACCTACCTCTATACCACTTACAGATGGAATTGACCTGGGTTGTTTATATTAATCACATGTAAGATGTCTGTCTCACCTGTCAATTATTCTCACTCAATCGTATCCAGGCAGTTAGGGGCTTGAAAGTGCATAGCGATTCATACACAGGCAATAACAGGAGAACGCACCTGCAAGATCTGGTGGGGCAATCATTCAGCCCTGTCATTTTGTGAGATCATCACATTTTATGAGGTGTTACATTTTTGGGCTAAATCAGAAGCAAGTTTTAAACCATTGATGAGTGCAGTAGCCTATGTGAGACACTTACAGGGCATTTAAGTAATGTCACTTAATGACTGTCTTTTTACTTCTCTTTACACAAAAAGAACAAGTTACACATCCACCCTCTACCTTTGTGCAACTAAATTAGTAACTTTGGTGAGTACAATGGCCTATGTGAGACATTTACAAGGCATTTAAGTATTGTTACTAATGACTGTCTTTTTACTTCTCTTATAGCAAAACCATGTTTGACCATGAACAGCCAGGCCCTATTCAGGCCTCAGGCTCCTCTGCTTTAGCCTTGAAGCGGAGACAGCCCAATTTTACCTCACTGGAGGTGGATGTTGTGGTCTATCTGGTGGTGGAGATACTGCACTCCACCACCCGGCAGCTCACTGCCCCAGCTAAATTGCGTGCTTGGGATGCGATAATAATGCAGGTCAATGCTGTGGCTCTAATTTGTTGTCTGGTGACTGAGGTAAAAAAAATGGTAATGTATTCATTGTGGTCCACTAATTCACATATTATTTATCTGCAACCCTAATTGCATATACTGGCTTATTGGTTAAATTGTAATTGTTTTAACTTATCCGGTAGATGTGTGCCTGTGCTAACTCTGATTTGCACTGACAGACCAAGGGTACGGAGTCTAATGAGTTCCCTGGCATTCACCAAGAACCACCGCAAGGCAGCATGGATTTTGCTGTCGAGAACTCACAGGTTGCGGTCCCCAGAACCCCCTGACCGCAGGTTGAGGTCCCCTGCGGTCTCGGAAGGTAGCACTAGGGCATGATGAGGAGTGGTTGAGTGTGTACAGTATCAGTTGCAGACAACTGATAAGCTGGATCTGTGATAGGCTGTCTTCTGAGACTTTTCTGTGTTCCTCCAGGGCAGACAGACTTGTGGAAATCTGACTGATATAAGCCTGTAATGCGGAGAGTATATCAATAGCTCAGTGCACATTGAGGGGTGTCCAGTTTCACAGAGGATGAAAGGAAGCAAGCATATTGAAGACCTATTAATCATATAGCGGCACCTTCAGAGAGCAGAGTAATTTGGAGAGGTCAGAGTTAGGAGAGGTGACCAAAGTGTCTCTTCTCTCGGTATGTTTGAGTATCTAGTGTAATATGTTTAAAACATTTATTTATAAAAACATCCACATACAGCAGGAGATGCGGTTACCCGTACCGGATAATTGAGAGAGAGTCGTATGGAAAGATAATGTTGTTCCGGAACTTCTAACCATAAGAAGGCTCTGTCAATGATGTATAATCACAAGCTAGGGTCCCCGGTCCGTCTGCTTTAGCAGAAAGTGTCTTTCTCTCCTTTTATTCTACTTCATCTTTTAAAACTCCTGTACAGTTTTTGAAGGTCACTTTCTAGCTGCAATTATATGAAGCGCTGTATATGATCGATTTTTTATAATTTTATGTTCTACAAAACCACAGCTACGGGAAATGTGGTCTCATTTTCTAGGGGGTACATTTCTTTTCTTCACAAGTCAGCTTTATTTTTAAAGGATTTTAGTTAATGCAATGCATTTGATAATGTGAGTTCCAAAATTAGAGGAAATACTGCACTGACTAGTGTTAGTGGCAAGTGTAGAAAATAATAGGGTTCTTGAACCTGAGCACTGTAAAAAAATCAGTTGAGACAACAATGTATTGCCTGGGTATTTATGCACTTAGATAGTAAACAATGCTAATGTCAAGTGAGTGAAAACTTGTGCCAATCAGCCTGTTGTAACAAATACACAATTTAGCAATACCAAGCACAAACACAAAGGATTTTTAATGTATTGCAATTCTGAATAAAATGAAAGAGAGAGCGTGAGAATAGGGGAAGTTTGTTCAATGGGGAATATCTATTGTAAATCACAATAGGGCTAACTAAGTAGAATGTAAAATAATAAACAATCAAATTTGGCAATGAACAAATTGTGCACAGAAGTAAAGTTTAAGATTAGATTAGGCCTGGCCATTAATAAATCACAGCTCATGCCACAAGTCATTATCGCAAATAAAAGCATTCACAGACATTTTCCAGTAGAACAATCCAGAAAAATGAGTGCCAGAGGTGATATAGGCTCCTTCTATTGGGCTATAGATGTGACGTTTATTGAGTCTTGCTCATTGGCTTCTTTACTTTCTGAGCACTGTGAGCAGTCTGATTCTCTACGAGGTATAAATTATTCTGTGAACTGGGCAAACGTGGTCCAATTTGTGAACTAATTCAAAGATCACTGGAATTTGGCCACAATTCAAAACTCAGCTTTATCGACTTGCCCATCTCTTCTGATGTTGCTGTTAACATAACTTTTTATGTATGAATCTGCTGCTTGATGATGTCTAATTCTCCAGATGTTTTGTACTGAAGCAGGTCATGCTGGCTGAACTCAAGATTTCATCAACAGCTTGAAATTTAAAATCAAATATAAACTTAGGCATTTTGGCTTTGAACACAGGAACGGAAACATTTAAAGGACAACTCACTGCATTGATTGAATAAAATAATATGGATAGAAATATTGAGAAAGTATATTAACACAAATATATTTCTATGGAGAAAAGTAAACTGTTATTCACATGGCAACTGAATTAAATTAAATGTTATTAACTTAAATCCAATAGGCAGGGGTTTGGGGGAGCACCTAGTTTTGCCACCCTATGGGATAGCACATAGTTTCACCACCCAGTCCTCAGCTCTCTTTTCAGTAGAGTAGATCTGTACTTGCACATGGTCAGGAGAGGCACTCTGCTCTTCTGGAGAGTTAGTTGGATTGGTTTAGCTACAACTTTGGCTTTTTGATAGAGACAAAACAAGAGTACACAATACTTAATCATATTTAGATGACCCCACTGAGAGTGCAATGCAAATATAATGCTAGATTTTTACTGAAACCGTGAATTAGTGCATTTGTCAAAGTATGGTTATATTGTAAACAGACATATGGAATACAATTTTGTATTGGAAGTTAATTTGAAAATGGAACCTTTCACTTAATCTTTGGGATCAATGTAGCAAAATAGGAAGAGAGGTTTATTAAATTTATAAGTGCAATGACAAGGAAGCAAAACAGACTAAACAGCCATTATCATTCATAATACCTTTACTAAAATCAAATGATCACATGAATGATAAGAAAATAGACACATTTTTCAGAAATGTATGAGTTAGTGTTGGGAGTACAGCAAGAAAATAAAGTGAGGGACCACTAAATCTCAGTATTGAATTTTTCCTGTATGAATGTGATGACAAGATACGCGTCACTGCAGGATTTCATTGGTGTGCAATGATGACCTGCCCAGTTTTCCTGCACACTAGAAGAACTGAAGACATTTTCAGGATTCCAGGAGGACTCTTAAAAATACTTGAGTCTCCTGGACACTTCAGGAAAGGTTACATATATTGCTGAAGCTACACCAACATCTTCAGGTCAGTGTCTCAATGGTATTTAATACAGGTCTGTAAAATGGGATTATTGGTCCTGCCCTTATGCATGACTCTACCAATGTATTCATTTATATTCCCCAGCTTTTACAAATGGGAACAAACAGTAATAAAGCAATTCTTGTTATTAAAAGACTGACAGAGAAGTAAGAGGGCACCGCTAGCAAACTATAGGTAAACTGGAGTTTGATACATGAGGTTAAATGCCATATATTGCATATTGTCTAGGCATATTGCAAAGATTAAAGCATGCTTTGTGGTGCTATTTGATCCAGATACCCAGCAATGTTGCTTATGGGTTCAGAGGCTTGTTTGAGTATAGAAAGAATATATGTAAGTTTTGTGGAAACTATGTATAGGTGTGGTAGTCGGGTACAATAGCTTAAGAATGTTAAGAGAGTAGAAATTGGAATTTGATAAGCTTGCATGAAAAGACAAGTTTTCAGGCAACGCTTAAAGGTATGGAGGCTAAAGGTCTTGATGTGTGAGGAAGGGAATTCCACAGAGTGGGTGCAGCTCAAAAAATACTCCTGTATTCAGTAATGGGAGCAGGCAATGAGAGATACAGATCTTGGGAAGAGTAGAAAGGGATATACTTTGAAACAAGTGAAGAGATGAATGTTGGTTGGTGTTGCTTATGGCCTTGTATGTCAGTAGCAGTATTTTATATTGGATTCTAATCAATGTAGGGACTGACAGAGCAGCAGTAGAAGAATGATGACACCAGGTCAGCAAGCTTGTGGGGTAGGTTTTATTGTCATGCTGTCAACAGGTAAAGAGATGTATAGTAGGTAAGTTTCTGTTTTTGAAAGACTAAGTATGAGGCTGCAAGAGGACATCAAAATGAAATGACAGAAAGTCGAAGATCTGGGTATAGAGATGATACTGAAATCCCAACTTAGATTATTAGTTTTCCAAGAGAAGTGGTATGGCTAGAAAAGAGCTGAGAGTCTAACTAACAGAAGAAGCATAAAGGAACTGGCTCCAGAGAAATAATTTGATAAATTGTAATGAGAACCAGGATATAATAAGGAAAAGATGGATCACCAGGCACTATATATACGTCACATAGATTGTGGCAGTTCACCAAATGTTATTTCGACCCCCAATGGTATTATGCATATATCAATCTTGAACAGTAAAGGCTTTAACACATCTCTCTCTTGAGTCAATTCCCACAGCAATTCATCTTATACCTTCTCAGTATCCTTCTTTCAGGACAGGTCATACTCAAAAAACAATGAATGTGAAAGGTGGGAAGAAGGAGTAGTCCAACCGAAACTTCTTGTCTGTTTCCAGGTCTGAAGCTGTGGGTGACATGTAGATCATCATATGAAAGGGCTGCTGGTGAAAATAAGGACAACTTGAGAGAGATAAAAAGAAAAGGAGAGCGATAAAAAAGATTATTTTAAAATCAATGAGATTTTATTTTTTGGCAACAGGTTGAAGATGTTACAGTTAAGGAATACACATATGAGAACAGTATATGGGTATTAATTAGAGTGCAGTTGTGGTGGGGCAATATCAATAAAGCGATGTGATGTAGGGAGGATGGGGGATTTTAGAATTCTAGGGATAATGACATTGATGTATAGTAAGGAAAGTGTGAATTATGCTTATTGATAATTCCTTTACCTTGAAAGACTCCATGGCAAACATAACTCTGGATAGTTTTCCTTTCCAGTTTAGGTAGAAAAAAAGTTGAAAAAAACCCCCACCTCTAATGCTATATAACGTAGCTTCTACTCTTCCCCTGTGTATTTGAGTTACTTCTCAAGCTTTCTTCTGTCCTTATCTCATAACACAGAACAGTAGCATTTCATGCTAGCTATACAACAATTTACCTCTATAAATTCAACATCTCATTCCTATAAGCAGGCACACCATCTACTTCTTTGAACACAGTATAGTCATTTATTAGCACTTCTCACAGTGATCTCCATTTTACCTATTGTATGCATATAAACTAGATATGTTCACTGACCTCCGTGTTCTGATTTTGGATCTAGATTAACTTGGTGTTTTGGTTTTGGTTTTGGCAAAACCGCCCTTGCGTAATTTGGTTTTGATTTTGGATCCCTATTTTTTTTTCTAAAATCCCTTTTTTTGTTCGCTAAAATCACATAATTTTGCTTTTTGTTTCCCTACATTATTATTAACCTTAATAACACTAATTTCAAATCATTTGCAGTCAATTTGGACCATCTCACAGGTCACAATATTATTTTCATACACTTTCAAATAAAGACTGCAGCGACCTGACTGGATGCTAAGTGACAGAGCAATGACTCAAACACACGGCAGTTCATAGCACATCTAGGAAACATTGCCACACAGCAGTGTCAGTAAAGAAAAGTGGTGCAAGATGGAATTGTCCTTGGATCATGAAATCAGTTATGGTTCATTTGATCGCTCCACCCGTTTGTTGGATAACTGTAGTAATTATACAGCTAATACATGGTGACGAGCGCTAACCCCCCCCCCCCCGGGATGCGTGCTTTTATCAGACCCAGACCAATCCATAGTACCAGACAATGCACTAACAAGATCCATTGTAATTCAAAGTGAATCAGCCCCAATTCACAAAAGGGTACCTTTGATGTAAAGTGGAGATTACAAACACTTTGTGCAATACTGATGAAACAGCAGCAAAGTGGAAAGTAATACATATACATGTCTATTTAAACATCCATGCTTACATTATTTCTGCAAGCAACGTTGTTCTTTGTTAATAAAACTGATGTCTTTATACTGTTCAAAAAAATTAAAAATGATCCTATACCATTCTTTGGATGTTGATAGTTGATAGTAGGATCAGGGGAAGTTACAGCAGAGGTGTCACTAATTCTGGTCAATTCTTTTACAGCAGACAAGACCAGGGGCTAGATTTACTAAGCTGCGGGTTTGAGAAAGTGGGGATGTTGCCTATGGCAACCAATCAGATTCTAGCTGTCATTTTGTAGAAGGTAGTAAATAAATGAAAGCTAGAATCTGATTGTTTGCTATAGGTAACATCCCCACTTTTTCAAACCCGCAGCTTAGTAAATCTAGCCCCAGGTGTCAAAATGCTGTGCTGAGTCATCTGCATCATCAATGGGTGTCCAAGATTGTTGCAAAGCACACAACAGTATATAGCGCATGTAGGTAACATTGGCACACAACAGTAGCTGAAAGGAAAAGTGGTGTAAGTGGTGTAAGATGGAATTTTCCTTGGGACCTCCCACCCACCCTTATGTTGGATATAAAAAAGGACATGCACACTTTAACAAACCGAGCACTTCAGCCACAAAAGTACCACTCCTTGTGGATGAAGTGCTTGGTTTGTTTGGGCCCCCATAAAACAAGCTAACAATGGGCTTAAGGCACCTAAGGTAACAGTGCTGTTAATGAACTCTACTGTGGCAAGATGTTGTTTTCATCATCTTTAGCCTAATCCTCCCCCTCATCAGTTTGTACATCATACTCATAAATTATTAATTCTTCACCGCTGGAATCCACCATTACAGAAGTCTCAGTATTTTGATGTAATTGGCGGGAAAGGCCTTCCTCGTGGAAATTGAAGTTAATTTTTATGAACATCATCTTTTCCACATTTTGAGGAAGTAGCCTCCTAAGTTGATCGCGGATAAGGTTCCCGGCTTTGCTTAAAATTCTTTCCGAGTACACACTGGAGGGGGGACAGCTTAGGCAGTGCAAAATGATTTAATTACATGGGTCTCTAAATTCCCTTTTTTTCCTCCCAGTATGTAAAGGGACTGTCTGATGTGTCTATTTCTATGCTGTTGTGAACATAATCCTCCACTATCCTTTGGATGTTGATAGTAGGATCAGGTGGAGTTACTTCAGAGGTGTCACTTTTTTGTTCAATTCTTTTAGACCAGACCAGATGTCAAAATGTAATGCTGAGTCATCTACATCATCCCTGGGTCTCTTCCATAAACTAAGATTCTTCCTAGCAGCAGTTGAGTGAGGAACTGAAGGAGGAGACACTGTCCTGTCACACAACACTTGAGCTGTCATCTTGCTCACCAGGAGCTCCTTGCATTTCTTCAGATCCTGGTCAGTTGGAAACAAAGAGAAGGCATAGCTCTTAAACTGAGGATCAAGCACAGTCGCCAAAATGTAGTGATCCGATTTCAAGATTTTGCTAACCCTTGGATCCTGGCGAAGCGAATAAAGTATTTTGTCTGCAAGTCTGACATACGTAGCATAATTGCTTTGTTGAATCGCCTCTTTCAGTTTCTCAAGCTGTTTTTCCAAAAGTCTAATAAAGGGAATAACTTGACTCAAGATAGCAGTGTCTGAACTCACTTCACAGATGACTACTTCGAATGGTTTCAGCACCGTGCACAACACGGAAAGTATTCTCTACTGCCCTTGAGTAAAATACATCCCCCCTCCTTTCCCAATGTCATGACTTGTGGAGCAATCGTGGATGGCTTTTCACTGTTCCTCGATCCACAGAAGCATATACAGAGTGGAAATCCACCTTGTCACCACCTCTTGCTTTAGTTGGTGGCACGGCAAATTAAATTTTTCTTGTAGCTGTTGCAAACTTCTACATGCTGTTGCCGAATGCCGGAAATGTCCAGATATTTTACGGGCCACAGATAGCATCTCCTGCACATCCCTGTCATTTTTTAAAAAGCTCTGTGTCACACTTCTGGTATCACAAACTGAACCCAATGGCCAGGTAGTTCTGTAGTAAACAGAATTTATTTTGATATATATATAAATCTCAAGTATCCAACACGTGGAATCCACAGTCTCAAGACAGATAAAGGTCTGGTAGAAAAATCAAGCAATTGTATTCAAAATCACAAGAGGGAGCAAGGTTCTGTAGAAGCATCAAGTTCAGATACAAACACAATACTCAAGCAAAGGCTTCAAAACAGGAAGTGCCTTTTCTAGGCCCTAACAGGAAATGTGATCCAAGATGGAATCTTCATGAGACAGTCCCGGCCATCTTGGATAAGGGCTATTGAAAGGGCAAGTTTATAACAGAGATCCAAGATGGAATATTCATGAGATAGTCCCGGCCATCTTGGATAAGGGCAATTCTAAAGGCAAGTTCATAACATAATGCCCATTTCTCAATGACGTCCTCCGGCTTGCTTAGGACCAGGCTTCCAGAGATACTTTTGAAGAAATGTTGTTACCAAAAGTGGGGCATGAACATCCTTAGCAGATTGCCAAGAGTCATCTTCTGGCCCATACCCCTGCCAACGCAGCAGAAACTGTAGTTTATTACGAAACATACGAGAGTCCAGGATCTTTTTGACTATAAATTCCTCATGCTCATCAATTTGAATTGGCTCAGGAGGAGGCAAAGAGCGACCAGGAAATGGATTCTTAACTGAAGGTTTTAGTAATGACACAAAAAACAGGATGTACCTTCATGGAATCAGGAAGATCCAGTTGAAAAGCCTCTGAACTAATCTGTGCAGTGATCTTATATGGACCAATAAACTTGCTTCCCAATTTAGAAGATGGTACCTTCATCCTTAAATGTCTAGTTGACAACCATACTTCATCACTGATATTAAAAGTTGGAGCAGCACTTCATGATCTGTCAGCACCACATTTATATCTTTCTTGAGCAGTTTTCAATGTCTCTTTTAATAATTGAAGATTACTTTGCATAAGAATCAGTCTACCTTCCATGTCAGAAATTGGAGAGTCACAAGGTAGATTGGGACATGTATTTGGATTATATCCTAGATTAGCATAGAAAGGGTTAAATCTTGTAGATGAATGTTGAGAATTATTGTGTGCAAACTCAGCCATGGGGAGGATATCAACCCAATCATCTTGTAGGTGACAAATATAACATCTAAGATATTGCTCATGTGTTTGGTTTGTTCTCTCTGTTTGTCCAATTGACTGTGGAAGAAATGCGGTGGACAAGTTTACCAAAATGCCAAGGGATTTGCAAACTGTTTCCAAAGCGTGATGTGAATTGAACTCCTCGGTCTGACACCACATTATTAGGAATGCCATGCAAATGAAAATCTTCTTTTATAATTTAGTTGGCTGTTTCTTTTGCTGTAGGAATACCCTGGCAGGGTATAAAGTCAGCCACCTTTGTCAGTCTGTCGATTACCATAAAAATAGTGGTCCTATTCTTATATCTTGAAAGGTCTACAATAAAGTCCATGGAAATGGAATCCCATGGACGTGTAGGTATTGGCAAAGGTTGTAATAGTCCGAAAGGAGTAGCATGAGGAGTCTTAAATCTGGCACACGTTGTACAAGAGGATACATATTTTACTACATCTTCCTTATACTTGGGCCACCAGAATGAACGACTTCACAGTTCTTGAGTTTTCTGGAGTCCTTTATGGCCTGCTAATTTAGAGTCATGGAATAGTGTGTTTGAAAAGGCTTTACCTGTTGAGGATTTTCCGCTTTGGCTCTTGAAAGAGCATCAGCTTTTCAATTCTTCAATCAGGGCCTATAAGAACTTAGGAAATCAAAACGGCTTTAAAAGAGAGCCTATCGATCTTGTCGGGGAGATAATCTCTTTACTGATTTAAGGAATTCCAAATTCCGATGATCGGTGAGGATTATCACTTGATGCTTTGCACCGTCTAAAAGATATCTCCATTCTGAAAAAGCAGCTATAATGGCAAGCAGTTCTCTATTTCCCACATCATAGTTCCTTTCAGGAGCAGACATTTGCCTTCAATTAAAAGCACAACGGTGAAGTAACATCTTTTCTCCTACTCTTTGTAAAATTAATGCTTCTATAGCTGAATTCGATGCATCAGTTTCCAAAACAAATGGGAGTGTAGGATCAGCATGAATTAATATATAATTGGTTTATACGTAGCTGTTGTAGAATAATTCGAACATGTTCTTGATGTTCTTGTAAAGAATTCGAAAAAGATAAGGATATCATAAAGATATACAATAATGAATAGATCAAGCAAATCTTGAAAGACATCATTTATAAAATGTTGGTAGGTGGCAGGGGCATTACATAACCCGAACGGCATCACGAGATACTCATAATGTCGATACTTCGTTCGAAAAGCCGCTTTCCATTCATCACCTGGTCGATTGTGTATTAGATTGTTAGCTCCTCTTAAATCGAGCTTTGTGAAAATACTTGCTGTCTACAGTTTTTCTAATAATTCTGGGATGAGAGAGAAGTGGATGTCTATTCTTTATAGTAACTTCATTTGAATTTCTATAATCAATGCATGGACGCAAAGAACCATCTTTATTTTTCACAAAACAAATAGCAGCCCCTGCTGGGGATTTTGAAGGACGTATAAAACCTTTAGTTTCATTTTCCGCCAGGTATGTCTTTAGTGTCTTTAATTCAGGTTCAGCTAATGGATAAATCTGACCGAAAGGAATAGCAGCCCCAGGTAATAGGTCAATGGGACAATCATATGACCGTAATTTGTCAGCATTCTGTTTCTTACAGATATCTACAAAATCCTGATATTGAACAGGCAATTGTTCATCCACAGAAGAGGGGGACACTGAGATCTGATTCTCTTTTTGTACAACAAGAGGGACCTGTCGAAGTCAGCAAATTGGATAGAGTCATTTCAATTGATATCGAGCAAACTTGATCGTCTTTGTCTGAAATTATGCATAGAGCATGCTATGGCGTGGAAGGGCGTATCCAGCCACAACACGTGGCAATAACAGTTTTTACACTTTAATATACATTCGCACCAACACACACATTTGTAAATAGTACACATTAATCGTAGTTGCAACACATAGTTATTTATGTTGAAATATAGTAGTGTTTATGTGTAATATTATAAGTTATATGCATATTAGTGATACATATGGTTCAGATTAAAAGAAATGTGTTATGTCTAATACCATATTAATCCCCTTTACGTCAGCAGCTGTTCGGTGCATTCGGCGAAGAGATCGCACATTGCATACTCTAGTTATTGATGTTAGGGAATAAACCTTTAATATGATATTAACTGTCAAATGCTAATGGACTGATTGTAATTGGAGTTTGGCGGGAAGAACAGAGCAGTTTGGCGGGAAGAACAGAGCTCATCCCCTGGAGAGACCCCCACCTTTGGATTCCTTAGATTGAATCAGCCTATGATGTGTAACCCCCTGGACCCTCCTGATGCCTGGACCAATAGAAGCAAGCTATACCACCTGCATTGTTTCACTGTATCTCTGTTTGCATATAAGCAGTAGCTCTCATGTAGTGTTCCGTCAACTTGACCACAGACTTCAGACCTGAATGACTGTTCACTGGATCCAGAGCGCCTGCGATAAGTAACGGCTGTACTTACTATTATTTCGCTTGAATTATTCTGCTACTTTTTGAGAACAAATATTTGTGCGTTGGAAACACAAATCGAGATTCGATAATCATTATTGGATAGCGACAAAATGCTCATAACAGACCACACTGATAGTATCTTGAAAATTTAAGGTTTGAGACTCCCAATTAATGGCTGGGTTATTGTTGAACCAAGGGAGACCCAAAATTATGGGGAATTTTGGAGAAGAGATGAGAAAAAATAGCAAGTTCCTCCTTATGATTGAGTTCTATCATCAGGGACATAAGTTTTGTCTCATGTGTGATGAAACCAGAATTCAGAGGGGATCCATCAACTGTCTTCATCAATATAGGAGCAATTCTTTCTTCTTTCTTGAAATACTATATGGTTTTGTTTAGAAAAATCTATATCCATGAAGTTACCATTGGATCCAGAATCCAGCATTGCCATGGTTGAAATAAGTTGAGAGTTTATCTCAAGTTCTATTGGAATTGAAAAATGATTTTTTATTCTTCAGTTGATGTGAAGAGCATGAAATAATAGATTCCTGGTCAGAATCTTTAGGTTCCATCAATGTAGCAACTGCCTTGCGAGGTCATTGAGAACAATTAGATACATAATGTCCAGATTTATCACAATGCAAACAGAGATTCTCTTGTCGTTGTTGGTCTCTTCTTTCAATATAAATCTGTTTGCGGATGGTATCTATTTGCATTCGCTCAGGCTCCTCAATTTGTTGTGTTGCAGGAGTTGCAGAGTAATTTATTATTGCTGGTTCTGAATAATTAGGACTAGTCCACATGGGGCCCCATCTATCCTGTTTCCTCTCCATTTGACGAGCATCAATACGAATACAATGTTTACAAAGGCTTCAAATTCAGTGGGTGCATCAGCTCTAGATAATTGACCTCTAATAAACTCAGAGAATCCCTTTCGATTAAAAGACAGCTTGGCTGCCGAATTCCAATCCGTGTCCAAGATCCATCTTTGAAAATCAGAGGTGTATTAAGCCACTGAACGTCTTCCCTGACGCATCTTTAATAAAAATCGACTCAGAGGTAGCACTTCGATTTGGATCATTAAATATCTGATTCATTGCATCCATGAAATTAGAAAGATTTTGTAATATTGGACTTTTTCTATCAAAGGAGAAGCCCATGCCAAGGCGTCATCTTTCAACAATAAAAGAATACAACATACTTTTTGTACATCAGCCATACAAAAACTATATGCCTTTCTGCCTCACTGCAATGCATTTTTCAACAAGTATCTGTCTTTTAACTTTCACTTGGACATTGCTACCTTTAACCAGTGAATGGCACATACATTTACTTTAATCACAAAAGCTTCTCTATACTGCTCAGAATTTTACTCTTAGGTTGAGAACTGTTATGTAAATGACTCCATCAGATTTATTCATTAAATGCATATCACAGACTCCAAAAACTTTATGCATCCTCTTATTCATCTTTTGCACAGGCTTTACAAGAGAACCAAAAATAACTGAAATTACTAACTAATAAAGCTAGCAATAAAATCCACATATAATACAGCACCCCTAATTTAGAGGCTTACATAGTGTAAGTGCCTATTGAATACTTGGGATCTAACTAAGGCTCCATTAGGCTGCGAGATATGAGCTGGAAGCAGGAGCCCATCCCTGTGTAGGAGAGAAGACACAGGGTGCCTGACAATGACTTGTACAGGAGCAAAGTAAAGCGAGGTGCAAAGGCAGGGAACACTCAGAGAAGTTTCGAGCCTCCTACTAGCCTGAACTCCATCTAGATGCCCTGTGATCTATGACACAATGTGCACTTATGCAGACCGATGAAGTTAGAAAAGGGTCCTAAATCCAAACCGTTACCCTAGATCTGCTTCAGGAGGTAGCAGTCTGGTCTTCCCCGGATAGCCAGTCTGGTTCTCTGCTTGCAACATGGAATGGACTCAAGAGAAGATAAGCTCTTGCACTATAGAAAATAACAAAACACTACCTGCCCAGGAAATGATAAGAAAAAATGAAGGGGAAGAGGAGGCGCTAACCTATAGCATCCAAAGAGTGTTTATTTTTAACCTGTGAGTAGATCTACCAAGAGTTTTTGGAGGATTAAAGTAAAACAATTGGTTAAACATTGAAGGATTCTAGAATAAGTGACAAGAGACAAATACAAATAAACTGAGGAATAAGAGAGATAAATACAATAAAATGACCAAGTTATTTTGTCCAGAGCAGTGAGATAAGAAGGGATGTGTCAGGCTGCAGCAGTTGAAGTTGTTCAGTGTTCATCTGTGTTGTTTAACTGTGATGGCACATGTCAAGGGGTGGGATATATTAGGGAGCAAGTGTACAGTCAGTTCTTGAAGTTGAAGTGTTGGGTGCATAAGGATCTGAGTGACTTTGACATGGGCAAAATTGTTATAGCATCTCCAAAATGGCAGGTATTGTTGGGTGTTACCAGTTTGCAATGGATAGTACTTACAAAAAGTAGTCCAAGCAAGGACAACCAGTGAACTGCTTGCCTTCGATCCCCACATGCATCAAAGACACGTGTGGGAATCGAAGGCTAGCCTCTCTAGTCCAATCGCACAGAGCAGCTACTGTAGCACAAATTGCTGAAAAAGTTAATGCTGGCTATGATAGACAGGTCTGAACACACAGTGCATTCCAACTTGCTTTGTAGCATCAAACTGGTCAGAGTGCCCATGCTAAGTCTTGTCCACCACCAAAAGTTTCTGCAATGTATGTGAGCTTCAAAACTAGACAATGGAGCAATCGAATATGGTGGCCTGTTCTGATGAATCAAGCTTTCTTTTCCATCAAGTGGGCGGCGGGTGCGTTTTTTACCTGGGAAAGAGATAGCACCAGGGTGCACTATGGGAAGCAGGCAAGACAGCAGAGGAAATGTAATGCTTTGGGCAATGTTCTGCTTGGAAATCTTTGGCCCTGACATTCATGCAGATGTTAAATTGACAAGTACCACCTACCTAAACATTGTTGCAAGTACATGTCTTTATGCTTCACAGTGACCTATTTCAGCAGTATAATGTGCCCTGACACACTGCAAAAATTGTTCAGGAATAGTTTGAGGAACATGACAAAGAGTTCAATTTGTTGGTTGGTCTTCAAATTCATCAGATCTCAATCTGATCGAGCATCTGTGGAATATGCAGCAAAACAAGTCAGCACCCAGCACCCCCATCTATTCCCCAGATACAATGGCTACCAATCAAATAGGATTTTGATGGTTACCTAAACTTTTTCAAACTTTTTCATGTTTACTGTACTTAGTGACCAACCACTTCAACTATATCTTTTTTCTCTACTGTTGAAATTCCAAAGTTTTAGGATTGATTTGAAGTCATGAAACTTTTATAAGTGTATAAGTAACCGGCGTTAAATAGGCTCCAGATTCCATAAATACTTGATTCAGCCACCTTCTACCATAATCCATTATGATAAGCGATTAAGTGAGATTCATTTTTTTGTAAATACGCAAACACTAACATATTTAATTCCTTACATGTTATTTCCCTCTTATGTTAATCACTTTGACTACCCTTTTCTCCATTATTTCCTTGTGTCCCTCCTCTTAGCTAATCAAAATATTGTTTTTCACTGAAAAAGAATTAACTACTTATATTAGAGGTCATTTTATTCAAAACTATGTTTTTCCTTTATATAGCTAGAATATTTGAGATTATGATTTAAAATGATGTCATTAACTGATAAAAGAATTTGCAGCTTTCAATATTAACGCCCACCAAGAAGTGCCTTCAACTGTGAGATTGTTCTGTTATTAAGGTTATGTGAACTCTATACAGATGTCAGAAGCAATGTCTTATGTGATAAGAAATACATGGTTCTGCTTCTGATATACTCATCTATTAATAATATTGATGTGAAGGAATTTCTTTCAGAAATGTTTCCATCATTTTAAATTTGGCAATATAATTACTTATTTTTTTTACTTAAAGTTTTTTGAAGTATTGTTTTTTTTTATAGCTCAAAGAAATAATACTTTGGGAGGATTGCATTGATTTCTTTTTTTTATTGTATTTTTATAGCATATGTTAAGTATAAACTGAGAAATATGAGAATTGGCTACAAAGTGTGGTGAGGAACTATGAGGTATACTTAATGTCAGAAGGGAACTGATTTTATAAGTGGCATGCAGGCTTTTTTGGAGAATTAAAGATGGTGCTTGATAAATAATAGGAAACACAAGAGTTTACCTGATGTCACGAGTGTCTTTATAGTATATTATCTACTTACAAGTGTGAAGTGAGCACTGTGTGGTGTGAAGTATTTTCGGATATGTAGGGCCAGCAATCATTTTGTGGAGAAATGTCAATGGAAAAAAACAGATATTTCTGAAGTGGAGGATGTCTATATTAGAGATGGGCGGGTCCGGTTCTCCGAGAACCGAACCCACCCGAACTTTGGGTATCCGAGTACCGAGCTGAGCAGCTCGGTACTCTCCCGCCCATTCCGAATCCAAATCGAGGCCGAACGTCATTGTGACGTCGTCGGATCTCGGGACTCGGTTCTCGCGATACTTCAACTTTATAAATACACGCCTCCACAGCAATCCATCGCCATTTGACAGAGGGAGAGAGCAGGGTGTAGTCATAGGCTAATTAGAGCAGGGACAGAGAATACCATATTGTTCTTGCAATTGCTCTAACCAAAATCGCTAGTGCAGAGAGGAGGATAGAGGTTTATTATTTTTTCTTCATATTTGGCACTCCCCAGCGCTTTTGGGGTGTCCCCCATAATTGTGCATTAATATTTCTGGCTGTCAAAAGTCATATCTGTCAGCAGTATCTACTCAATAATTTGTAGCACTCCTCAGTGTTTTTGGGGTGTCCTCCCTAATTGTGCATTAATATTTCTGGCTGTCAAAAGTCATATCTGTCAGCAGTATCTACTCAATAATTTTTAGCACTCCTCAGTGTTTTTGGGGTGTCCTCCCTAATTGTGCATTAATATTTCTGGCTGTCAAAAGTCATATCTGTCAGCAGTATCTACTCAATAATTTTTAGCACTCCTCAGTGTTTTTGGGGTGTCCTCCCTAATTGTGCATTAATATTTCTGGCTGTCAAAAGTCATATCTGTCAGCAGTATCTACTCAATAATTTGTAGCACTCCTCAGTGTTTTTGGGGTGTCCTCCCTAATTGTGCATTAATATTTCTGGCTGTCAAAAGTCATATCTGTCAGCAGTATCTACTCAATAATTTTTAGCACTCCTCAGTGTTTTTGGGGTGTCCTCCCTAATTGTGCATTAATATTTCTGGCTGTCAAAAGTCATATCTGTCAGCAGTATCTACTCAATAATTTTTAGCACTCCTCAGTGTTTTTGGGGTGTCCTCCCTAATTGTGCATTAATATTTCTGGCTGTCAAAAGTCATATCTGTCAGCAGTATCTACTCAATAATTTTTAGCACTCCTCAGTGTTTTTGGGGTGTCCTCCCTAATTGTGCATTAATATTTCTGGCTGTCAAAAGTCATATCTGTCAGCAGTATCTACTCAATAATTTGTAGCACTCCTCAGTGTTTTTGGGGTGTCCTCCCTAATTGTGCATTAATATTTCTGGCTGTCAAAAGTCATATCTGTCAGCAGTATCTACTCAATAATTTTTAGCACTCCTCAGTGTTTTTGGGGTGTCCTCCCTAATTGTGCATTAATATTTCTGGCTGTCAAAAGTCATATCTGTCAGCAGTATCTACTCAATAATTTGTAGCACTCCTCAGTGTTTTTGGGGTGTCCTCCCTAATTGTGCATTAATATTTCTGGCTGTCAAAAGTCATATCTGTCAGCAGTATCTACTCAATAATTTTTAGCACTCCTCAGTGTTTTTGGGGTGTCCTCCCTAATTGTGCATTAATATTTCTGGCTGTCAAAAGTCATATCTGTCAGCAGTATCTACTCAATAATTTGTAGCACTCCTCAGTGTTTTTGGGGTGTCCTCCCTAATTGTGCATTAATATTTCTGGCTGTCAAAAGTCATATCTGTCAGCAGTATCTACTCAATAATTTTTAGCACTCCTCAGTGTTTTTGGGGTGTCCTCCCTAATTGTGCATTAATATTTCTGGCTGTCAAAAGTCATATCTGTCAGCAGTATCTACTCAATAATTTGTAGCACTCCTCAGTGTTTTTGGGGTGTCCTCCCTAATTGTGCATTAATATTTCTGGCTGTCAAAAGTCATATCTGTCAGCAGTATCTACTCAATAATTTTTAGCACTCCTCAGTGTTTTTGGGGTGTCCTCCCTAATTGTGCATTAATATTTCTGGCTGTCAAAAGTCATATCTGTCAGCAGTATCTACTCAATAATTTGTAGCACTCCTCAGTGTTTTTGGGGTGTCCTCCCTAATTGTGCATTAATATTTCTGGCTGTCAAAAGTCATATCTGTCAGCAGTATCTACTCAATAATTTTTAGCACTCCTCAGTGTTTTTGGGGTGTCCTCCCTAATTGTGCATTAATATTTCTGGCTGTCAAAAGTCATATCTGTCAGCAGTATCTACTCAATAATTTTTAGCACTCCTCAGTGGTTTGCGCTCAGAATGGATTCAAAGCAGTCCACATATGATCTAAATGAGCAACCAGGTTCTGTCACCAGTCCTGATGTTAGTGTTCCCAGTACGTCATCTGGCCAAGGCGATGTCAAACAACAGAGTGTTTTCAAATTAGTGCAAAAAACAAAAACCAAAAAAAAATTTACTGTATTGAAGCGAAAAAGAAGTGTAACTGAGCAAAAGTTAAGTGACGATAAAAAAAAAATTGCAAGCATGCCATTCTACACACGCAGTGGCAAAGAGAGAATGAGGCCTTCACCTTTGGCTATTAGTGGCAGATCCCAAAAAGTTACCCAGGCTACAATTGGTGCACAACTACTGTTACGCATCAAAGCCGAGCTGCAAGATAACAGTGAGGCATTACAGGAGAATATTTGCTCTGATTCACAAATGACAACAATCCCTGTGGAGAGTCCATCCAACAGTGGGATGTCTAATCGTGAGCATTCTGCTGATGTGTGCCTTAATAGCCCGAGTGTAGCCGGTGATACCCAAATTGAGGATGCCACTTTGGAATTAGAAGAGGATGAGGGGGAGATTTGTGTAGGCGACGAGGGCGCTAATGAGGATGTTGATGAGGATGAGGTTGTTTGTGTAAGTCCTGCACCAGTGGCAGCAGTTCTGGCACGTGACAAGAAAAAGGCCATTGTCATGCCTGGGCATAAAACAAAAAAATCCACTTCTTATGTGTGGAATTATTTCTACCCAAATCCAGACAACAATTGTATAGCCATTTGTAGTGTATGTGAAGCCACAGTCAGTCGAGGGAGGGACCTTAACCATCTTGGAACCTCGTCTATGTTACGCCATTTAACGAGAGTTCATGGCAAAGTGTTGGGAAAAGCTGAAAGTTCTTCCCAAAAGAATACAAGCACTCCCTCATCAGCTAAGACCCTCCGCTCACCGACATACCGACGGCTACAAAATACACCCACCACACCATCCTCATCAATATCCTCAGTAGCGCTCGGAGTTAGCCCGGCATCCCACTTAAGGCTGGATGACTCCGGCACTATTATTGATTCCTCTGAAGAAAGCGTTAGTCCTGCTGCTGCTGTTGCTGCTGCTGGGGGTGAATCGTCATCCCAGAGGCAGGTGAATAAAATGAGCAGTCCTACATTTCAGCAATTAACTGTGAAACAATCATTTGCGAGGGGAAGCAAATATGACAGCAGTCACCCAGTCGCCAAGCGAATCACAGACGCCATGGCTGCAATGTTAGTGTTAGATCTGCGTCCAATCTCCACAATAAACGCAGCTGGTTTTTCACAGTTAATTGAGGTTTTGTGTCCGCGTTACAGAATTCCATCGCGACACCATTTCTCCCGTAAAGCTATTCCACAACTATACCAAAAAGTGTGTAAAAATGTAGAGATTGCGCTGAAAAATGCCATTCTGCCCACTGTTCACTTAACCACAGATATGTGGACAAGTGGAAGTGGCCAAACCAAAGACTATATGACTGTGACAGCCCACTGGGTTGGTCATTCACCTTCACCAGCAGGAACAGCAGCAGCATGTACACCACTACGTAACATTTGTCACAGGCAGGCCACTCTTTGTATCACCGGCTTCACTAACAGGCATACGGCTGACAATTTGTTACGCAAACTGAGAGATGTGATTGATGCATGGCTTATACCACTCGGACTCTCCCCAGGGTATGTCATTTCAGATAACGCCAACAATATAGTGCGAGCATTACAGCTGGGTGATTTCCAACATATTCCCTGTTTTGCTCACACCATCAACTTGGTGGTGCAGAGCTTCCTACGAAATAACCGTGAGGTGCAGGAGATGCTTTCGGTGGCCCGTAAAATTTCAGGCCATTTCAGGCATTCAGCCACAGCATGTAGGAGATTACAGCAGCTCCAAGAGCAGTTTAACTTGCCCTGCCACCAACTTAAGCAAGAGGTGGTAACTCGGTGGAATTCCACCCTGTACATGCTTCAGAGGATGGAGGAACAGCGCAAAGCCATCCAAGCATATTGCACAAGTCATGACATTGGGAAAGGAGGGGGGATGTATTTCACTCTTGCACAGTGGGGAATCCTTTCAGTGCTGTGCAAGGTGCTGAAACCATTTGAAGTTGTGACATGTGAGGTCAGTGCAGACTCTGCTAGTTTGAGCCAAGTCATTCCTTTAATTAGACTATTGGAAAAGCAGCTTGAGAAAATGAAGGAGGAGCTGAAAGCAAGCAATTCAGCAAAGTATGTTGGCCTTGTCGATCAAGTACTTAATTCGCTTCACAATGATCCTCGAGTTATTAAGATCTTGAACTCGGATCAGTACGTTTTGGCCACTGTGCTTGATCCAAGGTTTAAAACCTACATTGAGTCTTTACTTGTAAATGAGCGAGATGTGAACTTTTGCAAGGAGCTATTGCTCAGCAAGTTGGCCGCTGAACTGGGCCTCGGCTTGACGACGTGTCCTCCTTCACTTTCTCAAGCTGTTGCTCGTAAAAAATTAAATTTCCAAAAAAGAAGCAGGGAAGACACAGGGGGCAGACGAGAACAATTTAACATCTGGGCTGGTTTGAAGGATTTTTCAAAAAAAAGTGTCACTTTGCCCATAAGTCCATCCAATATGAGTATAAACATGCAAAGGATGGTGGAGGATTACTTTCAAGAGGTAGTTGATATGGAAATGTCAGACAGTCCCTTTCCTTACTGGGAAGAAAAGCAAGCCATTTGGAAACCCATGTACAAACTTGCTTTGCAATACCTAAGCTGCCCACCCTCCAGTGTGTACTCTGAACGAGTGTTCAGCACAGCAGGGAACTTAGTCAGTGATCGCCGTAGAAGGTTACTTCCCAAAAATGTGGAGAAAATGATGTTTATAAAAATGAACTACATCTTCCACGAGGAAGGCCTTCACCATCCAAGACATCCAAGCACTGACTGTTCTCTAATGGCGGATTCAAGCGGCGATGAATTGATAGTCTGTGATGATGACGTACACACTGATGAGGGTGAGGATGAAGCTGAAGATGATGCCGATAACATCTTTTTAAAACTTTCTATGTAAGTGTAGGGTGCAATCTACCCCCAAAGAGGAAAGGGACTTGTGGCATTTCCATATCACATACCATCTTGAAAGGCTGCTGTTAGGGCAATTTATCCTTAAGGGTAGGGTGTCATAGACAGAGTGACCCTAAACTGGCTTTGTCCATTTTTCATAATATTGTACAGTCTATAATGGCTGAATTTTTTAGTATTTTATACAAGTGGAGGGGGGCCTAGAGAGACAGAAACCAAACTGGCTTTCTCCATGTCAATTAATATTGTACAGTCTATAATGGCTGAATTTTTTGGTATTTTATACAAGTGGAGGGGGGCCTAGAGAGACAGAGTGACCCCAAACTGTCTTTCTCCATGTCAATTAATATTGTACAGTCTATAATGGCTGAATTTTTTAGTATTTTATACAAGTGGAGGGGGGCCTAGAGAGACAGAAACCAAACTGGCTTTCTCCATGTCAATTAATATTGTACAGTCTATAATGGCTGAATTTTTTGGTATTTTATACAAGTGGAGGGGGGCCTAGAGAGACAGAGTGACCCCAAACTGTCTTTCTCCATGTCAATTAATATTGTACAGTCTATAATGGCTGAATTTTTTAGTATTTTATACAAGTGGAGGGGGGGCTAGAGAGACAGAAACCAAACTGGCTTTCTCCATGTCAATTAATATTGTACAGTCTATAATGGCTGAATTTTTTGGTATTTTATACAAGTGGAGGGGGGCCTAGAGAGACAGAGTGACCCCAAACTGTCTTTCTCCATGTCAATTAATATTGTACAGTCTATAATGGCTGAATTTTTTAGTATTTTATACAAGTGGAGGGGGGCCTAGAGAGACAGAAACCAAACTGGCTTTCTCCATGTCAATTAATATTGTACAGTCTATAATGGCTGAATTTTTTGCTATTTTATACAAGTGGAGGGGGGCCTTGAGAGACAGAAAGCAAACTGGCTTTTTCCATTTCTTTACATATTTAACTATAAGTGTAGGGTGTAATATACATTCAAAGACGATGGCTGCATTGCCAATATGCATAGATGGAGAGGAAGACAATCTGTTTTGTGTGTAGAATAGGCCTACCAACGAAGAATTAAACTGTTTTTTTGGATGATTTATTACCTCAACAATTAGATTACTTGTCTCTAAAACAGTTGGAGCACTAAATTGGGTTAATTTAGGCCCAAAAACATGGATTTTCCCAAAAAATAGCAAAACAAAACCAAACAAAACCAAAACCAAAACCAAAACACGCAATGGCGGTTTTGCAAAACCAAAACCAAAACCAAAACACGACGGTAATCCAGATCCAAAACCGAATCCAAAACCAAAACACGGGGGTCAGTGACCATCTCTAGTCTATATACACTCAGTGGCCACTTTATAAAATACACCTTTCTAGTACTGGGTACAACCCACCGTTGTCCCCAGAATTTTTCATGGCATAATTCAACAGGTGCTGGAAACATTTCTTTTTTTTTTTTTTTTTCTTTTTGGAAGGTCAAATAGCAAACAAAACCGATATGCAGTGTCAGCAAGAAAAAAAAAAACCACATCACATTAAACATGATATAAAATCAACAGAATATCGTAAAAAATCAGTGCAAAGAGGTCAAATTACGTGTATAAAGAATGACCAGAATTTTTTTTTTTAAAAGATGTAAGGGAGAGAGCGAAATGCCGCGAAAGAGGAGGGCATAACGCAGGGAGAGAGGAGAAGAGAGACTAGAACAGAGCAGAAAAGGAAAGGAAGAAAGGGGTTCTCAAAAAGAGGACGGATATATGTAGGTGTAAAGTCAAGTGAAAGGGGAGTAAGCCTGAAAAAACGAGAGCAATGGGCTCCATACCTTAGTGAACGATCTTGATGTCCTATTGATGATGCTGGTCATGTATTCCAGGCGCTGAACCTGCCAAACTCTGTTAATAACGGCCTGAAGCGAAGGTGGAGATTGCTGCCTCCAGTCTGCTGCAATTTGGCAGGTAGCTGCCGTCAGGATGTGCCTAGCTAACTTGTTTTGGTGTCGAGTCGCCGCTGGCGCTCCCAAGGGCAAAAGAAAAAATTTAGGCTCTAATGGTATCGCTATCTGGAGAATCGATTGGATCAGGTGTTTAATCTCGGCCCAAAAGTTTGATAATTTGGGACAAGTCCACCATATATGGATAAAGTTACCCTCATGGGAGCACCCGCGCCAACAGCGATCAGAAGAGTCTGGAAGAATTTTATGTATCCGGGAGGGAACGTAGTACCATCGGTACAATACCTTATAGACATTCTCTTTTATTTTAACGCAGATTGAGCTGGAGGCAGCATTCTCATATATCTCCGACCATTCCTCGCTCAAAAGAACTTCACCAAGGTCACGTTCCCAGGCCAGTTCATGCGAAACTCTAAGGTTTGAGGAAGGTGGGGCGAGTTCATAATATAATGTTGAAATAATGCTTTTCGTGGAGGACTGACGGAGACAAAGATGTTCAAATGTGGTAAGGGGAGGAGAGGCGAGTTTTGGCAGTATGGTGAAAATGGCGGAGCTGGAGGAAATGGTAGAATAATTTAGTGGGAATATTTATTTGCGATTGGATGTCAGAAAATGAGGGGAACACAGCCGTAGAGGTGAGATCGTTTAAGAAACGGACCCCTTGTGAGGTCCACGAGGAGAATGCTTTAGGCGTAAGGCCTGGAGCAAAGTCTGAGGAGTTAAACAAAGGAATTAGGGGAGAGGGATGGGGGGAGAGGCCAAATTTCTGAGAGCATGAGTCCCAGACCGCCAGGGAATGTGTAATGACCGGATAAATTGAGACACATTTTGGTCGACGAGCCCGTGGGAGCCATAGGAGAGTAGATAGGGAAAGCATACCCAGACTCTCAGCCTCAATCTAGACCCAGACCCTGGAGGGAGTTAAACTACACCACAGAACGCATTGAGCAAGCTGAGCGGAGAGGTAATAGCGTCGAAAATCAGGGATTCCCAGTCCCCCTCCCCGCGGGGCTCTCTGTAAAAGCTTGAAACTGACTTGGGGGCGCTTACCTGCCCAGATGAATTTAGATACATGGAAATGGAGAAACTTGAAAACGTAGGGGGGGACCCAGATGGGGAGGGTTTGAAAAAAGTAGAGGAGTCTAGGGAGTATGTTCATCTTGACCGCATTAATACGACCTATCCAGGAGATGTATAATTGCGACCACGAAACAAGATCCGACTTAATTTGAGCAAGGATGCGAGGGAAGTTGGCCTGAAAAAGCTGGTGAAGTTGCTTAGTCAAGTATACCCCATGGTACTTGAGTTTTTGAAGACGCCAGTTAAATGGGAAGGAACTTTCTAAAGACACCTTGTCTGCTGAGGAAACATAAAAGTCTAAGACTTCTGTCTTGTCAGTGTTAACTTTATATCCTGAGAAGTGGCCGTAGAGATTTAATTTGTCTACAAGAGGAGGAACGGAAAGATTTGGGTTAGCAATAGTTAACAGGACGTCATCCGCATATAATGCTATCTTATGAGAAGAACTACCCACCGGGATGCCTAGTATCTGCTGGTTAGCCCGGATTCTAGCTGCTAATGGCTCTATGATAAGGGCAAAAATGAGCGGGTAGAGGGGGCAGCCCTGCTGTGTACCATTGGAAATAGTGAAGGGGACCGAGGTCAGACCATTTGCAGAGACTGTGGCCGATGGGGAGCGGTACAAGGCTGAGATGGCAGTCATAAATTTGCCAGAGAAACCCATCGCTCCCAGCACCCCAACCATAAACGACCAGGAGATGCGGTCGAACGCCTTCTCAGCATCTAATGACATAAGGAGGGAGGGGAGCTTACCCCTGTGAATTGTATGGTCGATTGTTCTCCTAGTGTTGTCCGGGGCTTGACGCCCTGGGATAAATCCCACCTGGTCGGGATGGATGAGGGAAGGGAGGAGGGGATTCAATCTAGAGGCCAAAATTTTTGCATAAATTTTAAGGTCCACATTGAGGAGGGATATTGGTCTATAGCTAGAGCAGAGAATTGGGTCCTTCCCTGGCTTTGGAATGACAATGATGTTAGCTCTGGTTGTGGCTGCATCAAACGTGGCACCATCCAAGATCTTGTTAAAAAAGATGTCAGATGGGGGCCTAGTACTGCAGCGAAATTCTTATAATATTGTGGGGTGAAACCGTCAGGGCCTGGAGCTGAAGAGGGTTTCAGGGATTTAATAGCCACCAAAACCTCGGTCAGGGTAATGTCTTCATTCAGGGACTCTATGTGAGGTGGAGTGAGCCTAGGGAGGGGGGTGGCGGCTAGATATTCGTCTAGAGACGGCACCGTATGAGCTCTTAGAAGGGGGGGTGGTGGGGCTAAGTTATAAAGGGAGGAATAAAATTCCTGAAACGTCTGGACTATCTCCTTAGGGTTATATGTAACTCTGCTCGCTTGTGAGTTGTAAATTTTATCGATGTGACCTAGAGCCATCTTCTTACGAAGCTTTCTGGCTAGCACAGAATCTGCTTTGTCAGATTTATTGTAGTACCGTTGCTGTAATTTCTGCATAGTAATAGCAGCCCTACGGGAGAGAAGAGAGCAGGGATCACCTTACCAAAAGTAAAACACAAGAGATTATAGCAGCAACAGGATACTTCAAATTTAACGCCATGTCAAATAAATACCACTATAAATATACTAACAAACTGGCAACATAGAAAAACTAATATATCTATAGATGAAGACAAGGAGCTCAGAGCTCCAACCCATATAGGAAGTCCACCTGTGGGGATGAAACGTTAGCAAAGGAAATGATCAGTAACAATAAAAGACACGTCATGGTGGCGTAGCATCTCGGACTTTGCGGTGGGAGGAACGGGTCCAATCTGGTTGTGGAGGCGCTGATTGTTGGGCCTTCGGAGAGCCGGTCTGCGAAGCAATCGTTACGGGAAGGATGTCCAATTTCGCCAATGGTTCCTGTCCTTGGTCCACCGTTTTAATATAATAAGATGAGTTGGCTGCAAACACCTGAAGTTGAAACGGGAAGCACCAGCGATACCGGAAATTATGTTGTCGCAGAATCCTAGTAACAAGCTGCAAGTTTCTCCGTTTCTGAATTGTGGAGGGAGCAAGATCCTGAAACAGCTGGATGTCCATGTTCCGGAAAGAGAGATCAGATTGATCTCTAGTCGCAAAGAGAATTCGGTCCCTTGTGCGGAAATAGTGCAGGCGGACAATAATGTCTCAAGGAGGCAGGCCATTGGCAGGACGGGCCCGAAGAGCCCTATGAGCACGATCCATCAAACAGTCAGTGTCAGAAAGCTCCGGAAGGATATGTTGAAAAAGGTCTTTAAGAAAAGCTTGAAGATCCGCCGGAGAGATTTCTTCAGCGACATTTCGGATACGGATATTGTTACGATGAGATCGGTTCTCAGAGTCCTCCTGCTGTTCCTTGAGAGTCTCAACTTCGTCACAAAGACGGGTAAGTTCGTTGTCCATCATAGTTTTTGAGCGGCAGAGGTCGTCTGTTTTTGATTCCAGCGCGTCAGAGCTGTTGCCCAGTGAGGTTAGTTCGGTTTTAAAGTCATTAACAACTTTGGAGAGTTCTTGGTGGAATGTTTGCTTGACTCCTTCTAGTAGACTGGTCATTATGGCTAGGATCTGTGGGTCCAGCTCAACTTCAGCAGGCGGCTGGGAGCCAGGCGCTTCTGTATGAGTCGAAGGCGGGGAAGACGGTTTATTCTTTGAACCAAAAAAGTTAGCAGAGGACCCGGAGGTCACTTTCTTTGGTTTGTTGGACATGACGGAAAAGCTGGGAGCCGTCGGCCAGTTGAGAAGGATGAAGGAGGCAGAGGAAGGCTGGGATGAGGAAAGGATGCGAAAAAGGAACACACTTTTACATTGGTCAGTATTATAGGGGTCAGTCCCGGTCCAGCCTGAATGGAGGAGGTCACATATTCAACGACCGGATAAGGGCCAGCAGATGGGTGTCGGCGTGTAAAGAGACCGTGATTTGACGCTGCTCCTTCAAATAGACATTAGCTAGATGAAAATAGTTGCAACAACAATAAACAGTAGATGTAGTATTTTTTTAGCCACCACAAGAGGGCAGTATTATTCCACAATACTACAATCTAATCGGGCCAATCAGATTGCCACTCCAGGTTGGGGCAATGGAGTTATATACTTTGATCTCACTTACTTTAGGCACTGCGAGTGAGGCAAGGTGTGGAGAGGTGCCGAGGGCCTTAATGAGGAAGACACAGAGACTTCAATGATGTAAGCCCACAGACAGCGTCCCTGTGGCGAACCCGGAAGTACGGGTGTCCAAGACCTCCGGTTTTCGCCTGCAATGGGTGTTTGAGGAGGTCCTCTCCCACACTGGTGGTGCCCAAGTCTGGTGTAAGTGCCGATTAATAGGGACAACGGTCACATATGCAAACTAGAATATGTGTTTCCATTTAGGAGCAACTGCATTTTATGTACAGTAGACATTCATA